>NC_091154.1:55951349-56021349 GCF_040958095.1 Procambarus clarkii | reverse complement strand
TGAAAGCAATTTAAGCTTTGTTAATCTTTCTTCATATGCCAGGTTTCTAATTTGGGTGATTATCTTTGTCATCCTATTTTGAACGCGTTCAATTATATTTATATACATTCTATAGTACGGCGACCAAAACTGAGTTGCATAATCTAATTGGGGCCTAATCAGAGCAAGATATAACTGAACAACACCAGGCGTCTTGTTACTAACGCTTCGATTAATAAAACCCAGAGTCCTATTTGCCTTATTACGAACATTAAGGCATTGATTATTTTGATTATACATTCTTACTAATCATAACTCTCAAATCCCTTTCGCAATCCGACTTCGCAATCTCAACACCATCTAGCTCGTATCTTGTAACTCTATCATCATTATGTAGTCTCAGTACCTTATATTTGACAGCATTAAACTGCATCTTCTAATTTTTTTACCATTTCAAAATCTATTTAGATCGTCTTGATAATGAGGTTTTTTCGTGTTTATTTCTCTCCCGATTTTTGTATCATCGACAAATTTGTAAATATTGCTGCTCAAACCTGAATCTAAATCATTTATATATGTTATGAATAACAGAGGTCCCAGGACAGCGAGGGAGCCGGTCGGCCGAGCGGACAGCACGCTGGACTTGTGATCCTGTGGTCCTGGGTTCGATCCCAGGCGCCGGCGAGAAACAATGGGCAGAGTTTCTTTCACCCTATGCTCCTGTTACCTAGCAGTAAATAGGTACCTGGGTGTTAGTCAGCTGTCACGGGCTGCTTCCTGGGGGTGGAGGCCTGGTCGAGGACCGGGCCGCGGGGACACTAAAAATCCCCGAAATCATCTCAAGATAACCTCAAGATAGCCATGCCCTAATCCAACTTAATATAGCACCCCCAATACCATGAGCCTCTGTGTTTTTAATCAGTCTTTCATGTGGCACTGTATCAAAAGCTTTGCTAAAGTCAAGGTACACAACATCACAAACCTTACCACTATCAACTGCCTCAACTATGCTTTAATAAAATTATAGCAAATTTGGTAAACATGAACGACCATTTGTAAAACCATTTTGTGAATCATTTGTTAATTTATATTTTTCAAGATGAAGACGAATAGTTTTTGCAGTTATCGATTCAAGTAACTTTCTCACAATAGACGTTAGGCTAATTGGCCGATAGTTTGAAGCAGGAGATCTATCTCCTTTCTTAAAAATTGGTACCACATTAGGAACCTTCCACGACTCTGGCACTCTGCCTTATTATAATGATGTATTAAATATGGTAGACAATGGGTCGCAAAGGTCCTCTTTGCATTCTTTAAGCACCCTGGCAAACACTTCGTCTGGCCCCGGGGATTTGTTTGGTCTGAATTTCACGATTTGTTTAATAATATCATCCCTGGTAACTGCTAAACTAATCAACCTGTCCTCGTCCTCATCGACATAGACTTGTTCGGCTGAAGGCATAGAGTTAAGTTCTTCTTTAGTAAATACAGAGATAAAATATTTATTAAAAATACTACTCATCTCTTCATCATTATCCGTTATCTGACCTGTCTTAGTTTTTAATGGACCTATCTTTTGTTCAATATAAATGAAAAAAACCCTTTAGGACTTGCCTCTGCTTGCCCTGTTATACGAAATTCATAGTTTTTTTTGGCCCTCCTTATCTCTTTTTAACATTTCTGACCAGTTGTACGAATTTTTGTTCTAAATTGACTTCCCCATTCTCAATCCTTTTGTACCAAGCTCTCTCTTTCTACCTATAAGGTTCTTCAGATCCTTTGTTATCCATTTCGGGTCATTAGTATTCGATCTATTCAATTTGTATGATATACTACGTTCTTGTGCTCTGCTTAGAATATTTTTAAATAAGTTATATTTTGATTCCACATAGAACTCCCTTATAACATCACCCATCGCTGGGTTCACGTCTTGCTCCAGGACCGGCCCACCCCTTATGCCCAAAACTTTCCAATCTATTTGACCCAAAAAATTTCTTCGGCTATTAAATTCAGCTTTTCGAAAATCTGGCTCTTTAAAAGAATTTTCTTCTATAGATCTATTCCATTCCACGCTAAATCTGATTTCTTTGTGATCACTGTTCCCTAGTTCACTCCATAATTTCGATGTCATTAATTTGTGTTTCCCTGTTAGTTAACACTAAATCTAAAATATTTTTATTTATACTAAGATAATAAAATATGACGGGGCCTTTAACACATCATGCAGCGGTCTACAACACCAACAATGGAAGGAATGACATCAGAGGATGGCTCCTGTTCAATCTAATGACAGCAATTTATATGCCCCCAATATAATAATATTATTTAAAAAATCTGAAATTTTTAAGTGTTTCAAATTGATTAGATTTTTACATTATTATCAGTAATATGTCCCATTTTCTGTATGACATTTAATGAAAATACATTTACTACTATATGAATAGTGAGGAAAGTGTAGTGAGAGCAGAGAGTTACTTACCTGTGTGGCCTTGTGGCGTCTGGTGGCCCCAGTGTGGTCCATCTCCTGACTACTGCTGTCAGTGTGGCGTCTGGTGGCCGCAGTGTGGTCCATCTTCTGATTACTGCTGTCAGTGTGGCGCCTGGTGGCCCCAGTGTGGTCCATCTCCTGACTACTGCTGTCAGTGTGGCGTCTGGTGGCCCCAGTGTGGTCCATCTACTGACTACTGCTGTCAGTAAGACGCCAGGACCACTGACTACTACTGTCAGTAAGACGCCAGGACCACTGACAACTACTGTCAGTAAGACGCCAGGACCACTCCGTCCACTGTCTCTGACGATTTTCTGGGATCAACTGTCTGCTGCTGCTGATGTTCAGGTCAGCATAGCCAGCCTGCTCCACTGTCAGCAGCTGCTGATAGATCTGTACACACAGCCCCAATAGTCATCAACACAGGTCAACAGAGCCTCACTAGTCATCAACACAGGTCAACAGAGCCTCACTAGTCATCAACACAGGTCAACAGAGCTTCACTAGTCATCAACACAGGTCAACAGAGCCTCACTAGTCATCAACACAGGTCAACAGAGCCTCACTAATCATCAACACAGGTCAACAGAGCCTCACTAGTCATCAACACAGGTCAACAGAGCCTCACTAGTCATCAACACAGGTCAACAGAGCCTCACTAGTCATCAACACAGGTCAATTGAGCCTCACTAGTCATCAACACAGGTCAACAGAGCCTCACTAGTCATCAACACAGGTCAACAGAGCCTCACTAGTCATCAACACAGGTCAACAGAGCCTCACTAGTCATCAACACAGGTCAACAGAGCCTCACTAGTCATCAACACAGGTCAACAGAGCCTCACTAGTTATCAAGATAGGTCAACAGAGCCTCACTTGTCATCAACACAGGTCAACAGGGCTTCACTAGTCATCAACACAGGTCAACAGAGCCTCACTAGTCATCAACACAGGTCATCACAGCCTCACTAGTCATACACACAGGTCAACAGAGCCTCACTAGTCATCAACACAGGTCATCACAGCCTCACTAGTCATCAACACAGGTCAATAGAGCCTCACTAGTCATCAACACAGGTCAACAGTGCCTCACTAGTAATCACTCACAAGTTAACTAAGTCAACACCAGTACTGGTGCTGGCTACACCTGGTCCGTTATCACTGACACAGGCAGTGTTGCAGCGCCACAGTTATCTGCTGTTATCATCAGTATCTCATGATAACAGTTGCTGGTCGCTACAATCTGCTGCCGTCACATTATCATGAACAATGTTCTTAGTTAAATATACAAGACAAAAGTCACTCCAGATTGTGTTAATGTTGTCCTTAACGTGTTCCCAACATTCCAGCAACATCCAAACGTGTTTTTACACGATTAAGTATCGGTGTTCCGGCCATTATGAGACGATAAGGAGGCTGGCTTGAGCTCCTTCCTCGTTACATCTGGCTCCTGGCCTCGCTGGTCTGGTGGTGACAGTCCCAACACCATTATAGTGGTGTAAGATTGTTGGTGCAGCAGTTGAGTGTGGGACCACTATTGTAGTGGTGCACGATTGTTGGTGCAGCAGTTGAGTGTGGGACCACTATTGTAGTGGTGTAAGATTGTTGGTGCAGCAGTTGAGTGTGGGACCACTATTGTAGTGGTGCACGATTGTTGGTGCAGCAGTTGAGTGTGGGAACACCATTGTAGTGGTGCAAGATTGTTGGTGCAGCAGTTGAGTGTGGGAACACTATTGTAGTGGTGTAAGATTGTTGGTGCAGCAGTTGAGTGTGGGAACTCTATTGTAGTGGTGCAAGATTGTTGGTGCAGCAGTTGAGTGTGGGACCACTATTGTACTCGCCTAGTTGTATTCACCTAGTTGTGCTTGGGGGGGGGGATTGTGCTCTGGTTCTTTGATCCCACCTCTCAACTGTCAATCAACTGGTGTACAGATTCCAGAGTCTACTGGGCTCTATGATATCTACATTTGAAACTGTGTATGGAGTCAGCCTCCACCACATCACTGACTAAGACATTCCACCTGTTAACTGCCCTGACACTGAAAAAGGTCTTCCTAACATCATCACACACAGAGATCACACTAACGTGATGCATCAAATGAACAATAAAATGATGACGTTAAATGATGCATCACATTAGTGTGATCTCTGTGTGTGATGATGTAAGGGCGAGGAGGGAGAACGGCCTGTTGACATAGCTCGGGTGCAGGGGGGGGGGGGTTGTAAAAGCCTGGTTTGTGCCTCGGAGAGACTACGGGATCCAGTAAGTTCAGTAGAACTTCGGTTTCAACCCTTTTACCCTGTCGTAGCTCAGTCGATTAAGGCAGTGTCTGGGATGCTCCCGGATGCAGGTTCAAATCCTCGTCACGGCCCTTGTGGATTTGTTCGTCTTTCTAACGTCCCTGTGGCTCATTTGGGTACTCAGTTTCCACCTTTGTCCCTTTGTTCGCGTACCATTCGTGTTATATAGTTTATCTTCTTCAACCCCTGTCAATTCCTTATAGAATTTTGTAGGTAGTGATCGTGTCTCCTATTACTTTTCTGTCTTCCAGTGTCGTGAGTTGCATTTCACGCAACCTTCCTCGTAATTCATGTCTCTTGGTTCTGGGACTAACCTAGTGGCATACCTCTGAACTTTTTCCAACTTCGTCTTTTGCTTGACAAGGTACGGGCTCCATGCTGGGGCTACATACTCCAGGATTGGTCTTACATATGTGGTATACAAGGTTCTGAATGATTCCTTACACACGTTCCGAAGGCAGTCGGATGTTAGCCAGCCTCGCATACGCCGCAGATGTTAATCTTTTCATGTGGGCTTCAGGAGACAGGTTTGGTGTGATATTAACTCCTAGATCTTTCTCTCTGTCCGTTTCATGGAGAACTTCATCTCTCATTCGGTATCCTGTGACTGGCCTCCTGTTTCCACCGCCTAGCTTCATTATCTTACATTTACTCGGGTTGAACTTTAGTAGCCAATTGCTGGACCATTCATTCAGTTTGTCTATGTCCTCTTGTAGCCTCATACTTCCTGTCTTAAGAGACCATCAGCTAGTTTTTTAAATGTTATTCAATGTCAACAAATCTTTTTTGACTAGTTGTATATGAAAAGGGCTGCAATTGTTTCAAGTTTTAGAATTGCAGCCTAAAAAGAAAGGGAGATTTTTTTCAACGAACTTTACTCATTTTCAAATTGAAATTACAACCACAAGTTTCAAATGAAATCATTTCTACGACACTCTTCTATCACGGAGCAGGCTGGCTATGCTGACCTGAACATCAGCAGCAGCTGACAGTGGTCCTTGCTTAATACTGACAGTAGTTGTCAGTGGTCCTGGCGTCTTACTGACAGTAGTTGTCAGTGATCCTGGCGTCTTACTGACAGTAGTTGTCAGTGGTCCTGGCGTCTTACTGACAGTAGTTGTCAGTGGTCCTGGCGTCTTACTGACAGTAGGTGTCAGTGGTCCTGGCGTCTTACTGACAGTAGTTGTCAGTGGTCCTGGCGTCTTACTGACAGTAGTTGTCAGTGGTCCTGGCGTCTTACTGACAGTAGGTGTCAGTGGTCCTGGCGTCTTACTGACAGTAGTTGTCAGTGGTCCTGGCGTCTTACTGACAGTAGTTGTCAGTGGTCCTGGCGTCTTACTGACAGTAGGTGTCAGTGGTCCTGGCGTCTTACTGACAGTAGTTGTCAGTGGTCCTGGCGTCTTACTGACAGTAGTTGTCAGTGGTCCTGGCGTCTTACTGACAGTAGTAGTCAGTGGTCCTGGCGTCTTACTGACAGTAGTTGTCAGTGGTCCTGGCGTCTTACTGACAGTAGTTGTCAGTGGTCCTGGCGTCTTACTGACAGTAGTTGTCAGTGGTCCTGGCGTCTTACTGACAGTAGTTGTCAGTGGTCCTGGCGTCTTACTGACAGTAGGTGTCAGTGGTCCTGGCGTCTTACTGACAGTAGTTGTCAGTGGTCCTGGCGTCTTACTGACAGTAGTTGTCAGTGGTCCTGGCGTCTTACTGACAGTAGTTGTCAGTGGTCCTGGCGTCTTACTGACAGTAGTTGTCAGTGGTCCTGGCGTCTTACTGACAGTAGTTGTCAGTGGTCCTGGCGTCTTACTGACAGTAGTTGTCAGTGGTCCTGGCGTCTTACTGACAGTAGTAGTGAGTGGTCCTGGCGTCTTACTGACAGTAGTTGTCAGTGGTCCTGGCGTCTTACTGACAGTAGCACATTATTACACATAATAAAATAATCTGTTTCAGCGGATTTTCCAAATTATGTTTAGTTTTATTAATACAAAAATTCAAAGTTCCATAACAAAATTATGCAAATATTTCATGGTTTATTACTATTATTAAATCAATAAATGAACTTAGGAAAAAAAGCTCTAAACAGATTTGTAGAAACATAAACTATAAGATGTAAGATGTAAGATATATAAGGTGTAAGTGTCATGTAAATTGAATAAAAAATGAAAGAGTTATAGGAACGTTTATGTTACTTGAAAATGATTAATTAAAAAATTTAGTCTAAGGTACTGCGATCGGTTGAGGTTGACATCAACCAATTTCCTCAAAAATTGGGACCCATGCAGATAAGCTGACATGCAGTCCGGTGTATAAGTTCCATGCAAATCGTCCGATAACAAATAAGGAAAAAAAAAGAAAAAATCAATTTTTTTAACAAATTTTTTTTTGATAAACTAATTATTATTTTTTTATTATATGCTATTGTGATAGCTGAGAGTCATGGACATGATTTCAGTTGACACTTGTGTTTGATGTTAATTTTTTACCATTTTGGAAAATTGTTGACCCAAAATTCAATACTTTTTTCTCCCTTCCTATTTATGCTACGATGCTGAGACTTAGACCAGATGAAAAAAGTTTGATTGAAATCGAACTAGTTTTCATTTATTGTATATTTTTGACATATTTGGGTGAAATGCCCCCTCGTGATTTTTTCATCATCAGCAAACAACGAGAGGACGATTTTATAACCTCAAGGAGATCATTTACATATATCAGAAACACTATAGGTGCAAGAACTGAACCCTGCGGGACTCCACTGGTAACGTCTCACCAATCTGAGACCTCACCCACCCCTTCACAGTGACTCACTGTTTTCTTTTGCTTAGGTACTCCCTTATCCAATGGAGTACCTTCCGTTTCACTCGTGCCTGCATCTCCAGCTTTTGCACTAGACTCTTGTGTGGTACTGAATCAAAGGCTTTCTGGCAATCCAAAAATATGCAGTCTGTCTACTTCTCTGTTTCTTGCCTGATTTTTGTTGCCTGGGGTCATAGAATTCAATTAATCCTGTGAGGCAGGACTGGCCATCCCTGAACCCATGTTGATGTTGTTACAAAGTTCCTTCGCTCCAAATGTTCAGCTAGTTTTTTTCACACAATGTTCTCCATCAACTTGCATGGTATGCAGGTTAGGGACACTGGCCTGTAGTTCAGTGCCACCTCCTGTCTATCCCCCTTCTTGTATATTGGGACTACATTAGCAGTCTTCCAAATTTTGGGCAGTTTCCCTGTTACAAGTAATTTGTTATGCACTATAGAGAGTGGAAGGCACAGTGCTTCTGCTCCTTCCTTTAGGATCCAAGGGAAGATTCCATTTGGGCCTATAGCCTTTGTCACATCCAACTCTAGCAAGAGCTTCCTTACATCCCCACTGGTAATCCCAAACTCTTCTAGTGGAGCCTGGTTAACTATTCCCTCTCATATCTTTGGAACTTCTCCTTGCTCTAATGTGAAGACCTCCTGGAATTTCTTATTCAAGCCCTCGCACACTTCCTTGTCGTTTGTAGTGAATCTGTCTGCCTTTATCCTCAGTTTCATTACCTGTTTTTAACGGGGTTTTTCCTAATGTGGCTGTGCAGAAATTTAGGTTGAATCTTTATACTTTGCTGACGATGTCTTTTCGTATTGCCCTTCTGCCTCTATTTTCATCCTGACGTATTCATTCCAAGCACTCTGGTATCTTTCTCTGCTGTCAAGTTTCCTGTTAATGCTTCAGTTTCTCCCCTCCCTTGTACTTCGTTCCTTAGCTAGCCTACATCTCTGATTAAACCAGGGGTTTCTCATCTGCATTTCTTTTTTTTTCCTTTTGCACCGGGGCAAACTTGTCTGCTGCCTCCTTACACTTCTGGGTAATGAAGTCCATCATGTCTTGGGCCGTCTTTTCCCCGAGCTCTGTTTGCCATGTTATATCTGTTAGGAATTTTCTTATCTCCTCATATTTTCCCTTTCGTAATACCAACCATTTGTTTTTCAGTTCCCTTCCTTGAGTTCATTAACCCTTCTTCGACCAGATACTCAAACGAGAGTACACTGTGATCTCTCATTGCTACTGGGGCCTCGAAACCGATATCCCTTATGTCGGAGTCGTTCAGGGTGAAGACTAGATCGAGTTTCGCTGGTTCATCGTTGCCCCTCATTCTTGTGGGTTCCCTGACATGCTGGCTTGAAACGTTTTCTGTCGCCACCTCCAACAGTTTAGCTCTCCATGTATCCTCACCTTCATGCAGTTCCTTGTTCTCCCAGTCTATCCATCCATGATTGAAGTCCACCATGATGAGCAGATGGGATCTGTTTCTACAGGCAACAGAAGATGCCCTCTCAATTATTGTGTTAACTGCCATGTTGTTGTTGTCATACTCTTGCCTGGGTCTTCAGTCGTTTAATGGAGGGTTGTATATCACTGCTACTACTACTTTTGGTCCTCCCATCGTCATGATGCATGTTATGTAATCACTGAACCCCTCGCAGCTCAGGATAACCGTCTTCTTGAAACTCCATTCCTTTCTCAATAGTACGGACACTCCACCTCCTCTTTCTTCCCTCTCTTTCCTTATTACAGTGAAGTCCTAGGGAAACACTGCATTCGTTATGATTCCTGAGAGTTTTTTCTGTGAGTCCATTTACATCTGGGTTCACCTCTTTTGCTCTTTCCCTTAGTTCACTTGCTTTGCTTGTAATCCCATCTATATTCGAGTACATTACCTTTAAACTGACTCTCTTCTGTCCTTCCTCAGTTTCTGTTGATTCTCGTGAAGTAGGGAAACAGGGAGGGTCCGGGTTGGGAGGGCCCGAGAAAGGGGACCTGGGGGATCTGGGGTGTATGGGGGCTTGGAGGATCTGGTATGGGGAAGGGTAATGGAGGAGGGAGGGAGGGAGGGCTTGAGGGTGTGGGGGAGAAATGAGAGCTTGGGTGGGGGAGAGGGGGAGGCTAGTTCGGGTGGGGAGAAGGGGAGGCTTGGGCAGGTGGGGAAGAGGGGGAAAGCTTGAGTGGGTGGGGAAGAGGAGGAGGCTTGGGGGAGGGTAAGTGACAAGGGAGAGCTTGGGATGGTGGGGAGAGAAGGGAGGGCTTGGGGGGGCAGGAGAGGAGGGGGTGAAGGTGGGGGCTTAGGGGAGTGGAGGAGAAGGGAGGGCTTAGGAGGGTGGGGGAGAATGGAGGGTTTAGGGGGGGTGGGAGAATGGAGGGCTTGGGGGGCAAAGGGGGGGGGGGAATGGACATGAGGGAGAAAGGAGGGCTAGAGGGGGGTGAAGAAAGGGGTGCTCAGGGGTGGGATAGAAGGGGGTGTTCGGGGGTGGGGGAGGAGGGAGTGAGGGCTTGTGGGGATTGGGAAGAAGGGAGGTCCTGGGGAGAGGGGGGGGAGTGATGGGAAGGGTTCCCAAGTGGGCACTTAGTGAAGGGGCTGGCAGGGGTTGGGGCAGGTAGGACTTCTAATGGGTGGGATGTGGGGGAGGCTCCTATCACTGAGGCTGTTGAACTGTTTTTGGAGGGTTCCCCACTCCCCTCTGGGATTGCAGAGATCGGGGTTGTGGTTCCCTGATATCTTTCTCTCCCTGCGCTCCATCCTTGCAGCTGCTGCCCCGCATTCTCTCTTCCCGTGTCATATTCCTATGCAGGAATACTGTTTTGAACTACGGCAAATTTACTAGTGTGTTCTTCATTGATAACAGGTCCTCTTTTGTGTTCTCGCTTCGGAATACCACCTTCATCAATCGGTCTCTGCCGCTGTTGTACTGTCCAAGCCTGAAAACCTTTTCAATGTTTTAGTCAGCCCTCTCCATCTTTAACCCTTTAATGACCTCTTTAACTGTGTTTTTGTCCTTGTGTCTCCACTCCACTGGACTGGTCCCTATTTGTTCTTAATACCTATTACAACTACGGCTCTTTTTTGCTGTATCAGCTGGCTAGTACATCTAGCTGCTTCCTGAGAAGAAGCCACTTTCATGTCAACTTCCCTTACTGCAGCAATAGCTTCAGGGCTTCTTTTTAAACAAATCAGCAGATGAGGGTTGTATTGTAGAAGTCCCCTCTCCTGCAGAGAGAGAGAGAGAGAGAGAGAGAGAGAGAGAGAGAGAGAGAGAGAGAGAGAGAGAGAGAGAGAGAGAGAGAGAGAGAGAGAGAGAGAGAGGGAGAGAGAGAGAGAGAGAGAGAGAGAGAGAGAGAGAGAGAGAGAGAGAGAGAGAGAGAGAGAGAGAGAGAGAGAGAGAGAGAGAGATAGAGAGAGAGAGAGAGAGAGAGAGAGAGAGAGAGAGAGAGAGAGAGAGAGAGAGAGAGAGAGAGAGAGAGAGAGAGAGAGAGAGAGAGAGAGAGAGAGAGAGAGATAGAGAGAGAGAGAGAGAGAGAGAGAGAGAGAGAGAGAGAGAGAGAGAGAGAGAGAGAGAGAGAGAGAGAGAGAGAGAGAGAGAGAGAGAGAGAGAGAGAGAGAGAGAGAGAGAGAGAGAGAGAGAGAGAGAGAGAGAGAGAGAGAGAGAGAGAGAGAGAGAGAGAGAGAGAGAGAGAGAGAGAGAGAGAGAGAGAGAGAGAGAGAGAGAGAGAGAGAGAGAGAGAGAGAGAGAGAGAGAGAGAGAGAGAGACCTCTCTCACCTCTCTCTCTCTCTCTCTCTCTCTCTCTCTCTCTCTCTCTCTACGTCAACATAGTCAAACCTTTCACCGCTCAAGCTGGGATACTTACAAGCCGTCTTTACCTGACCATAATAGGTCTTATTGTGAGAGGTCACACAAACCGGGTCACTGCATCATGGTGTATACACTGCATTATGGTGTATACACTGCATCATGGTGTATACACACTGTATCATGGTGTATACACTGCATTATGGTGTATACAATGCATCATGGTGTATACACACTGTATCATGGTGTATACACTGCATTATGGTGTATATACTGCATCATGGTGTATACACTGCATCATGGTGTATACACTGCATCATGGTGTATACACTGTATCATGGTGTATACACTGCAGTAGTGGAAACCGGGCCTACGAAGGACCGCTTTGCTTTTTCCAGCGGTCCTTCGTAGGCCCGGGTGTTTTTCATTACATTTGGTGACGGTCCTTCGTAGGCCCGGGAGTTTTTCGTTACATTTGGCGACGGTCCTTCGTAGGCCCGGGAGTTTTTCGTTACATTTGGCGACGGTCCTTCGTAGGCCCGGGTGTTTTTCGTTACATTTGGCGACGGTCCTTCGTAGGCCCGGGTGATTTTCGTTACATTTAGTGACGGTCCTTCGTAGGCCCGGGTGATTTTCGTTACATTTAGTGACGGTCCTTCGTAGGCCCGGGTGATTTTCGTTACATTTAGTGACGGTCCTTCGTAGGCCCGGGTGATTTTCGTTACATTTAGTGACGGTCCTTCGTAGGCCCGGGTGATTTTCGTTACATTTGGCGACGGTCCTTCGTAGGCCCGGGTGATTTTTGTTACATTTGGCGACGGTCCTTCGTAGGACCGGGTGATTTTCGTTACATTTGGCGTCGGTCCTTCGTAGGCCCGGGTGATTTTCGTTACATTTAGTGACGGTCCTTCGTAGGCCCGGGTGATTTTCGTTACATTTGGCGACGGTCCTTCGTAGGCCCGGTGTTTTTCGTTGCATTTAGTGACGGTCCATCGTAGGCCCGGGTGATTTTCGTTACATTTGGCGACGGTCCTTCGTAGGCCCGGGTGATTTTCGTTACCCCTGCGACCCTTGCACAGACATCGCTAATGGTCAATGACGTCACCCAGTCTTCATCTTCCCTGTATAAGCCCATTTTCTGTTGTATTTATTCCCAACCCATGCTTATTTAGAAGTTATATTTTTATAGTGTCTTGCCAAGGATCGTTTATTGAGCGTAGAAATGGATGAAATCCACTATCTCCTATTCGTATGAAACAAGTGAACCGGTCATAGCATCATTGTTTTTCTGCTCTATGGTCCCTGCCATTTAGCTCAAGGGGATCAAAAAGCCGGTCATTGGCCCCAGGGTTTTCTCGAATTTTCTTTCATGGCCGGTCACATGCACAGGCATAGCCAATGGTCAATGACGTCATCGGGTAGCCAGTCTTCAATTTGCCTGGGGGTAGGATTAAAATGCCGGTCCCTGGCCCTAATGTAAAATACCATCATCCCTAGTCTATTTTTAATTTCATATTTACTTCCAACCATCGCCCATTACATGTATCAAAGGGGAGCAGCACTGCAAGAAGTTATGTGTGTATTTTCAAGTTCGTCCCCCTGCTACCTGTATTTACCCAGGTCTTTTTCTATATCTAAAATCTATCCAATTTATTCCTGTTCTGTGTCATGTTGATACGTTTAATAGGTTATTAATATCCCCCTTTACTATGTCCATTCAGTCACACCTCTATCATGTCGCTCCTATTTCTTCTTCGTCGTCGTTCTAGAGAATGTAATTTGAGCTTTGACAATCTTTCTTGAAGGATCGTTTATTATGCATAGGGCAAAAATAAAATGAAAAAAACTGCTATCAGTCGTTTATATGAAAAAAACAGAGCCCTGGGCATTGGTGATTTCAATGCGAGTTCAGTAGTAAACCAATATTGTCCCTAACTGTATACACACCTTACTGTAGCATATAACAAATAAAAAAAATGCTCATTCAGTAAAGCAAGCCTCTCATGTTTTAAAATAAGGCCTTCTGCAGTTACCTGCTTTTTCTGACGTCATCATCCCTAATGTGGCGCGAGGCGTCAACTGGCTAAATGCGGATCCCAGGAGGTTCACACATAAGTGTGAACTCTTAATCTGGCTTAATACCTCAACTGTACTCTGTGCTTCATCAGAGTTGATATTCAGCTACATTGGCTCGTATTTACGCTCATTGCTCCTATTTTCTGATATTCATAAACCCGATCAAGACCATCCTAACCTAACTTATTATATATAACAAACAAATACATTCTACAGACCAGTTATTGTTGTTGTTTAGTGACATCGTGAAAGCAACCTCAGGTATAGGGATAAGGTATTGCTGGCCATTAGCACATAGGTGTGAAGGTATTACAGCACCTGACTGGTCAACTATGTATGACGTCACCAGACAACCAATGCGACCT
Source organism: Procambarus clarkii (assembly GCF_040958095.1). NCBI lineage: Eukaryota > Metazoa > Arthropoda > Malacostraca > Decapoda > Cambaridae > Procambarus > Procambarus clarkii. Next base: position 56,007,540 of record NC_091154.1, on the reverse strand, counting down.
TTGGCGTCCTACTGGCATGTGTATTTGATGTTATTATTCAAAAATGACTAGACGATCCATCCCCTACCTAACCTAATCAGAGGACTAAGAATATGCATTTTAATCATCCACAACTGTAATCATTATTCAGTGATAAGTTCAAAAGTATAACAGAAGCCCAAATGTCGTACTGGAATTTAAGCAGAATCGTACATCTGGCAGCATAGCAGGTGAGTTGAACATAAGAATAAAGGTAACTGCAGAGATCCCATTGGCCCATACGAGGCAGCTCCTATATATTTCCACCCAATCTCATTCATGTCCACCCTATGCTTAAAACAACCAAGGGATCCCACTTAAAGTATTAGTTTACAATAATAGTTTTAAAAAATAGCTCTTATTCTAGTTTTATACACAACAGCAATTATGAAACCCTATAGCTAGATATTCTACTATAATCCACAAGTAGTTACCACACATCTGGCAGTACAGCGGATTAGTGGCTGTGTTCATAGGCTAGTCAACTGTCCTCACATCAATCAAATAAATATCCAAATGTCGCACCTCAATTCATCCATCTAGCAACTCAGCTGGATACTAGCCACTATATGCATAGGCTAATCATTTCTACACCTCAAAAAATCCTAGTCTTGCTACGCAAATCAGGTGACTTGTTTCTAAACCAACAGTCGCAAATACAAGCATACATACCTACTCATACTCCACAACCTATACATTCATAGAGAATAGCCTAGTTTTTTGCCACCATTTCCCCATTAATCAGATGCAATTTATGCCATGCACACAGAAAATACAGCATCTACACACCAAATATGCCATTTATGCACAAAATATATTATTTACACTCAAAATATGCCATCACACAAAAATATGTCATTTATAGACAAAAATATAACATTTACATGCAAAAATATGTCAGTTGGACATGAAAATGTAGCATTTACACAATATTGCATGGACACTCAGAGTATGACATTTACACAAAGTACGGTATTTTGCACAAATATATCAAAATGCTTATGCATTTAGACAATCAAAAAATTCGCTTTCACTAAAATTACACAATTTCACAAACATAATTTTCACAAAATACCCACACATTGTCTCAAACCAAAATACACTTACACCATGAAGATCTATTTTATCAGATTACAGAGCTTACACAAAATACACAATTTTCACACACAAATACAGTTGCACCAGTTCCACTTCGACAAATTAAAAACACAACTTGCATAAATGCACTATTATCACAAAAATTATTATAAAACATGGACAATTATTACACAGTTTGTGTAATTATTTTACATCTTTTCACAATTAATACATAAAACTTGCTATATAATTACTCAACTTGCACAATGACAATCAATACACAAAGGTATAAATAAACAATTCGTCCATATGCAATTACACAACATGCGCAATTAATACACAACTTATACAAATATTACACATCTTTCATAATTATTACACAACTTGTACAAATGCATATCTAGCACAAATACGTACAATACATAACTACCCGAAATATGAAAATACACAACTAGCATAAATACACGATTTACACAAATACAATTGCGACATTTACACAACTTGCTCAAAAATATAATCAATACACAACTTACCAAAATATGAACAATACATAACTAGCACATATTCATTAAATACACAACTAAGCAATTTCCGCAAATACACATACAAAAACATATACAATTAATACATACAACTTGCACAAAACAATACACAATTTATAGAAATATAATCAATACATAATTGCAATAATCATACAACTTATGCAAAATACATAATCTGCACAATTAATACACATGTATATTAATTGTGCTATATATGTACAAACACAACCAACTAGGTCAAACAATACACAATTTGCATAATATTTTTCTGGGTGTATTTAGGACATTAATTATAATATGCTGAGTTTAACCAACTCCCCAAAAGTCAGAATTTCACATATAAAAATAGTGCATATGACTTCCGATGAGCTCAATATATAACACATTCTTTTTCCATTATGATATCAGCATTATTAGTGCTAAACTATTCATCTAACATATGTCCACTGTTTTTATGTCTTATTAATACCTTCCTTGTTACATGCTCTCCAATCGGACCACCCATATTTATGTATTTATTCAAACCATCTAACAGACTTATTTGTTCTAGCCTTAGTTATGTTAGGGCAGGTGGGGTTAGGTGAAGTCAGTATTTTCTATGATAATTTTAGACAAATTTGCTATATCTTATATTTGGTGGAAATTGTCTCCAGTTTGGTGGCGATAGCATAAATTTCCCCAACTTTAATCAAATCTGCTAGGTCAGGGTTAGGCAAGGCTATGTAGGGTAGGTTGGTTTATGTGAAAACTTGGCTAAAATGGTCTTTGGCTGAGCTATGTAACAAAACATTTTGGGTATATTGGGTAGAAATTAGGTTGAATTTAGGTGAGTAAGCATAAATTTCACGAACTTTAATTAAATCTAGCTTGGGATATGCTAGGTCAGGTTAGGTAAGGCTGTGGAAGGTAAGATGGAATAGGTGAAAACTTGGGTGAAATGAACTTTGGCTATGCTAAGATACAAAACATTTGGGTATATTCGGTGGAAATTGGCTTAAATTAGGTTAAATTTAGGTGGGAAAGGCATAAATTTTGCCAACTATAAGCAAATCTGACTTTGGATATGCCAGGAGAGGCTGGATAGGGTTGTCTAGGACAGGTTGGAATAGGTGAAAACTCAGCTAAAATGAGCTTTGGCCGTGCTATGTTCCAAAAACATTTTTGGGTATATTTGGTGGAAATTGTCTTAAATTAGGTCAAATTTATATGGGATAACTTAAATTTCGCCGACTTTAACCAAATCTAGGTTTGGATATGCTAGGATAGGTTAGGTAAGGTTGCGTAGGGTAGGATGGAATAGGAGAAAATGTAGGTAAAAATGGGCTATGGCAGTGCTGTGATACGCAACATTTGGGGATATTTGGTGGGAATTGCCTTAAATTAGGTCGAAATTATGTGGGATAGCTTAAATTTCACAGACTTTAACCAAATCCAGGTTTGGATATGGTAGGATAGGTTAGGTGAGGTTGTGTAGGGTAGGATGGAATAGGAGAAAATGTAGGTAAAAATGGGCTTTGGCGATGCTATGATACACAACATTTGGGTATATTTGGTGGAAATTGCCTTAAATTAGGTCAAATTTAGGTGGCATAGCATAAATTTCGCCAACTTTAACCAAATCCAGGTTTGGATATGCTAGGTCAGGTTAGGTGAGGTTGTGTAGGGTAGGACGGAATAGGAGAAATGGGCTTTGGCAGTGCTATGCTACGCAACATTTGGGTATATTTGGTGGAAATTGCCATAAATTATGTAGAATAAAAGTGGCATAGCTTAAATTTCACCAACTTGAACTAAATCAAGGTTTGATTATGCCAGGTCAGGTTAGGTGAGGTCGTGTAGGGAAGGACATATATAATATCTTACGGTAATGAACTAGTATGTTTATGAAATTGTGTAAATTTTCCTATTTGGGGTTCGAGCTATATGACCAACTCATGTAATGTATGGACAGAGGCGACATAGGCTTGTATGTGAGGATATGGGATGCTCATATTTAGTTAGTTTAGCTAGGTTGAAATTAGTCAAATTTGCGTAGTATAAGTATATTTTTGATAGATTTAGATGAATTTAAGTTTTAACAGGATGCATTTTGATAAGATATAGCAAATTTGTCTAAAATTATCATAGAAAATACTGACTTCACCTAACCCCACCTGCCCTAACATAACTAAGGCTAGAACAAATAAGTCTGTTAGATGGTTTGAATAAATACATAAATATGGGTGGTCCAATTGGAGAGCATGTAACAAGGAAGGTATTAATAAGACATAAAAACAGTGGACATATGTTAGATGAATAGTTTAGCACTAATAATGCTGATATCATAATGGAAAAAGAATGTGTTATATATTGAGCTCATCGGAAGTCATATGCACCATTTTTATATGTGAAATTCTGACTTTTGGGGAGTTGGTTAAACTCAGCATATTATAATTAATGTCCTAAATACACCCAGAAAAATATTATGCAAATTGTGCATTGTTTGACCTAGTTGGTTGTGTTTGTACATATATAGCACAATTAATATACATGTGTATTAATTGTGCAGATTATGTATTTTGCATAAGTTGTATGATTATTGCAATTATGTATTGATTATATTTCTATAAATTGTGTATTGTTTTGTGCAAGTTGTATGTATTAATTGTATATGTTCTTGTATGTGTATTTGCGGAAATTGCTTAGTTGTGTATTTAATGAATATGTGCTAGTTATGTATTGTTCATATTTTGGTAAGTTGTGTATTGATTATATTTTTGAGCTAGTTGTGTAAATGTCGCAATTGTATTTGTGTAAATCGTGTATTTATGCTAGTTGTGTATTTTCATATTTCGGGTAGTTATGTATTGTACGTATTTGTGCTAGATATGCATTTGTACAAGTTGTGTAATAATTATGAAAGATGTGTAATATTTGTATAAGTTGTGTATTAATTGCGCATGTTGTGTAATTGCATATGGACGAATTGTTTATTTATACCTTTGTGTATTGATTGTCATTGTGCAAGTTGAGTAATTATATAGCAAGTTTTCTTGTATTAATTGTGCAAAGATGTAAAATAATTACACAAACTGTGTAATAATTGTCCATGTTTTATAATAATTTTTGTGATAATAGTGCATTTATGCAAGTTGTGTTTTTAACCCTTAAACTGCGCAACGCGCCTGCAGGCTCACGTCTGGTTTGCGCAACGCGCCTCCGGGTATTTGTATTTTTCACGTTCCATTCAAAACTCCCGCGGCTACATGGGGTTCACATCAGCTTCCTCAGGGCTCTTGTAAACAGACGCCATCTTTAAAAAAAATCGTGGTCCACATTCCCGGGTGTGGGAGCCTCAGTAGTGTGTGAGCAACCAAGGCTGGCGCTCGCAGCATGAGCGCACAGCACTGCTGTTCAGCATGTGACCACAGCATCGCCTAATAATGTCAAAATATATATATCAATTGTATTATTTAGTGTTATATTAGAGCCTGAGTGTGATAATGACTGGGTACAATGTTCAAATATCAGTGATTCAATGCTGTTCACGATGTTCACAGCGCTAGCCACAGCACCAGAGCATTATTTCGTTCATCTAGGAATCTTCAAATGATTTCTTAGGTTCTTTTTCAAAATAAACGTGTGGTCAATTATTCATTTACAGGAATTAGTGACCAGGATTGTGATAATAGCAGGAATGTGGTTATAATTAGCATTGTGCGTAGTATTGTGGAAGGAGGAATTTTGATGAGGGAGGGAGGGCGAGAATTGAGGTAGCCTCAATTGTGTGTGTGTGGCTGCCACTCTTGTTTTGCTCACCATACTAGCTTAGTGGTTCACTATGGGCAACACATATGTACATGGGTATATATAGTGTGTGTATATAGTGTAAGAACAGCAACAGGAGAATGTTGAGAGGAGCTATTTTGGTGAGGGAGGTGACGTAATCGTAGCGTCGTCTGCTGTGTGATTTTTCATGCAGTGTATGGTGGCCACTGTACTGTTTGGACACAATACCGGCTTACTTGCATAGTTCTGGTAAATAAAACATGTAGATAGGTATATAGAACATATGTAATAAGAACTATAGCAATATGGTGGGAGGAGCAATGTTGGCGAGTAAGATGTTGGAGTGAGGGAGACTGGCTGGGTGTGGCTGCTCTCACTCAAGGTGTTCTGAATGTGTTCATGGCCCATACGAGGCAGCTGCTATTGGCACATACGAGGCAGCTGCTATTGGCCCATACGAGGCAGCTGCTATTGGCCCATACGAGGCAGCTGCTATTGGCCCATACGCGGCAGCTGCTATTGGCCCATACGCGGCAGCTGCTATTGGCCCATACGCGGCAGCTGCTATTGGCCCATACGCGGCAGCTGCTATTGGCCCATACGAGGCAGCTGCTATTGGCCCATACGAGGCAGCTGCTATTGGCCCATACGAGGCAGCTGCTATTATCCCATACGCGGCAGCTGCTATTGGCCCATACGAGGCAGCTGCTATTGCCTATACGAGGCAGCTGCTATTGGCCCATGCGGGGCAGCTGCTATTGGCCCATGCGGGGCAGCTGCTATTGGCCCATGCGGGGCAGCTGCTATTGGCCCATGCGGGGCAGCTGCTATTGGCCCATGCGGGGCAGCTGCTATTGGCCCATACGAGGCAGCTGCTATTATCCCATACGCGGCAGCTGCTATTGGCCCATACGAGGCAGCTGCTATTGCCTATACGAGGCAGCTGCTATTGGCCCATGCGGGGCAGCTGCTATTGGCCCATGCGGGGCAGCTGCTATTGGCTCATGCGGGGCAGCTGCTATTGGCCCATGCGGGGCAGCTGCTATTGGCCCATGCGGGGCAGCTGCTATTGGCCCATGTGGGGCAGCTGCTATTGGCCCATGCGGGGCAGCTGCTATTGGCCCATGCGGGGCAGCTGCTATTGGCCCATGCGGGGCAGCTGCTATTGGCCCATGCGGGGCAGCTGCTATTGGCCTATACGAGGCAGCTGATATTGGCCCATACGAGGCAGCTGCTATTGGCCCATACGAAGCAGCTGCTATTGGCCCATACGAGGCAGCTGATATTGGCCCATACGAGGCAGCTGCTATTGGCCCATACGAAGCAGCTGCTACGCGGTGTTCTGAATGTGTTGATGGTGAATGTATATAGTGTGTGACAGTGTATAGTGTGTAAATAGATTGTATATATACACAAATTAGCATGATACATAGTAAATATGTGCTGCATATGTGTACACAAGTTTCATGCACGTAACACAGTGTCTACGGACAGTACGGATGTTGTACTGCGATATTATAGTGTACGTGTTCATTATACATTGGATTGGCACATAAAAACAATGAAAATGTATTTGGAAAGGTGCGCAAAAAATGAACGAAAATATATTCGCGGCAACTCGCGCGCCCCGCCCCAAGCGCCCCACCGCCCCCGAGAGCTTACGGCACGGGCGCACGGGGAATGATGACGTCACGCCCCAACTTCCGGACCCCATAGCAGCCAAAGTAAGTACAATTTCGACTTTTTTTTTGCATACCCATACTGAGGGAAGGGTTTTTGACACTTCAAAAAGAAAAAAGAATTTTTTCCAGAGAATTTATTTCCTGCGCACTGCGGGGGTGTCACATTTGGAGGCAACGCAGTTAAGGGGTTAATTTGTCGAAGTGGAACTGGTGCAACTGTATTTGTGTGTTAAAATTGTGTATTTTGTGTAAGCTCTGTAATCTGATAAAATAGATCTTCATGGTGTAAGTGTATTTTGGTTTGAGACAATGTGTGGGTATTTTGTGAAAGCTATGTTTGTGAAATTGTGTAATTTTAGTGAAAGCGCATTTTTTGATTGTCTAAATGCATAAGCATTTTGATATATTAGTGCAAAATGCCGTACTTTGTGTAAATGTCATACTCTGAGTGTCCATGCAATATTGTGTAAATGCTACATTTTCATGTCCAACTGACATATTTTTGCATGTAAATGTTATATTTTTGTCTATAAATGACATATTTTTGTGTGATGGCATATTTTGAGTGTAAATAATACATTTTGTGCATAAATGGTATATTTGGTGTGTAGATGCTGTATTTTCTGTGTGCATGGCATAAATTGCATCTGATTAATGGGGAAATGGTGGCAAAAAACTAGGCTATTCTCTATGAATGTATAGGTTGTGGAGTATGAGTAGGTATGTATGATTGTATTTGCGACTGTTGGTTTAGAAACAAGTCACCTGATTTGCGTAGCAAGACTAGGATTTTTTGAGGTGTAGAAATGATTAGCCTATGCATATAGTAGCTAGCATCCAGCTGAGTTGCTAGATGGATGAATTGAGGTGCGACATTTGGATATCTATTTGATTGATGTGAGGACAGTTGACTAGCCTATGAACACAGCCACTAATCCGCTGTACTGCCAGATGTGTGGTAACTACTTGTGGATTATAGTAGAATATCTAGCTATAGGGTTTCATAATTGCTGTTGTGTATAAAACTAGAATAAGAGCTATTTTTTAAAACTATTATTGTAAACTAATACTTTAAGTGGGATCCCTTGGTTGTTTTAAGCATAGGGTGGACATGAATGAGATTGGGTGGAAATATATAGGAGCTGCCTCGTATGGGCCAATGGGATCTCTGCAGTTACCTTTATTCTTATGTTCAACTCACCTGCTATGCTGCCAGATGTACGATTCTGCTTAAATTGCAGTACGACATTTGGCCTTCTGTTATACTTTTGAACTTATCACTGAATAATGATTACAGTTGTGGATGATTAAAATGCATATTCTTAGTCCTCTGATTAGGTTAGGTAGGGGATGGATCGTCTAGTCATTTTTGAATAATAACATCAAATACACATGCCAGTAGGACGCCAAAGGTCGCATTGGTTGTCTGGTGACGTCATACATAGTTGACCAGTCAGGTGCTGTAATACCTTCACACCTATGTGCTAATGGCCAGCAATACCTTATCCCTATACCTGAGGTCGCTTTCACGATGTTACTAAACAACAACAATAACTGGTCTGTAGAATGTATTTGTTTGTTATATATAATAAGTTAGGTTAGGATGGTCTTGATCGGGTTTATGAATACCAGAAAATATGAGCATTGAGCGAAAATACGAGCTATTGTAGCTGAATATCAACTTCGATGAAGCACAGAGTACAGTTGAGGTATTAAGCCAGATGAAGAGTTCACACTTATGTGTGAAACTCCTGGGATCCGCATTTAGCCAGTTGACGCCTCGCTCCACATTAGGGATGATGACGTCAGAAAAAGCAGGTAACTGCAGAAGGCCTTATTTTAAAACATGAGAGGCTTGCTTTACTGAATGAGCATTTTTTTGATTTGTTATATGCTACAGTAAGGTGTGTATACGGTTAGGGACAATAATGGTTTACTACTGAACTCGCATTGAAATCACCAATGCCCAGGGCTCTGTTTTTTCATATAAACAACTGATAGCAGTTTTTTCATTTTATTTTTGCCCTATGCATAATAAACGATCCTTCAAGAAAGATTGTCAAAGCTCAAATTACATTCTCTAGAACGACGACGAAGAAGAAATAGGAGCGACATGATAGAGGTGTGACTGAATGGACATAGTAAAGGGGGATATTAATAACCTATTAAACGTATCAACATGACACAGAACAGGAATAAATTGGATAGATTTTAGATATAGAAAAAGACCTGGGTAAATACAGGTAGCAGGGGGACGAACTTGAAAATACACACATAACTTCTTGCAGTGCTGCTCCCCTTTGATACATGTAATGGGCGATGGTTGGAAGTAAATATGAAATTAAAAATAGACTAGGGATGATGGTATTTTACATTAGGGCCAGGGACCGGCATTTTAATCCTACCCCCAGGCAAATTGAAGACTGGCTACCCGATGACGTCATTGACCATTGGCTATGCCTGTGTATGTGACCGGCCATGAAAGAAAATTCGAGAAAACCCTGGGGCCAATGACCGGCTTTTTGATCCCCTTGAGCTAAATGGCAGGGACCATAGAGCAGAAAAACAATGATGCTATGACCGGCTCACTTGTTTCATACAAATCGGAGATAGTGGATTTCATCCATTTCTACGCTCAATAAACGATCCTTGGCAAGACACTATAAATATATAACTTCTAAATAAGCATGGGTTGGGAATAAATACAACAAAAATGGGCTTATACAGGGAAGATGAAGACTGGGTGACGTCATTGACCATTAGCGATGTCTGTGCAAGGGTCGCAGGGGTAACGAAAATCACCCGGGCCTACGAAGGACCGTCGCCAAATGTAACGAAAATCACCCGGGCCTACGAAGGACCGTCACTAAATTTAACGAAAAACACCCGGGCCTACAAAGGACCGTCGCCAAATGTAACAAAAATCACCCGGGCCTACGAAGGACCGTCGCCAAATGTAATGAAATTCACCCGGGCCTACGAAGGACCGTCGCCAAATGTAACGAAAATCACCCGGGCCTACGAAGGACCGTCGCCAAATGTAACGAAAATCACCGGGGCCAACGAAGGACCGTCTCCTAATGTAACGAAAATCACCCGGGCCTACGAAGGACCGTCACTAAATGTAACGAAAAACACCGGGCCTACGAAGGACCGTCGTCAAATGTAAAGAAAATCACCCGGGCCTACGAAGGACCGTCGCCAAATGTAACGAAAATCACCCGGGCCTACGAAGGACCGTCGCCAAATGTAACGAAATTCACCCGGGCCTACGAAGGACCGTCACTAAATGTAACGAAAAACACCCGGGCCTACGAAGGACCGTCGTCAAATGTAAAGAAAATCACCCAGGCCTACGAAGGACCGTCACTAAATTTAACGAAAATCACTCGGGCCTACGAAGGACCGTCGCCAAATGTAACGAAAAAATCCCGGGCCTACGAAGGACCACTGGAAAAAGCAAAACGGTCCTTCGTAGGCCCGGTTTCCACTACTCACTGCATCATGGTGTATACACACTGCATCATGGTGTATACACTGCATCATGGTGTATACACTGCATCATGGTGTATACACTGCATCATGGTGTATACACACTGCATCATGGTGTATACACTGCATCATGGTGTATACACTGCATCATGGTGTATACACTGCATCATGGTGTATAAACTGCATCATGGTGTATACCATGCAAAGTGATGGAGAAGATCGTGAGAAAAAATTTTGTAACACATCTTGCCTTACAGGCTTAATAGAATTCTACGATCAGGTGACAAAGATTAAGTACGAACGAGAAGGCTGGGCGGCCTGCATTTTTTGGACTGTCCAAAAGCCTTTGATTCAGTCCCCCATAATAGGCTGGTACATAAGCTGTAGAGACAGGCAGGGGTAACTGGTAAAGTGCTCCAGAGAATAAGGGAATACACAAGCAATAGGAAACAAAGAGTTACAGTGAGGGGTGAGACCTCAGATTGGCGTGAAGTCCCCAGTGGAGTCCCACAGGGCTCTGTACTCGGTCCTATCCTGTTTTTGATATACGTAAACGATCTCCCGGGGGGGATAGACTCATTCCTCTCAATGTTTGCTGACGATGCCAAAATTATGTGAAGGATTAAAACAGACGAGGACTGCTTGAGGCTTCAAGAAGACCTAGATAAACTAAAGGAATGATCGAACAAATGGTTGTTAGCGTTTAACCCAAGCAAATGTAATGTAATGAATATAGGTGTAGGGAGCAGGAGGACAGTTAACAAGGTATCATTTGGGAGGTGAAAGTCTTCAAGAGCCAGAGAGAAAGACCTGGGGGTTCATATCATGCCAGACCTGTCCCCTGAAGCCCATATCAAGAGGATAACATCAGCAGCATATGCCAGGTTGGCTAACATAAGAACGGTATTTAGACACTTGTGCATTCAGAACTTTGTATACCACCTATGTCAGACCAATCCTGGAGTATGCAGCCCCCAGCATAGAGTCCATATCTAGTCAAGCATAAGATTAAACTGGAAAAGGTTCAAAGGTTTGCCACCAGACTAGGACCCGGGCTGAGAGGTATGAGCCACGAGGAGAGACTACGGGAATTAAACCTCACGTCGCTAGAAGACAGAAGCGTTAGGGGGGATATTATCACCACGTACAAGATTCTCAGAGGAATTAACAGGGTAGATAAAGACAGGCTATTTAATACAAGGGGCACACGCACTTGGGGACACAGGTGGAAACTGAGTACCCAAATGAGCCACAGAGATATTAGAAAGAATTTTTTTAGTGTCAGAGTGGTTGACAAATGGAATTCATTAGGCAGTGATGTGGTGGAGGCTGACTCCATACACAGTTTCAAGTCAGCAAAGATATATATGATAGAGTCCAATAGGCTCTGGAACCCGTACACCAGTTGATTGACAGTTGAGAGGCAGGACCAAAGAGCCAGAGCTCAACCCCCGCAAGCACAAATAGGTGAGTACTACAAACACCCAGGCATCACACTGGGAACCCAGATGTGAGATTAGTGATCTGAAAGGTGAGAGAATATATACAGGTCTTTGTCCCACCTCGGACGTCAGATGTGAGATATAACCTCTCATAGAATCTCAGATGACCTTGAGTGTCAGATGTTATTATGATGTTGATGATGTTGGTCGTCCTTCCTTATGGACAACCCAACCCAAAACCCGGAGAGTGCTTATCTTGACCTGGAGATCACCCTGGACGCTTCTTGGAGAGGGGCTCAACGTCACACGTTTAGGGGATGCGGCTCCAATACTGACCTCGTTGGCACGTGCACACACCAACTCGAGCCGCCATGACTCCCCACTCTCTCCTTATTTGGTATGACCTTCTCAATCCCCTTTCTCTTATTATTATTCTGTTCTACCCTGTGCATCTTGCACGCTAATGACTACCAAACTCTCTACCAACTCCCTACAAGTAGTCAATAAGAACTTCCCTTCTACATCTGGAAGTTCACTACCCTGACATCATCAGGTTCTTCCGGGTTTATCTACCAGGACCCTCTGCAGCTCTTCCAGGCTGCTATACTGTGAAGTTTTCCTTAGACTCTAGTGGTGCTTAACTACTAATTCCACAGATGCATATGAGACTTCACTCCACTACACCTCTTCACACAGTATGAGGTTCCAATTTTTCACTATGGCACTTGCTCCTCCACAGAGTACAACATCTACCCCAATAGGCTTGAAGTTCCAATCATCAACTTCTTCTCTGGCCTCAGAGTACTCCCATCAACTTCTTCCTCAGGACATAGCTGCAACCCATTCATATGCCAATAAAAATGTTCCTCTATAAACATATAACTAAAATGAATCACACAACAATAAATGTTTCACTTTACATCTCCCTGCTTCCCGAATGCCATGAGTATGGACTCCCCCGTTTGGGCTGGTCCATGTTCCACCTTGTCGGAGGCGGCTCCTCACTCCAGGAGCTGTCCTCCGCCACCAGCCGGTCAGTTGGCTCCAGGCAGTCGACGGGAGAGGACATGCTGCTCGTCCCTGCGCTGTCTCTCTCATCTCTGCTCTCTTATTTAGGCTTTCTGCCTTATTAAAACATGCTTAATATATCACTAAACATCGGCTACGGTCGCTAGGTACACGACCAACTATAAGTAATCACTATTAACTGGTTAAAATTGTGCTTACCACAAAATTGTCTAGTCGAGGGGCTTCCTGGCTGATGCTCGACAGGGCGCTCACAAGTTACCCAACGAAAATATTTCAGGACGGCTTCACAACTCTTCCTGCCGTCCAGGACTTGAGACCACAACGTCCTGGACCACTACCACAACGGTAGTGACCTTCTTTTAAAAGAAGGTCACTACCAAAGATACCTTACAAGCAGAACTTATTGCAGAAGGAGGAAAGAATCGAGGCAATTACAGAAGCACCATACTGTCCCCCGAGCTCAAAGCGGCAGCTAAAAGCCTTCGTGAGAACAAGGAGATAGTTGTCAGGAGAGGTGACAAGTCGCCAATATATGTCATTCTTAAAAAAGACGAATATCTGGCGAAAATGAACCTCATACTCTCTGACCAAACTAAGTTCCAAAGGGTAACGAAGGACACTACAGCCGAACTGAAAGCAAAGGTCAACAAACTGATCGAAACTGTGAACGCCAAGAAATCCGGACTCCACCTGCCAAAGATCATTGGGGAATATAAACCTGGATATGCGTATGGAAATGTCAAGACACACAAGCCTGGAAACCCACTTCGGCCAATCATTAGCCAGATACCCACACCCACGTACAGACTGGCGAAGCGACTCAACGGCCTGCTGACTCATTATGTTCCTTGCGCCTTCAGCCTGAAGTCTCCAAAGGAATTTGTTGACTTACTGCGGGGCACACTGGCCACAGGGATAAGAGCCTCGTTGGACGTAGAATCGCTGTTTACCAACGTACCTGTGGACGAGACAATCGGGATGATAGCCGACAGAGTGTATCGAGATCCAGCCTGTACTCCTCTTGACATACCCGAGAATATTCTAAGGAAACTACTCCAAGCTTGTACTAAAGAGGCACCCTTCTTGAGCCCGGATGGGCACATGTATAAGCAAGTAGATGGGGTCGCCATGGGTTCTCCCCTAGGTGTCCTGTTTGCAAACTTCTACATGGGTACCATCGAGCAAAAAGTCTTAGTCGACATGAACTTGAAACCGGCCATATACTGCAGGTATGTTGACGACATTTTTACACAGGTACCTGATGTCAGACATCTGCAAGAGCTGAAGGAGGCATTTGAGCAGAGTTCCGTGCTGCGTTTCACTTACGAGATGGAAAAGGATGGGAAGCTGCCCTTTCTAGATGTAACAGTCATGGAAAAGAGCGGAGGTTTCCACACTGCAGTCTACACTAAGGAAACGAACATAGGAATGTGCCTAAATGCCAACAGCAACTGCCCAGACAGGTACAAGAGGAGTGTTGTTAACGCATATGTCGACCGTGCTCTAAGCCACAGCTCAGAATGGAAGTAAGTCGACGAAGAACTCTGTAGGGTAAGGCAGGTCCTCTCTACTCACGTTGCTCCATTCAGAGCAGTGGGTAAGCGCTCGACGAATATAAGCATTGAGAACACTAGTGTTCTCAATGCTTATATTCGTCGAGCGCTTACCTTATCCTCCTTATTATCCTTTGAACTCCTTATCAAAAACAGCCCGAAGCCGACGGAGAACCCTCTACAGCAGTCAAGCGTTGTATACATGTACACTTGCCCCCACGAAGGATGTAACCTTCAATGTAAGTACATAGGTATGACGTCGACCAAGCTGACGAGGGGTTTGACATGCTATCTTCAATCTGGTGCCCCTAGGAATCACATGAGACAAGCCCATGACATTACTCTAACAAGAGAAATGTTGAACAAGAATACTTGCATAATAGACAAAACCCAAGATGCAAGAAGATTACAAATTCTTGAGGCAATTCACATAAGAATAGAGCGACCTACCATGAACACCCAAATCACGGAACTATTTACTCTACCCACCATGAGAGTAAGGACAAGACAAGAACATATCGATGCCAACACAGAAGACAATGTCCAACATAACAGGCCAATTAAACTGGATTAATCTTTGTTTAGATAGGAGATGCCTCGTATGGGCCAATAAGCCTTTTGCAGCCTCTATGTTTCACCTCACATTTATCCCTTATGTATCCCCCCATGTTTTCACCTTTATTGTATTATCACCTGACCCAGTGCGGGTATAAAATCAACTAGTATTGTAAGATCTGTTCACTTGAGAATGAACCATGGAGGTTCGAAACGTCGTGCAAATTATATAAATAAGTGTAATACACTCTATAGTAAATCACTTCTTTTCTTCACCTTAAAAGTACGAAAATGAGTTTTGGAGAACTCCTATTTCAATTAAGCCCTGATGCTAAGAAAATATTCAATGAAACATATATATATATATATATATATATATATATATATATATATATATATATATATATATATATATATATATATATATATATATATATATATATATATATATATATACATATATATATATATATATATATATATGTATATATATATATATATATATATATATATATATATATATATATATATATATATATATATATATATATATATATATATACATATATATATATATATATATATATATATATATATATATATATATATATATATATATATATATATATATATATATATATGCAGAATAACCACATGTGAAAAATAGAAAATGCTTAACGCGTTTTCGGCTAATTCGCCTTCATCAGAGCAAAGTAGAATGAAGATAAGATTGCTGATCAGACCTTTATATCCGCCTGGGCAGATCACCTGACCACCAAAAATAAGTGGAGGAAAGAAATTATAAGAAAGAAGGTAACTGCAGAAGGCCTATTGGCCCTTTCGAGGCAGCTCCTATTAATATCTCCAAGTGCAATACGTGTTAAATGATTGCTATATTGTTTTGACGTGCTATATTGAGGCTTAAATAAGGATCCAACTTGTACATACCGGGGCTCATATTAAGGATGTTGTTACAATGTTTGATCAGAGCAGACTCGATCACGGTCTCGATATAAAGGTCTGATCAGCAATCTTATCTTCATTCTACTTTGCTCTGATGAAGGCGAATTTAGCCGAAAACACGTTAAGCATTTTCTGTTTTTCACATGTGGTTATTCTGCATACTTGGATCAGTGTTTTTGTGGTCATTGTTGCAGACATGAATACCACGCGCCAATTTCTTCACTTCTCCTCTCTCTACCCTGCTCCTAAACCTTTTGTTTCTAATTTTCGTTCTGCTTTAGTGAAATCCTATATGTTAAAAATCCGTCTTCGTTTTCTTAGAAAATGTCTCAGTGAACAAGTGCTTCCCCGTTCCCTATCCTCCAACAGTGTGCTGAAATTAGCTGACCGACCGTTTGATGAGATTTCCCGCTTAGTGTTTGGTAAAAATATTGATTTGCTTAAATTAGAAGTACAGGAATGTTTTAAGGTGTTGAACAGCCGTAAGTATTCATTTTCTCAAGCTGTACCTTTGGAATGGAATCGCCCGATGATGGATTATTGTTACACCGCTATGAGATCTGCCTGCACGAATGTAAGTACGAAGCTTGATTCAAAATTAAATAGGCTCATTCAACAAAGTAATTGGAATAAACACGCCAACACTGACTTTGTTATTAATCGCTCTAGTAAACAACTTGATAATGATACGATGACTGCTCTTGGTTACGGTCTGAGTTTCTCCATATCAAATAGAGATGTGAATTATGCAAATATTGCCAAAAGTTTTTGCAATTTGGAGAAATCTTGTGAGATTTCAGCTGATGACATCAATATTTGCAAGGGAATGGTGTACGGTTCTTTACTTAAGGGTACTCCCAGCAAACACAGAACGTTTGTGGACGTTTTTAAATGGTGCCACGAAGGTAATACTGTAACTTTTGACATAAATACGTATATCTGACGTTCTTAAAACCAAAGGATATAACTAAAAACATATATTCTTGAGACCCAGTTTTTTAAGATTTATGTAAAAATTTAAAAATAATAGTAAATGCTATGGTATTATAATGTTTTCATGCTTTATATTTAAGAATAAATAATTTTCAGTCAACATTTAGTTTTTTTTGTTTACTTTCTGTAAAGCTATCCAATTTACGTTCTTATAACATAAATATAACATTTATATGACGTCAGTATAACGTTATTTACACGACATCATTACGTTATTATGATGTTATATTAACGTATAATTCCTGTATGAAAACCAGAATATATATTAAACTTTATGTTTTAAACCTTGTAAAGTTATCATAAAACTTGGAATAAGATGGTAAGCATGCTTTACTTATGAAAATATACAAACAAATCAACAAAAACATTTTAACATAAAAAACATAAACATAACATATATTAATTGCATGCATGGGAGTTAACTGGAACTCTGTAATATTGCATACATGAACCTTAAGGTACAAACCCAGTGTATTTACCCATGCAGTTCTTTCCTAAATCTAATTTTTTTCCAACTTTTACACTTTGTTTCGAGTTCTATCTTGTGTTGCTACTTTTAATACCCCATTAATGTCCCCTTTGTTATGTCCATTCATCCCATTGTGCACCTCTACCATATGTCACTCCTAATTCTTTGCTTTTCTAGAGAATGTAATATAAGCTTTGACAATCTTTCTTCATATGACAGGTTAACAGGTAGAACAAAGATTACCATTTATATATGGATAACTATTATAAGTCGGTTTGAATGAGTGAATTGCTGCTTGAAGATAGGTATATACACGTGTGGTACTATCAGATTGCATCGTGGTGAGCCTAAAACCCTTCAGATCCAAGCAAAGGGTAAAATGCCAGCAGATACAATTGCGAACACATTGATACCAAAATGAAAGACATATGACGAGAATTGAGGTAACCAAAGTGAAAAGAGTGTTGACATTACATTGCACTAGAGTGCTCCCGGGTTACTTTCTCTCACTTTCTCTGTTTTGTGCGGATGGTCCGCCGTGCTTTCATCACGTCAGCGGGTGGAGCACGCTGCTGTTTTTGACATTTCATGCATATATTCCTGTTGGAAATTCTATTGCGAACACATTGATACCAAAATGAAAGACCTAGGATGACAATTGAGGTGACCAGAATGAAAAGAGTGTATACATTTTATCGCTCTTGTGCGCTCCCTTGTAACACGCTCTCGCTTTCTCTGTTTGTTGCGGATGGTAAGCCGGGCTTTTGGAGTTTATATGCCTTTAGTCCTGTAGAGAATTCTATTGCGAACACATTGATGCTAAATTGAAAAACCTAGGATGAGAATTGAGGTAACAAAGTTGAAAAGGGTATACACTTTTCAGTATTATCACGCTCTCTAATATGTAATGAGAGTTGCCTGAGGGTGGCTCAGCTTTCTTTTTCTGGTACCCTTGGCCTACATTCATCTTGTCGGCGGGTGGAGCGCGCTGCTGTCTTTGACATTATATGCACATAGTTCTGTTGGGAATTCTATTGCGAACGCATTGATACCAAAATGAAAGACATAGGACGAGAATTAAGGTGACAAAGTTGAAAAGAGTATACACTTTTCAGTATTTCCGCACACTACCAGGGAATGTCCAAAAAAAAATGGAGAGAGTGGAGGGGTAACTTGCCCAAAACGCGAAAGTGTTTGGGGAGATTAACTTTCGTTCAATACTATTATGCAAGAGGAGCGACACATCTATGGTTCATCCAATAAAATCAGCAGACTTCTAGATGTTACTACTGCTCGGCTTAGACTCGGTTACAAGTATTTCTGGGAATTCTCATTATCTGCCGATGTAGACCTGACCAAATGTTAACTGTCAACAAAATTATTCGCACACCCTCCGTCACTATGTGATAGTGAATTCAGAGACAATTCTATAACCAATGTACCAGCGATGTGTCAATATTTCATTCAAAATGATCTGGTACCAGAAATTTTAGCCAAATATCCCCAGTTTGCTAACTATAAGTAGTAACTAAGTGATTGTAACCTATCCACCGCTGCCCACTGGATGGGGGGCGGTGTGCAGGACAAACATATAAATTGTGACACTAGCTCTCCACATATGTCAGTTGCTTAATTTAGAAACTGTACTTGTGATCGATCTCGAACCCATTGTTGATGTGACGACTTATACTGAATTTTGTAACTAGCTCATCAAGATTGTAACTTGCTTAGCTAAATGAATTGTGGGGTTCAGTCCCTGAGCCCATTATGTGCCTCTGCAACCCTTTCCACTACCGCCCACAAGATGGGTATGAGGTTCATAATAAATGAACTAAACTAACTTTAAGGCATCCTGAAAGAAAGCTTGGAGGGCTGGAAAAATTGCAGAACGAAGCCGTGAGGATAATCCTTGGGTGCCCTCGTACCACAAAGATACTTAATATGAGAAAGGAACTTAATATTCCGAACGTTGTTTATCGTGTTACTGAAAATAACTGTCAAATTGGTATAAAAATGCTTAGGCTAGCTCATCCTAACCCTTGCACAGAAGCCCTCCAGAATTTCTTTATTGAATGTTGAAAACAACCCTCAAGTTGACTATTTCCGTAACAGCATGCACTCCTGTATGCTAATCCCCACAATCACCAAGCCCACCCGAGTCACTCAAACATCTGCCACTACCCTGGATCACCTTTGGACTAATATAACAGCTCCCCTTACATCTGGGGTAATTTATGACAGAACAACTGACCACTATCCTACTTTCCTCATAGCAAACATGGACACATCACCACCAGAAACCAAAAAACTTTCATTCAGGCTACATAGTGAATCAGCTTTAGGCAATCTCTCTAATGCACTTCACAATATTAACTGGGAATCTGAATTTAATAATTCACAGGATATAAACTCATCAACTAACCTCTTTCTCTCCAAAACTCTAAGCCTCTACAACACTCACTGTCCCCTCCTTACCAAACAAGTAACTGATAAAAGAAAAAATAACCCGTGGCTCACAAGTGGCATAATTAAATCAATCAACAAAAAACATGAATACGAAAAGAAATTTAGGAGTGGCCTAATTCCAATGGAAGTAGTTAAAAGGTACTCATCAGTGCTTACCAGTATCATAAGAAAAGCAAAACTTTCATATTATGAGACTAGATTCAAAGAAGCAAACGGCAACATGAAAAGCACATGGAATACCATCTCTAACATCCTGGGAACTAAACAACACTCCCACAACCAGATAACACTCTCTAAGGATGGCCATACACTGTCATCTGACTTAGAAATGGCGAATGAATTTAATAGCTTCTTTTCATCGATTGGTGCTAACCTTGCAAGTAAAATCCCACAGACTCAGACACATATCAACACATATCTCTCAGGCAGCTATCCAAACTCTCTTCTCCTCTCACCAGTCAGCCCGTCAGATGTTGTGTCCATCATACACTCACTAAAAACCAAAGCTGGGAACATCAGTGAAATCCCATCCATTGTATACAAGAGAGCCTCCCATGCCCTTGCGCCACCTATAGCTCTGCTGTTCAACAAATCCCTTGAGTGTCATACCTTCCCTGATATCCTTAAAAATGCAAGAGTAACGCCAGTTCATAAAGGAGGTAATCCGTCAGACATAAACAACTACAGACCAATATCGAACCTACCCATACTATCAAAAATATTTGAACAAATTATCTACAAACAGCTCTACTCCTATCTCGTAAAATTCGACATTCTTAGCCCCTGTCAGTTTGGCTTCCTCTCTCAAAAGAGTACCAACGATGCAATTATTAGTCTCCTTGATATAATTTACTCAGCCCTTGACAAAAATGAGTTTCCAATTGGACTCTTCATTGAACTGAGAAAGGCCTTTGATACTGTTAATCACGATTACCTCTTGCTACTTGTTATGCTAACATGCAGAACACTCTTAACTCTGTATTAGTCTTATATGTCAGGACTTAGGTTTAGTCATATCTCAGCAGAGGAAACAAAGATACTAAACGGGTGTCCACCCAGGCAGGGAGGAGCTGTTCGCAAGATGCAACTGTATGATGGCTCCCAGCTTGACTATGTTAACAGATTCAAATACCTTGGTCTTGTATTGTCCTGTTGTATTCAGACTCTGTCGTCAGTATAATGAGAGGCTCCATAAGCCCTCTTGGAGATGTTGCAGGTTATCACTCAGGCTATGGTGCCAATGTCACAATTGTCAAAATGATGTACCTTGCATACATCAGATCTTTAGTGGATTATGTTGCATCTCTGCTTGCCTTGATGACTGAAAGAAAGCTTAAAGGGCTTGAAAACTTGCAGAACGACGCCTTGAAGATAATCCTTGGATGTCCCTAGTACCACAAAGATACTTAACATGAGGAAGGAACTTAATATTAACTTAATAATAGAATATGAGTGCATATTCTACTGCATTACTATTTGTAATGATCCTCATATTGTGCTTCAGTAATCCAATGTATAACCCTGAGATGTTTTCCTAATTGTACTTAGGATTCCTTGTTCATTATTGTGTATTGTTATTATTGTGTATTGTTCTGATCTGCTTTTGTGTCGAAAATTCTTGCATCGTACCTGTAAACAATTTTTTGACAATTTTACTGTAATTATCCTACTTAAAATCATCTGTACTTGTAAAGTAAAGCTGTAATGTATCTGCTAAACACTTTTTATCAATTTTACATTTAATTATTTCTCTAAAACTTTGTTTAAGAATTTGCTCAAAGATTAGTTTAAGGACTTGCCCGAAACGCTATATGCAAGCTAGTGGTTTTACAAGATTATAATTCTAACTTAAGCTCTATATGTTGTCTCTTAACCCCCAATGTACGTTCTTGTATATATATAAATAAATAAAATAAATAAATAACGAGGGATCGAGGCATTAATGCGCAGTACGTGTTTCCCTCATCTGTGACGTCACAGCGCCATCTGACGACAGCATAAACACAGGCGGCCATTTTATGTTCCACCAAGATTAAAAAAAAAATAATTTTGCCCCGAGGGGCGAGTTTATTGGGCAGCGCCCAATGTGTTCGCAATAGAATGTTCTACAAGAACATGTATAAAATAAGTGACACAGAGATTATTGATGTGTGTATTTGTGTGGGTGATTATAAATATGTATGTGTATGTGTATATGTATACGTATATATATATATGTACATGTATGTATGAGAGTGTGTACATGTATATATAACATTAATAATTTTGTAACTAGCGTCAAAAATTGTTATTTGCTTAGCTAAACAAACTAGAGAGTTCAGTTCCTGAACCCATTATGTGCCTCTGTAATCCTTTACACCACCGCCCACGGAATGGGTATGGGGTGCATATTAAAGAAAGAAATTGAAATAATAAGGGTATGAAATGTATCAACATAAAACATTAATGTTAGTGGCCATCAGCTAAAATCAGGTTATTATTTGTAAAGAATTTAAATGAGTTAAACTAAATACGAACTTAATATGTTTTGCTAACGCAAAAATATATTCCCGAGGTATTTTAATTGCAAATAAATATTTAATACAATTATTTGTATCATTTTTTTTATTTTAGATTTCCGTATTGCTTGATAATATATAATAGCGTTTAGATAATGCTAGCGCTGGACATTCTTTAGGCTCGTTGCATGTGGTGGTAGTCGCCGCCATTTTAAAACCGTGTCGAGAGGGACTGCTGCTGGCTTATCCACAAAATCCTGCTGCATCTTCAATAGTTAAGGTAACTGTTTTCTTTTATTTGCTCTTAGACATGTGTAGTATATATATAAGCTTGTGGTGGTAGGCTGGATGGTGTGTTGATGGCCCTGGAGGCGTGTTGATGGCCCTGGAGGCGTGTTGATGGCCCTAGCTGGAGGTGTGTTGATGGCCCTGGAGGTGTGTTGGTGGCCCTGGAGGAGTGTTGGTGGCCCTGGAGGTGTGTTGGTGGCCCTGGAGGTGTGTTGGTGGCCCTGGCTGGAGGTGTGTTGATGGTGGTGTTGTGTTGATGGCCCTGGAGGCGTGTTGATGGCCCTGGAGGTGTGTTGGTGGCCCTAGCTGGAGGTGTGTTGATGGCCCTGGAGGTGTGTTGGTGGCCCTGGAGGTGTGTTGGTGGCCCTGGAGGTGTGTTGGTGGCCCTGGAGGTGTGTTGGTGGCCCTGGCTGGAGGTGTGTTGATGGTGGTGTTGTGTTGATGGCCCTGGAGGCGTGTTGATGGCCCTGGAGGTGTGTTGGTGGCCCTAGCTGGAGGTGTGTTGATGGCCCTGGAGGTGTGTTGGTGGCCCTGGAGGTGTGTTGGTGGCCCTGGAAGTGTGTTGCTGGCCCTGGACAATTATTGTGCATGTGTAGTATGTATATTTATGTAGTATATTTGGCATATTTAATGGCATTTAGTTAATGCCACTTAGTGGCATGTCTCTGCACCATTTCCAGTTTGTTGATATGCTTTCTATGATATGGGCACCATACAACTGCTGCATACTCCAACTTTGGTCTAACAAAAATTGTGAACAATTTCAAAATTTCTGTTGAAGATATCCTGTTTCCTAGTTCTGCATCTGTTTTGGTATAACACCTCCTTTTTTACTAGGCCTGCAATTATGAATGCCTTTATAACCAGCTAAGTTGTAGAGTTGGGTATAGTCTTTACTTAGCCAAGTTTCTGTTAAAATGAGGGTCCGTCTAATTACCACAAGCTACCACAAGCTACACAAGCTTCACAAAGCTTCCTGGCAATACGTTAGTAATGAATAAATATAATGTTATAAATATATATGTTAGGTTAGGTTGACCTAACTTAACCTAACCGACGCTTGGATCGTCGACTTGATTTGGCGTCACCAGCTCTTTATTTTCGTCTAATTTCTTTATAAAAAGTTACTTTTTCAGATTAAAATTATGTTTTTTCGTGTTGTACATTCAGCACCAACATTATAATGAGTAAATATATCATATTTATTCATTACTAACGTATTGCCAGGAAGCTGAGTGGTTAGGTCTCGATAAATTTCCTGGTATAATATTATTGTTTGCTATTCTCCATCTTAGACTAGGCAAGTTGAAGTCACCTAGGAAGATAATATGAGGTATCGAGTTCTCCATTTTGTTTATCTGTTCTGTGAATTCCTCGGCCGTTGCATCTGGTGGTTTGTATATTAGAATAATCACTAAATTTATTTTCTCTATTTTTAATCCCAATACCTCTACCACCTCATTTGTAATGTTAAGGAGCTCCGAGCATACAAGGTCTTCCATAGTATACAGACCCACTCCTCCATGTGACCTAATTTTCCTATCACAGTTGTGTACTTTTCGAGACTACATTTCAAATATTCCCTAACATACATGGCTTCTCTCCCCTCTTTGTGTAAAATAGTTTAAATCCATTTATGGGACATTCAGCAAATAGTTCTCTATTTTTTACATTCATCAATGTTTCGGTACGTGCAATAGTATGTATTGTTTCATTGCAGATAACAGCATTTAAATTTTTTTTGTTTCTTAGACTTAGACTCGTACTACCAAGTTGCTGTTGGCAATTGGATAATTTTTTTATGAAGTCATTTGTTATTTTTTCCCCTACTTTAGTAATTTATGCTTTTGATCTCAATTAGTTTTATATCCTAGCTTTTTAATTTTTTCCCCTTATATATTGCCATCTTCTCTGTCTGCTTTACATGGCTTAAGCAGAGTCATGTCTGCTTAAGCCTTTGTTACTTTACTAATTTACCTGTTTTAATTATTATTTGTTTTCAAAGTTTAGTTTACCCCATTTTATTTGCTTTTTGCAGTACAGTACTTTACTAATAATCTTGTAATAGTAATTGGTAATGTAGCACTTGGCCTTTCTCCTTCAGAATGTATGCACACATTATAGAAAGAAGAAGAGAATACCACACAAGATGGCAGCGTATGTCACGGGCCAAAAAGCGACGCCTAAAAGAGCAGGCATCCCAGCGTAGCAAAAATGAAAATAGTGATGAGGTTGAGATTCAGTTGTTGAATCAGGATCCTTTGGCCAATGTTACAACAAACAGCATAGACGATGACCATGCTGCTTTGTCATCTAATTCAGAACCTAATATTGGTTGTGGAGCCAATGAAGATGCATCATCTCTTGAAAGTCAGAGAGAGAGAGATTGGACTTGGGACATGATTGATGAGCATGACCCAATATCATCAGAGTCAGAGAGCAGTGGTGATGAGGATGATAAATCATTATCAGATGAATTGTTAGTATGGGTTAATAAATATGGCATAACACACAATGCCATTGATAATTTATTAAAAAAATTGAGAAAACAGGGACATGCTGACTTGCCAAAAACAGCTCGTTCGTTACTGAATACAGTTAAACATATACCTACTGAGACTAAATCAGGCATGATGTATATCTACTTGGGGTTAGAGGAGGAAATGTTGAAAACTTTAAGGCTGTATCCTAAATCAACAATAAGAGATTTGGCAGAAATATCTTTAATTTGCAACATTGATGGTTTGCCAATATTTAGAAGTAAAAATGAAAGTTTATGGCCTGTTCTTTGTGCTATCAATAATGTCAAACCTATAAGAGTTTTCCCAGTAGTCCTCACATACGGAAGCTCTAAACCTAGTGATTTAGATTTTTTAAATGAATTCATTCAGGATTTGAAAAAAATTATGCACTATGGATTTAAAAATGATGACAAAACATTGTCAGTAAAACTAAAAGGAGTCATATGTGATGCCGCAGCAAAAGCAATGGTGAAGGCAATCAAACTCCACTCTGGCTACTTTGGGTGTGATAGATGTACCCAAGAGGGTGTTTGGAATGGAAGAATGACTTATCAACAAGTGAAAAATTTACAACTCAGAACAGATGAAGATTTTCGTAATCAATCTAATTCTCAACATCACCATGGTAGATCACCATTCTGTGACTTAAATATAAATATGGTGAGTACTTTTCCCATAGACTATATGCATCAGATATGTCTTGGGGTTATGAAAAGGTTACTTCTTGCCTGGATACGAAATAAAAACGTAAAATTATGTGCTCGCCAAGTTGATGAAATTAGTCAGCGTCTAATTCAACTAACACAATTTGTGCCTATGCACTTTGCACGTAAACCTCGAAGTCTTTCAGAGGTTGATAGATGGAAAGCGACTGAATACAGGCAACTCCTTCTCTACACCGGTAAGATTGTACTGAAGGGAATCTTACCCAAAGAATTGTATGACCATTTCCTGACTCTGAGTGTAGCCATTTCTATTCTTGTATCACCTAAATTGATTCAGTTAAATTACAGCCAATATGCACATGATCTTTTGCTGTACTTTGTGTTAAAGGCTCGTGAGCTGTATGGTAAGGATTTTTTAGTGTACAATGTACACTGCCTAACACACATATCCTCTGATGCCAAAGAGTTTGGTAGTTTGGACAGATGTTCAGCATTTCCATTTGAAAATTACCTGCAGCAGGTTAAGAATATGGTTCGATCAAGTAAAAACCCTCTTGTTCAAATTGCAAAGAGGCTGAAAGAGATGCAGCATGCTCAAAGGATTTATACACCAAATACAGAACATAAAATATATACCAAGGCACCAAACAATGCCTATTTGCTGAATAATGAAACTTGCTGCCAAGTTTTGGACACTGTCAGTGACACCGATGAAAATGGAGACAGCATGTTCGTTTGCAGGGTATATTCGAGAAGTATACCTCTCTTTGAGAAACCTTGTAACTCCAAATTAATTGGGTCATTTAAGGTTCTTACTAGGAATTCATCCATGAAGGTGATTCCAGCAAGAAAACTAAACCGCACAGGTATGATGATCGAGACAGAAAGCGCAAATACTTTTCTGTCAATACTACATGACTTATGACAAGTACGTATTTAAATACTGTATCCATTCTTTAATAATAGTTTGAACTAATATTGTAAGTTAATGAGATTCACAATTTTGTTTTTTATTAAAGCTATTATCTTTTGACCAATATTTACCTGTTTAAAAATCCCATTAGCCTGTATTTCATGAAAATTATTAATATTTTGAGAGCACATTAAGAGATAAAACTGTATTAAGCCTTTTAGTCCATACATGGCAGCTACTGTTTATACCAACCGAAAATCATTTACGAATGTGGCTAATCTATGATTGACATAATCAAGTAAATCTATTACCAACTTTATGCTAATTTCTTTTTTGGGGGAGAACAACCCTTAATAAGATTTTTCAATTTTGTAGATGACATCTGAAAAGCGGTATGCAGTGGTAGGCTTCAATGATGATAGTGTGGGTATCATCTCCACAACCTGGATTGAAAAATCTGATGATGTAAGCATTACTTTGAAACTAAAAAATTTCATATATTGAGTTGGTTTAAAAATATTCCAAATTAGTGCTAAAATTATCATGTAACAGTTTATTTTGACTTTTCAGGAAACCATATTGTGCTGGTGGCCACGGAGCAGGCATACAGTTAGTGCCCAAAAGCATGAAAAGCCAGACACGACAAACTGGCGAGTGCATGTCGTATCAACAATCATATCAACAACTGGTAGGTATTAAATATATAATTATTAAGATTTAAGATACAAGACACCTATTCATTCATTCACCATAACTTTAACACTGCAGACATAAAAACAGCATTATAATTATATTTTAATCACAAGATGGGTTTCCTCATAGCTACTTAAGACTTGTGTGCCCCAGTTATAAGTTCCAAATCATGTACATCGTATTATTAAACATCTCTTTAGGAAGCTGATTTAAGTTATTTCTTAGTGTTCACTACAACTAGGTAACGATAAATATATATCTCGCTGATATATTACTAATTATATTCAATTATTACAGATGATTTTGACGTTGCAAAACGAAGATGCTTAGCTGCGGAAGACACTTCAAATGTCGAAACTGAAGACGATATGGGCTATCCTCGACAACAAAAAAGGAAACCATGCTTCAAATATGAAGAAGAGAATTCCGAGAATAACAAATGTAAGCATTGATAACCTACTACAGTAATTTAAAAAAAAATTGCAACTTGAAAAATGCCATTCAATACATTAAACAATTTAAATAATTTCAGGCAATCATCACTCGTCTCAATCCAAGAAGAAGTGTTCACCATCTTCATATGAGAATACACCTTCAAAAGAAATAAGTCCTCCGCAAATACCATATTATTCTGGTATATTAAGTGAATGTAAGGATTAGTAGTAAATAACATTAAAAGTTCTAAATTGATATTTAACCATGCTTCCTTTGTTTGGTTATTTATGCTTTTGGTTTAAAAAAAAAAACTAAAAACTGCTCTAAACTTAGTTCTTGCTGTTTTTTTGTTTTTGTTTTGTTTAATTCCTTCTGGAAGTACTAGAAGCTTTGAGTAATTTTTATGCTTATCTGGAATTTCTGTATAGAAATATGTGTTTATTTCTAATTGTTTAATATTAAGCATATTATTCTTTTATGTGCATATGGGGTCTAGTGAACTTTTCCCACTTTGTCTAGCAGGTGCTTTTCACTTGTCACAGTTCAGGGAAATTTTGGTTTTCCTTTGATCTAGTCACTAGAAACAAGCAGGTTTGTTATTACTTTTCTTTTTGTTTGTCCCTTACGTGTTAATTTGTCCTTTATCTTACCTTTACCTTACGTGTTAATTTGTCCCTTACCTTAAGTTAATTTTTAAAATATGTATCTCATGTTGACCCCCACCTCTCTCATGTTAGTTCAAACTATATTAAAGTCTTAAAAATATTATTTGGTTAACAAGTGTTTGAAATAAGCATAACTCCTTTTCAGCTAATAGAACAGTCTTACAAAAGCCGTCTCCAGTGAAGACTACACTTCACAATACACCTTCAACGCCATCAGTATTTCCTCATGAAGGTAATAAGTAATTATTTAAAATATATATCATGTTGACCCACTCTCTCATGTTGACCCTCATTCTCTCTCTCATGTTGACCTCCCTTTTCTCATGTTGAAATTTGTTTTGTTAATTTTGTTCTGTCACCTCTTCTTATTCTGTGTGTATGTGTCTGTCTGTCTCTGTATGTCTCTCTATCTTTCTTTTTCTTTATTTATTTATTTCTTTTCTTTTTTCTTCTCTTCTCATGTTGGCCCTCCTCTCTCTCATGATAACCCCCCCCCTCTCTGATGTTGGCTCACCCTCTTTCTGATGTTGGGTAGTTTAAATGTGATGTAGACATATAGTATAACTTATAATATTAGTATGCAGTAGTAAAAGCTCATGAAATTTGTTGATTATACAGTACAGTAGTTAGATTTTAATACCTAAATCTTGCAATCTTAAAGACAATGAGCTGGTCACGCCAAGTACATCAATCGTTAGGACTCCAAGGTCAAGGAATTTATTCGACCCAAAGTCACCAGACAAGAACGATGGGAGTTTGAAAGAAATGATGCAGAATATGAGTAAGTTTTGAAAGTTTAATTAATTTATTATGTAGCCTATAACCTATATGTACCCTATGGGTGATAGGCATAAGTTTCATGTTCAAGTAGACTGCAAACTGAGCAGGTTAGATTGCTGAATTTGCTTCCAATTATATAAGCAGTTACATAATTACTAAGAAATTATCCCATTATCTATCACATCAGTCATAGCCTACTTTTTGGGTGCTTTCTCAGTGTCAGTTATTTTAACATATACTTTATAATGCTTTTATTTTAAATGTCCATTCAAGATATGTAATATAATAGCATGTACACTTTCTATATACTATATAAATTTCCAGGTAACATGTTGCAGGCCATATACACTGAAGTGAATGAACTGAAAAGTGATGTGAAGATATTGAAAGCAACTTTGACTACAAAAGAAACAGACAAGATCATAGAAGATCTAATACCAAATCCTATTGTTGCAGAAGGTGATCTTAATGTTCTCAATAGGAAGTTAGCGGAATCGAGTTTCAGAACAAAATTTGTAAGTGGTATTTTAACAGTAATGTTTCCTTCAATTTTTCATCTTCTTAAATATTACAGATATTTGCTAATTTTCTAATTAAAATTTTTTGATAGTTCATGCAGAAAAGATAAAATTGCTAAATAATAAGAATAATGATATAATCTTGTTTATATAGGATAGGATAAAATCTAACACTTACGTATTTGTAAATTATGTAATATTAACACAGAGTCTTTCACACTCTCCTGAGTGCTTTCTCAAGGTCTTGAGTGTAAGGTTATGATGAGGCTTACATTTCAACGACTATATTTCTCTTGCTAAATTTGTTAGTCGTTGAGATGTATCTCTTCATAACACACACTTATCTGCTTGATGGGGGTCTGGGAGTTCTTCTACTCCCCAAGCCCGGCCCGAGGCTAGGCTTGACTTGAGAACTTTGGTCTAGTGCTTGGCTTGGGCTTAGTGATTGTGGGGATTATCATAGAGGATTACATGCTGTTATGGAAATAGTCAACTAGAGGGTTATTTTGTAGACCCAGGTCAATATTGAAATCACCTCCTAGAATGATGTAATTTTTGTTGAGATGTTATTTATGATAAGATGCCTTATCATAAATAAGTTATGATATATATATATATATATATATATATATATATATATATATATATATATATATATATATATATATATATATATATATATATATATATATATATTTATGATCGATGTTCCCTTCGGGAATCTTAATTTTAAGATGAATAGGAAAACCAGGGATATACTGAACATCTTGTATCAGAATCTTTACTTTAAAAAACATAACGTTTCGAATACTTCTCGTATTCATCATCAGATCTAAAAGAAAAAACAGAAATCACAGTCAAATAGCTGGTAAACAAAGAACTCATACTGAATATAATTGCCTATCAAAGAAAGGAAAAAGCTTAAAAAACAAAAACATTTAAGCGCACTTAAAGTGATCAATACAAATAAAACTTATTAACTGTCACATATATTAAAACTAATTTAAAATCCATTAAACTACAAGATGAAATTTATAACTACTAAAACAAACCATTCTATTAACCTTACATGAAGTGATCAAAAGTGAAACTTGATACCTAACACATAGATACTAAACACTATAACTAATATTTATATAATGTGTACAAATCTACAAAAAATGTATGTAAAATACAAACAGAATAAACGACAATTATAAAGTACTAACCAAAATCTTATAAAAACTCAAATATTAAATAAAATTAAATACCAAAAAATGTATTATATATCCTACATAGAAAATTATATTAATGTGCAATGTTAAGACTTGAAATAAGTAAGAAAGGGCAAAGACATGGTAAACTAAACAAAATTAAACTACCAAAATAAACTAAAAATCAAATTACAGGGCCTACTGTGCACTATACAGTGTACAATTGGACAGCTGAAAGGTTGCTATTTAACAGAGAACTGCGGCCTCTGTTAAATCACAACTATATTCTACCCACCTCAAGACTCCGCTCCAATATAGAAGCATCAAGAAATATGGACCAATAGGCTTTCTACAAACACTTCTATTCAATATCCATTGCTTCATGTTCTGTCTTGTGTTGATGAAATTAATACCCTATTAATACCCTTGTTCTGTCTTGTGTTGATGAAATTAATACCTTATTAATACCACATTTTGTTCTGTCTTGTGTTAATGCCACATCACCCCTTCCACCTCACTCAAATGTAGATATAAAAACGGAGATACGTAAGTTCTATTCAGTTGTGTATTTGTGAACTAAAGTCTTTGAAAATGTAATAAGTTTTACGAAACGCGCCCGTGTCGCGTCTGACTAGAAATAAAAATGAATTTTGGAGAATTGATTTTTGATTTACCTCCAACAGTGAAGCGTAATGTACGAAAGATTGAGAAAATTCGTGTTAGAATTATTAATCTTACTTTTTCGGCCATATTAATATATATATATATATATATATATATATATATATATATATATATATATATATATATATATATATATATATATATACATATATATATACATATATATATATATATATACATATATATATATATATATATATATATATATACATATTGCGGACTGCTGGGTCATGTGGGTTTATATTGGTGTATACTGGCAGCAGGTTTTCTTTCAAACATGTTTCATTGAATATGACCGCATATTCTGTATTTATTATTTTCTGGTTTAGGGCTTCTATCCCTCTAAATATTTTCTTAGCATCAGGGCTTAATTGGAATAGGAGTTCTCCAAAACTCATTTTCGTACTTTTAAGGTGAAGAAAAGAAGTGATTTAATATAGAGTGTATTACACTTATTTGTATAATTTGCACGACGTTTCGAACCTCCATGGTTCGAAACTTTGTGTTTAGATAGGAGATGCCTCGTATGGGCCAATAAGCCTTCTGCAGCCCCTATGTTTATCCCTTATGTATCCCCCCATGTTTTTCACCTTCATTGTATTATCACCTGACCTAATGCGGGTATAAAATCAACTAGTATTGTAAGATCTGTTCACTTGAGAATGAACCATGGAGGTTCGAAACGTCGTGCAAATTATACAAATAAGTGTAATACACTCTATAGTAAATCACTTCTTTTCTTCACCTTAAAAGTACGAAAATGAGTTTTGGAGAACTCCTATTCCAATTAAGCCCTGATGCTAAGAAAATAGTTAGAGGGATAGAAGCCCTAAACCAGAAAATAATAAATACAGAATATGCGGTCATATTCAATGAAACATGTTTGAAAGAAAACCTGCTGCCAGTATACACCAATATAAACCCACATGACCCAGCAGTCCGCAATACTGAGTTTACCTATAGGTATATATACATATATATATATATATACATATATATATACATATATACATATATATATATACATATATATATATACATATATATATATATATATATATATATATATATATATATATATATATATATATATATATATATATATATACATATATATATACATATATATATATATATATATATATATATATATATATATATATACATATATATATATATATATATATATATATATATATATATATATATATATATATATATATATATATATATATATATATATATATATATATATATATATATATATATATATATATATATATATATATATATATATATATTTTATTAAATATGACCGAAAAAGTAAGATTAATAATTCTAACACGAATTTTCTCAATCTTTCGTACATTATGCTTCACTGTTGGAGGTAAATCAAAAATCACTTCTCCAAAATTCATTTTTATTTCTAGTCTGACGCGACACGGGCGCGTTTCGTAAAACTTATTACATTTTCAAAGACTTCACAAATACACAACTGATTAGAACTTGCGTTTCCCTGATTTTATATCTACATTTGAGTGAGGTGGGAAGGGTGATGTGGCATTACATTTGAGTAAGGTGGGAAGGATGATGTGGCATTAGAGGATATTAATAGGGTATTAAAAGTATCAACACAAGACAGAACACGAAACAATGGATATTGAATAGAAGTGTTTGTAGAAAGCCTATTGGTCCATATTTCTTGATGCTTCTATATTGGAGCGGAGTCTTGAGGTGGGTAGAATATAGTTGTGCAATAATTGGCTGTTGATTGCTGGTGTTGACTTCTTGATGTGTAGTGCCTCGCAAACGTCTAGCCGCCTGCTATCGCTGTATCTATCGATGATTTCTGTGTTGTTTACTAGGATTTCTCTGGCGATGGTTTGGTTATGGGAAGAGATTATATGTTCCTTAATGGAGCCCTGTTGTTTATGCATCGTTAAACGCCTAGAAAGAGATGTTGTTGTCTTGCCTATATACTGGGTTTTTTGGAGCTTACAGTCCCCAAGTGGGCATTTGAAGGCATAGACGACGTTAGTCTCTTTTAAAGCGTTCTGTTTCGTGTCTGGAGAGTTTCTCATGAGTAGGCTGGCCGTTTTTCTGGTTTTATAGTAAATCGTCAGTTGTATCCTCTGATTTTTGTCTGTAGGGATAACGTTTCTATTAACAATATCTTTCAGGACCCTTTCCTCTGTTTTATGAGCTGTGGAAAAGAAGTTCCTGTAAAATAGTCTAATAGGGGGTATAGGTGTTGTGTTAGTTGTCTCTTCGGAGGTTGCATGGCTTTTCACTTTCCTTCTTATGATGTCTTCGATGAAACCATTGGAGAAGCCGTTATTGACTAGAACCTGCCTTACCCTACAGAGTTCTTCGTCGACTTGCTTCCATTCTGAGCTGTGGCTGAGAGCACGGTCGACGTATGCGTTAACAACACTCCTCTTGTACCTGTCAGGGCAGTCGCTGTTGGCATTTAGGCACATTCCTATGTTTGTTTCCTTTGTGTAGACTGCAGTGTGGAAACCTCCGCCCTTTTCCATGACTGTTACATCTAGAAAAGGCAGCTTCCCATCCTTTTCCGTCTCGTAAGTGAAACGCAGCACGGAACTCTGCTCAAATGCCTCCTTCAGCTCCTGCAGATGTCTGACATCAGGTACCTGTGTAAAAATGTCGTCAACATACCTGCAGTATATGGCCGGTTTCAAGTTCATGTCGACTAAGACTTTTTGCTCGATGGTACCCATGTAGAAGTTTGCAAACAGGACACCTAGGGGAGAACCCATAGCGACCCCATCTACTTGCTTATACATGTGCCCATCCGGGCTCAAGAAGGGTGCCTCTTTAGTACAAGCTTGGAGTAGTTTCCTCAGAATACTTTCTGGCATGTCAAGAGGAGTACAGGCTGGATCACGATACACTCTGTCGGCTATCATTCCGATTGTCTCGTCCACAGGTACGTTGGTAAACAGCGATTCTACGTCCAACGAGGCTCTTATCCCTGTGGCCCGTGCGCCCCGCAGTAAGTCCACAAATTCCTTTGGAGACTTCAGGCTGAAGGCGCAAGGAACATAAGGAGTCAGCAGGCCGTTGAGTCGCTTCGCCAATCTGTACGTGGGTGTGGGTATCTGGCTAATGATTGGCCGAAGTGGGTTTCCAGGCTTGTGCGTCTTGACATTTCCATACGCATATCCAGGTTTATATTCCCCAATGATCTATCTGGCGAAAATGAACATCATACTCTCTGACCAAACTAAGTTCCAAAGGGTAACGAAGGACACTACAGCCGAATTAAAAGCAAAGGTCAACAAACTGATCGAAACTGTGAACGCCAAGAAATCCGGACTCCACCTGCCAAAGATCATTGGGGAATATAAACCTGGATATGCGTATGGAAATGTCAAGACGCACAAGCCTGGAAACCCACTTCGGCCAATCATTAGCCAGATACCCACACCCACGTACAGATTGGCGAAGCGACTCAACGGCCTGCTGACTCCTTATGTTCCTTGCGCCTTCAGCCTGAAGTCTCCAAAGGAATTTGAATTTGTAGAAAATATATACATATATATATATATATATATATATATATATATATATATATATATATATATATATACATATATATATATATATATATATATATATATATATATACATATATATATATATATATATATATATATATATATATATATATATATATATATATATATATATATATATATATATATATATATATATATATATATATATATATATATATATATATGGTCTGTTCACCAAAATTAATGCGTGCACAATACTTTAAATATAACCCGGGATTCTGTTAATTCAAATTCAAATAGGAAGTCCCGGTGCACTGTGTTGCACAACGCGAGCTGGCCACTTCTTACACGACCTTCAATTGCTCTAGGTACATTTCAACAATCACTCAACTGTCTCTATACTCAAGTATAATTAAAACCCCACACTCCACAGATATTTATATATATTGTGACTATAATCTTTTTCAAGAGAGATTGAGCCTGCTCTTCTCTACATAAAGTTACTTATATATATACAACAATAAGATGCTTCCTTCAAGATACGTCTACCAGTAGCACAAAAAGTTTTGACCAGGAGGCAAACGTACCCAAAACTCCCGCCACTCCACACCGGCTCCGTCATCAACCATTCCCAGCCTGCCTGCTTGTGATTGGTGACCCGCCGACTGCACACCTACACCTCTGCACCTCAGCGCCCTCTACTTAGTCGATGTCTGGGCTTGAACCAGTCATTGAAGTTAGAATATCTTGTGCTCTCAAACTGTGAACAACTAACTGATATACGCTCTGTCTATCAGGTGGATGTTTCTCAGCTAGCGCTTTATTCTCAGCACCTGTTTAATCATTTTTGTGTCTTTATATTATAGAATAACGTCATTCCTGTTCTTAATTTTTATGTGACATTTTTTTACTTGTTTGTTTGCACTGTACATAGCCAAGAGATTCTTTTTGTTCATAATTTGTTTTTAATATTAATTAAAGTTTCATTGTTCATACTATGTGTTTTGCGTGTCTTCCCTTAATTTACCACAGACAACAGCCAAGCAGTCTACCTTTTTTTTTGTAAATGTGACTAGGCATTGACACCAGCCATTAGGAGGACTGCCGAACACCTACACTCCTACACTTTCCCGTCACATTTAATGGGGGCCTGTCCTAGGAGCTTCACTCAGGTACTAGTACTAGAACATCAATTTGTGGTAAGTGTACTTGGCTTTGATACAGTTGCTTTTCAATATTTTCATTACTTTTAATATTTATATGGTGCTGTGTGTATTGTGCATTCCGAGAGTAGCATATGGTGAGTGTTGGATAACTTTGGATTACGTGGTGACTGTAGGCCTCAGTCATTCTCTTAATTGGTCATCCTTCCCTCCGTGTTATTACTCGTGTTTTCCACCTTTTGTCCCCTAGGATATTTCTCAATCTCAGACAGATCATCATTTTGGTACCCTGGTATTTTGGGTTGTCTTCGGGTCAGAGCACCCTATCTTCTGTAATCCGACCAAAGGAGGATACAGAGGGCCATAGTTCCTCTAGCACGGACTACGTTGCTGAGTTGGGACCTCAACAGCAGTTCTCGTCACCAGTTGACACTCGCACCCCTACACGTTGGTCAGAGATGATGATATTTACCTAGGTAGGGAATTAGCTTTCTTTTTTCAGAGCACAAAGTTAGCTAATTCTATAAGTATCATATTTCATTTAGTGGCAAAACCCTTGTTTCTGTCCTATAACGACTCGGCAAGGTATGCCTACATTCTTGGACTACCTTATTCACTTTTGAAACAATTAAATCTTTCATTGTTTTAGAAACTATCGGTTTCATTTGTTTAGTAGGATTTTCTTGCCCTTATTCTCTTACATTGAGTACCGGGTACAAGATTTCCTGCGCTTTGATTGACTAATCATTTACCATACTAAAATTAGCGTTAAATTAACGATCAAATTCCACAGGATAGTTACCAATTGCCACGTTATCCTGTTACTGACACTTACCATATCACAAGTATATTCGTTGTACATTTATTTGCTATTTTTCACCATGTTTCGTCTCCAAGCTTTTCGTAACGATCCAGCAGGTGAAATAGGGAACTTAAGGAAAGAAGAAGCGGCCATAAAGAAAGAAGAACAAGAACGCAAGATGGCCTTCCAAGAACGAAAGGCTGCCCTAAGGAAAGAAGAAAGGGAACGTGAGACTACACTACTCCGTGAGCATGAGCGAGTACAGCTTGAAGCAAGACAACGTCACCTGGAGATGCAACGCGAGCATGATAAGAAGCAAGCCGATATGGCTATAGCATGTTGTCAACAAAAACTCGCGTTGGAAACTACACACCACACTCAGCGCCAACAAGCTACCGCTAATCTTCCCGTAAATTTCAATGTCTCCCATGCAAGTAAGTTAATGCCACCATTCGTTGAGACAGAGATCGATGTATTTTTCACCACTTTTGAGACCCTAGCTAAAAAACTTAGCTGGCCTGCAGATCAATGATCTACCCTTCTCAGAGTGCATCTCACAGGTAGAGCTGCAGTTACTCTCAGTACCTTAGAGTCTGAGAATGACTACCAGACCCTGAAGCAAGCAGTTTTGGATGCCTACCTTCTCTCCACCGAAAGCTACAGACGAAAATTCCGTGACTATCTAAAGGCAAGTAACACCACCTTTCTAGAATTTGCCAATACAAAGAAAAGATATTTCATGAAATGACTGGAAGCAGCACATGTCTCTACATTTTCAGAACTCGTCAACCTCATGCTAGTTGAGGAATTCTTGAGACGTGTTCCCCCTTCCATCCGTTTATATTTAGCAGACAAAGAAGAAACTGACTACATCAGATGTGCGAAGTCGGCTGACACCTACAGCCTCATCCACCGGCTTACACCAGAACCACCTTCCAGTAAGAAGTCTTGGTATAGTTATGATAAAGTGAGTGCCGATCAAGCGAGCTCTCAATTGTATTGTAAGTATTGCAAACTCTATGGACATACCATAGATAAACGTGGGAAGGCTCAATACAAAGACAATGAAACTCCTAAACCCAAACCGACTCCTCCTAAGTCAGCTAAACCTGTGATGAATGTTGGTGTTCCTGTTAATGATCTTTCTCTGTTCAGCAAACACCTGTATCCTGGAACTGTCTCTGCCAGCAGTACAGATTTGGAGGAACTTTTCAAATTGAAGATCTTGAGGGACACAGCGGCTCTTCAGTCAATAATTTTGAAATCAGCTGTGCCTAACATCACCTACACCGGAGAAACCGTCCTTATCACTGACCTCACTGCTACCACTCCGTATCCACTCGCCAGAGTCCACCTGGATTGTCCTTTCGTGACCAGTGAAGTCCAAGTCGCCATCAGGGAAAAACCTTTTCCCTTGTCTGGAGTGCAACTTCTCCTGGACAACGACTTGGCAGAAGATCTGCAACCTTCCAACCTGATCATCATGGACAAACCCCAGGTGTGTAACTCTGTAGTGGACAATCCCATCTTTAAGTATGTTTCAGCAGAGGTCCAAGAAAGTGATGAAGTTTCTCCTCCGGTTTTGGTGACCACCCGTGCACAAGCTGCACGCCCGCAACCAGCTGACTCTACTGCTACCGCTGTCCCTCAAGACCCTCAGAATCTACCACCGAATATTACTATGTTGGAGTTCCGTAAGTTACAGAGGGAGGATCCTTTATTAACACCATTATTCTTCCAGGCTGAGACAACCTGACAGTATCCCTGGGTTCTTCCTAGAGAATCAGTTGCTCTACCGCAGGTACAGACCCAGTAAGCTGAAGGAGGATGACGATTGGGCAAATGTCGAACAGCTAGTGGTTCCCACCAGCCTACGGCCCGATATTCTACACCTGGCCCACGGAGCACTTTCTCACTATGGTTTTAACAAAACCTACCACGGAATCAGACAAGACTACTACTGGCTAGGTGTGGTTAAAGACGTCAAAAGTTACGTGCAACATTGTCATACATGTCAGATGGCAGGGAAACCTAACATCTCTATTCCTAAGGCACCGTTGAATCCTATCCAGGTGCCTGCGGAACCTTTCCACAGACTCATCATAGACTGTGTTGGTCCTTTACCCCGGACCAGTTCTGGCAACGCCTATATACTAACTATCTTGTGTCCTACCACCAGATTCCCCATAGCAGTTCCAATAAAGAACATTACGGCTGCTACTGTGGTGAAACAACTATTGCAGATCTTCACCCAGTATGGATTTTCAAGAGAGGTTCAAAGTGACTGTGGCACCAACTTCACCAGTGATCTCTTCTAGAAGACACTGGAGGAGTTCAACATCACACAGGTACTGTCCAGCCCCTATCATCCTGCTTCACAGGATTCTCTTGAACGTAGTCATCAGACTATTAAAGCACTCCTAAAGAAATTTTGCAATGAAACCTTGAAGGACTGGGATAAACAACTTGACCTCATTATGTGCATTTTCAGAAGTGTCCCTAATGAGTCTCTAGGAGTATCTCCTTATGAGATGCTCTACGGACGTAAGTGCCATACTCCTCTCAAAGCTTTCAAGGACTCTCTACGTAATGCCACCTTCAGTGACTCTCAGAATGTGCCCCAGTTTCTTCAAAACTTAAAACACATTCTAGAGAGAGAACGTAAATTTGCTAATGACAATCTATTGAAAGCTCAGGAGAGGATGAAGACTCATTTTGACCAACGCAGCAAACTAAAGAAATTTAAACCAGGAGACTTCGTGTTGGCATATTTTCCTATCCCTGGTTCTCCATTGCAAAACAAGTTTTCAGGACCTTACCGCATCAAGGAGTGCAGAAACAATCACAACTACGTTCTTGAGACTCCAGATAGGCGGCGGAAGACCCAGTTGTGCCACGTCAACCTCCTGAAGCAGTATCAAGGTACTCCCCCCACTGTGTTGGTATCATTATCCACATTTAAAGGTCCATACCTCCACAGTGAGACCTTCCTTGCTTCTCCTCCCGAAAGCACTAACACTGAGTCAGTGCCTTCCAACTCGGAAATCCTAACTGATCTTCATACCTATTTGCAGGACAGTAATAGTGCTTCTCTCATCAGAATCTTCAAGGAACATCAGAAGTTGTTCAGCGATGATCCACAGGAGTGTAATGTGGTTCAGCACGACATCCAGCTACTCCCTGACACCCGGCCGATTCGTCAACCTTTCTACCGAATCAGCCCGAGCAAAAAAGGAAGTTATGTGTGCTGAAGTACAGTACCTCGTGGATCATGGGCTGGCCACCCCTTGTGAGTCCCCTTGGGCCTCACCCTGTATCTTGGTGCCGAAACCGCACGGTAAAGTGAGGCTGTGTACCGATTACCGGAAATTGAATCTTGTGACTATCAAGGATGCTTACCCATTACCTAGAATAGATGACATCCTTGACGCTATTGGTAATGCTCAGTATTTATCCAAATTAGACTTACTCAAGGGATACTACCAAGTGTGTTTGACAGAGCGAACTAAGGAAATATCTGCCTTCACCACTCCTTTTGGCCTTTATAAATACGAACGCATTCCATTTGGACTATGTAATGCCCCGGCCACCATCCAGCGAGCTGTCAACCGCGTCATCCATGGCTTAGATCACACCTACGCCTACTTGGATGATATCGTTGTGGCAAGTAACACCTGGAGCGAACATCTGCTCCAGCTGCAACGATTGTTTGCCAAGCTCCTGACAGCCGGCCTCACCATCAACTTGGGCAAGTCCACCTTTGCTAAAGGTAAAGTGCGTTATCTTGGTCATGAGATAGGGAGTGGCAGCCTAGCTCCGTTAAACACACACACTCAAGCCATCCAGCATTACCCACAGCCTACCACCAGAAAGCAGCTCCTGCACTTCCTTGGTCTTGCCTCCTACTACCGTAGGTTTGTGAAGAATTTTAGTATGGTAGCCACACCATTGATCACTTTAACCAGCCCCAAGCAACAGTATCATTGGACCATTCAGCAAACCGTTGCTTTTGAACAACTTAAATCCCTGCTCTGTTCTAATCCCATTCTCGCCTCGCCAGATATCACGAAGCCTTTCATCCTCCATGTCGACGCCAGTGGTACCGGCATCGGGGGTGTCCTGATGCAACAACGAGGTGAGGAGGTTCTACTTGTTAGCTACTACAGCTACAAGTTAAAACCTCACCAGAAGAACTACAGCACTATCGAAAAGGAACTTGTCTCCATCGTCCTGAGCTTACAGAACTCTGAATCGTACCTACAAAGTGCTCGGTCTACCACCATCTACTCGGACCACAATCCCCTACGCTTCCTGCAGCAAGCCCAATTCAACAATCAACGACTTCTACAATGGGCTTTGTATCTGCAGAATTTCAACCTGGAGATCTTCTACATCAAGGGTTCTGACAACATCATAGCAGACGCCCTCTCCAGAGACTATGAGGTAGAGGCAGCTACACATACCACTCTACCATCAGAAGAAGTAACTTGACCCGTTAGAGCAGGCTTCAGGGGAGAGTTGTGACGGTAATCTCTTTCAACAGAGATTGAGCCTGCTCTTCCCTACGTAAAGTTACTTATATATATACAACACTAAGATGCTACCTTCAAGATACGTCTACCAGTAGCTCAAAACGTTTTGACCAGGAGGCAAACGTACCCTAAACTCCCGCCACTCCTCACTCCCTCCATGCCGGCTCGCAACCGTCGTCAACCAGCACACTACCATTCCAGCCTGCCTGCTTCTGATTGGTGACCCGCCAACTGCACACCTGCACCTTTGAACCTCAGCGCCCTCTACCAAGTCGATGTCTGGGCTTGAACCAGCCATTGAAGTTAGAATATCCTTGTGCTCTCAAGCTGTGAACAACCAACTGATATACGCTCTGCTTATTGGTGGAGGTTCTTAGCTAGTGCTATATTCTCAGCATCTGTTTATTCATTCTTTTGTCTTTATTTTATGTGTAGAGTAACGTCACCCTTGTTTTTAATTTTTATGTTATATTTTTTGACTTGTTTGTTTGCACTGTACATAGCCAAGGAATTGTCTTATTCATAATTTTTAAAGTTAATTAAAGTTTCATTGTTCATACTATGTGTTTTGTGTGTCTTCCCTTACTTTACCACAGACAACAGCCAAGCAGTCGATCTTCTTTTCTAAAATGTGATAGGCATTGACACCAGCCATTAGGAGGACTGCCGAACACCTACACTTCTAAACTTTCCCGTCACAATATATATATATATATATATATATATATATATATATATATATATATATATATATATATATATATATATATATATATATATATATATATATTGGTGTATACTGGCAGCAGGTTTTCTTTCAAACATGTTTCATTGAATATGACCGCATATTCTGTATTTATTATTTTCTGGTTTAGGGCTTCTATCCCTCTAACTATTTTCTTAGCATCAGGGCTTAATTGGAATAGGAGTTCTCCAAAACTCATTTTCGTACTTTTAAGGTGAAGAAAAGAAGTGATTTACTATAGAGTGTATTACACTTATTTGTATAATTTGCACGACGTTTCGAACCTCCATGGTTCATTCTCAAGTGAACAGATCTTACAATACTAGTTGATTTTATACCCGCATTAGGTCAGGTGATAATATAATGAAGGTGAAAACATGGGGGGATACATAAGGGATA
Organism: Procambarus clarkii; assembly: GCF_040958095.1. Lineage (NCBI taxonomy): Eukaryota > Metazoa > Arthropoda > Malacostraca > Decapoda > Cambaridae > Procambarus > Procambarus clarkii. The sequence goes on along the minus strand of NC_091154.1, from coordinate 55,964,454 downwards.
AACATAGGGGCTGCAGAAGGCTTATTGGCCCATACGAGGCATCTCCTATCTAAACACAAAGATTAATCCAGTGTAATTGGCCTGTTATGTTGGACATTGTCTTCTGTGTTGGCATCGATATGTTCTTGTCTTGTCCTTACTCTCATGGTGGGTAGAGTAAATAGTTCCGTGATTTGGGTGTTCATGGTAGGTCGCTCTATTCTTATGTGAATTGCCTCAAGAATTTGTAATCTTCTTGAATCTTGGGTTTTGTCTATTATGCAAGTATTCTTGTTCAACATTTCTCTTGTTAGAGTAATGTCATGGGCTTGTCTCATGTGATTCCTAGGGGCACCAGATTGAAGATGGCATGTCAAACGCCTCGTCAGCTTGGTCGACGTCATACCTATGTACTTACATTGAAGGTTACATCCTTCGTGGGGGCAAGTGTACATGTATACAACGCTTGACTGCTGTAGAGGGTTCTCCGTCGGCTTCGGGCTGTTTTTGATAAGGAGTTCGGAAGTCTTCTTGGTTTTGTAGAATATTATCAGGTTTATGTTTTGGTTAGGAGTAGTGCTTTTTACTCCTTTACGGATTATTTCTTTCATTATTCTTTCCTCTTTTATATGTTCACTGTGCATGGTTGATTTGTAATATAATTTTATTGGGGGTGTTGTGGTTTCTGTTCTGGGTTCTGAATTATACCAACGGTCCAAGTGTCTTCTTATAGCAGCGTTTATTTCCGCGTTGCTATATCCGTTGTTCACCAATACCTGAGTTACTCTTGAAACTCTCTACTCACGTTGCTCCATTCAGAGCAGTGGGTAAGCGCTCGACGAATATAAGCATTGAGAACACTGGCTTTGTATCTTTGGGGGCACTCACTTCTACCGTTCAGGCATAATCCTATGTTGGTGGGCTTGGTATATACGTTGGTGCTTAAAGAGGTTCCTGTTTTTGTTATTAGTACATCCAAGAATGGCAGACTGTTATTTTCACTATTTTCATGTGTAAATCGGAGTACTGACTCTCTCTCTAGGTGTCTTTTTAGGTCAATTAGTTCATCTGAGTCTTTTACTATTACGAATATGTCATCTACATAACGGCAGTATACAGTTGGTTTTTGTCTGCTACTGAAGACCCTATCTTCGATGGTTCCCATATAAAAATTAGCAAATAAAACTCCTAAGGGGGAGCCCATTGCTACTCCGTCTATTTGTAAATACATGTCTCCTTGTGGACTGATGAAAGGGGCTTCCTTTGTACATGCTTCGAGAAGACTTTTCAAGTGTGGCTCAGGTATGTCTAATTTGGGGGTGCTCTCGTCTCTGTATACTCTGTCCAGTATCATTCCTATGGTTGTGTCGACTTGGACGTTGGTAAAAAGGGATTCAACATCCAGGGAAGCGATGATTCCATCGGGCTGGGTAGATTTGATCAATTCTAGGAAATCTGCTGATGATTGTAGACTAAACTTACTTGGAGTGTATGGAGTTAGGAGTTCATTGAGTTTCTTTGCCAGGTGATAAGTTGGGGTTGGTATTTGGCTGATTATAGGGCGTAGTGGGTTACCTGGTTTATGCGTCTTAACATTGCCGTAGGCATATCCTAAGCCATAGTCGCCTTGAAGTTTATTGAAATGCACACTACCTTTCTTTGCGTTGATTGCTGTAATTGTTTTGTTTACTTTCCGCTTAAGGTCTTCTACGGGGTTCCTCGTGATTCGTTGAAATTTGGAGTCGTCACTTAGGATGTCGCTAATTTTGTTCATGTATTCATGGGTAGGAATCAATACATATGCTGCTGTTTTGTCGGCTTTTCTTATTGTTACGTCTTATTGTTCTTATTGTTTGACTTCTTGATGTGTAGTGCCTCGCAAACGTCAAGCCGCCTGCTATCGCTGTATCTATCGATGATTTCTGTGTTGTTTACTAGGATTTCTCTGGCGATGGTTTGGTTGTGGGAAGAGATTATATGTTCCTTAATGGAGCCCTGTTGCTTATGCATCGTTAAACGCCTAGAAAGAGATGTTGTTGTCTTGCCTATATACTGTTTTTTTTGGAGCTTACAGTCCCCAAGAGGGCATTTGAAGGCATAGACGACGTTAGTCTCTTTTAAAGCGTTCTGTTTTGTGTCTGGAGAGTTTCTCATGAGTAGGCTGGCCGTTTTTCTGGTTTTATAGTAAATCGTCAGTTGTATCATCTGATTTTTGTCTGTAGGGATAACGTTTCTATTAACAATATCTTTCAGGACCCTTTCCTCAGTTTTATGAGCTGTGGAAAAGAAGTTCCTGTAAAATAGTCTAATAGGGGGTATAGGTGTTGTGTTAGTTGTCTCTTCAGAGGTTGCATGGCGTTTCACTTTCCTTCTTATGATGTCTTCGACGAAACCATTGGAGAAGCCGTTGTTGACTAGGACCTGCCTTACCCTACAGAGTTCTTCGTCGACTTGCTTCCATTCTGAGCTGTAGCTGAGAGCACGGTCGACATATGCGTTAACAACACTCCTCTTGTACCTGTCTGGGCAGTCGCTGTTGGCATTTAGGCACATTCCTATGTTCGTTTCCTTAGTGTAGACTGCAGTGTGGAAACCTCCGCTCTTTTCCATGACTGTTACATCTAGAAAGGGCAGCTTCCCATCCTTTTCCATCTCGTAAGTGAAACGCAGCACGGAACTCTGCTCAAATGCCTCCTTCAGCTCCTGCAGATGTCTGACATCAGGTACCTGTGTAAAAATGTCGTCAACATACCTGCAGTATATGGCCGGGCGCTCGTATCGCGTCAGACTAGAAATAAAAATGAATTTTGGAGAATTGATTTTTGATTTACCTCCAACAGTGAAAAGAAATGTACGAAAGATTGAGAAAATTCGTGTTAGAATTATTAATCTTACTTTTTCGGTCATATTTAATAATATATGTCTACAGGAAAGACTGCTACCAAAATATACTAATATTAAAGCGCACGACCCAGCAGCAAGGAATCAAGCCTTCACGATAAAATATCGCCAGGATCTGATTCGTGATCAGATATACAAGGCAGAGAATGTAATCAAAGACAACAAAACGCAACTACTTCATGCTACAAACGAGTGGAGAAATAGCAACATCGACGAAAGTATCCGTACCCGCATTGAACAACACCTCGACATCCTCACAGACCAACATCACCTCAGCACTGAAACAAGGATTATCAAGAAACTAACAACATTATATGGAGGACCTATGACAATTCCACGACCAAGAGATGGCTTCCTGAACCTTGCAGGAATTAACCTCACTGAGGACCAAGTCACTCTCCTAAATCTGGGCATAAACTGTCATGTTATGTCCAGACCGAGTGAGATGGCCCGGAAAGTAGAGTTGGAAATTCTGTTGGACGACATATTCGACCTCGAGACACAAAAGAAGGTCACTACCAAAGATACCTTACAAGCAGAACTTATTGCAGAAGGAGGAAAGAATCGAGGCAATTACAGAAGCACCATACTGTCCCCCGAGCTCAAAGCGGCAGCTAAAAGCCTTCGTGAGAACAAGGAGATAGTTGTCAGGAGAGGTGACAAGTCGCCAATATATGTCATTCTTAAAAAAGACGAATATCTGGCGAAAATGAACATCATACTCTCTGACCAAACTAAGTTCCAAAGGGTAACGAAGGACACTACAGCCGAATTAAAAGCAAAGGTCAACAAACTGATCGAAACTGTGTACGCCAAGAAATCCGGACTCCACCTGCCAAAGATCATTGGGGAATATAAACCTGGATATGCGTATGGAAATGTCAAGACACACAAGCCTGGAAACCCACTTCGGCCAATCATTAGCCAGATACCCACACCCACGTACAGACTGGCGAAGCGACTCAACGGCCTGCTGACTCCTTATGTTCCTTGCGCCTTCAGCCTGAAGTCTCCAAAGGAATTTGTTGACTTACTGCGGGGCACACGGGCCACAGGGATAAGAGCCTCGTTGGACGTAGAATCGCTGTTTACCAACGTACCTGTGGACGAGACAATCGGGATGATAGCCGACAGAGTGTATCGTGATCCAGCCTGTACTCCTCTTGACATACCCGAGAATATTCTAAGGAAACTACTCCAAGCTTGTACTAAAGAGGCACCCTTCTTGAGCCCGGATGGGCACATGTATAAGCAAGTAGATGGGGTCGCCATGGGTTCTCCCCTAGGTGTCCTGTTTGCAAACTTCTACATGGGTACCATCGAGCAAAAAGTCTTAGTCGACATGAACTTGAAACCGGCCATGTACTGCAGGTATGTTGACGACATTTTTATACAGGTAACTGATGTCAGACATCTGCAGGAGCTGAAGGAGGCATTTGAGCAGAGTTCCGTGCTGCGTTTCACTTACGAGATGGAAAAGGATGGGAAGCTGCCCTTTCTAGATGTAACAGTCATGGAAAAGAGCGGAGGTTTCCACACTGCAGTCTACACTAAGGAAACGAACATAGGAATGTGCCTAAATGCCAACAGCGACTGCCCAGACAGGTACAAGAGGAGTGTTGTTAACGTATATGTCGACCGTGCTCTCAGCCACAGCTCAGAATGGAAGCAAGTCGACGATGAACTCTGTAGGGTAAGGCAGGTCCTAGTCAACAACGGCTTCTCCAATGGTTTCGTCGAAGACATCATAAGAAGGAAAGTGAAACGCCATGCAACCTCTGAAGAGACAACTAACACAACACCTATACCCCCTGTTAGACTATTTTACAGGAACTTCTTTTCCACAGCTCATAAAACAGAGGAAAGGGTCCTGAAAGATATTGTTAATAGAAACGTTATCCCTACAGACAAAAATCAGAGGATACAACTGACGATTTACTATAAAACCAGAAAAACGGCCAGCCTACTCATGAGAAACTCTCCAGACACAAAACAGAACGCTTTAAAAGAGACTAACGTCGTCTATGCCTTCAAATGCCCTCTTGGGGACTGTAAGCTCCAAAAAAACCAGTATATAGGCAAGACAACAACATCTCTTTCTAGGCGTTTAACGATGCATAAGCAACAGGGCTCCATTAAGGAACATATAATCTCTTCCCATAACCAAACCATCGCCAGAGAAATCCTAGTAAACAACACAGAAATCATCGATAGATACAGCGATAGCAGGCGGCTTGACGTTTGCGAGGCACTACACATCAAGAAGTCAACACCAGCAATCAACAGCCAATTAATGCACAACTATATTCTACCCACCTCAAGACTCCGCTCCAATATAGAAGCATCAAGAAATATGGACCAATAGGCTTTCTACAAACACTTCTATTCAATACCCATTGTTTCGTGTTCTGTCTTGTGTTGATGAAATTAATACCCTATTAATGCCACCTCTTGTTCTGTCTTGTGTTGATAAAATTAATACCCTATTAATGCCACCTCACCCCATCCACCTTACTCAAATGTAGATATAAAATCGGAGATGCGTAAGTTCTATTCAGTTGTGTATTTGTAAACTAAAGTCTTTGAAAATGTAATAAGTTTTACGAAACGCGCTCGTGTCGCGTCAGACTAGAAATAAAAATGAATTTTGGAGAATTGATTTTTGATTTACCTCTAACAGTGAAAAGAAATGTACGAAAGATTGAGAAAATTCGTGTTAGAATTATTAATCTTACTTTTTCGGTCATATTTAATAATATATGTCTACAGGAAAGACTGCTATCAAAATATACTAATATATATATATATATATATATATATATATATATATATATATATATATATATATATATATATATATATATATATATATATATATATATATATATATATATATATATATATATATATGTATATATATATATATATATATATATATATATATTGCTTACACACACATACGCACACACATTCTTATGTAAACTCCATCATTATGGAATCCGAGGCCATGCACTGGACTATATCCAATCCTATCCTAGTGATAGACACCAAAGTGTAGCCATCAATAATATAACCTCTCCCACTCTACCAATAACCGTTGGAGTGCCACAGGGCAGCATCTTGGGACCTCTTCTATTTCTTATATACATCAATGATCTGCCTAATGTCTCTAACATTCTGAAACCTATTTTGTTTGCTGATGATACTACCCTCATCTACTCCAACCCCAACCCACATACACTAAATAATGTTGTTAATAATGAACTAAAAAAAGTCCACATATAGATGTCAACCAACAAACTAACACTTAACAGAGAAAAGACCTACTACATCTTATTTGGAAGCAAATCTATAAATGCAATTCAGCTTCAGATAGACAATGTAAACATTAGCAATAAAAATGATGGAAAGTTTCTCGGCCTATTCCTAGACAAGAGACTCAACTTCAGTACCCACATACAACACATAACTAAGAAAGTCTCTAAAACAGTTGGTATTCTCTCCAAAATCAGATATTATGTACCTAACTCTGATCTCATCTCTCTATATTGTGCACTAATCTATCCCCTATCTCAACTATGGTATCTGTGCATGGGGTTCAACCACTGCAAACCTCCTCAAGTCCATCATTACCAAGCAAAAATCTGCTATCAGAATAATATCAAATTCTGCTTTCAGCCAACACTCAGCCTCCTTGTTTAACTCCCTAAACATGCTAAACATAATCTCACTCCATAAATTCTCTTGTGTCAACTACATTTACAAAACCCTGTTCTTAAATGCAAATCCTGCTCTGTAACTCTTCCTGGACAGATGTAATAGGACCCATTATCACCACACCAGAAATAAATATCTTTTTGATATCCCCAGAGTTAAACTTAATCTGTGTAAACACTCTATGCAAATAAAGGGACCCAGTTTATGGAACTCACTCCCTATTGAATTGAAAAGCTGTCCAACTTTTACATCATTCAAAATCAATACTAAAAAGTACCTAATTTCATCTTCATAGTTTTTCACCTTTTGCATTAAAATTGCACTGTATCTATTGCTACCCAATCTCCCAACCTTTATGTTCCCAATTTGAACATCTTTACCATTGTGATCATTGCTGTCTTCTTATATGTGCTGCCAATCTGCTGTATGGTGTTTATTAATCTTTTATCTGTATCTATTGCTACCCAGTCTCCCAATCTTTATGTACCCAATCTGAGCATCTTTACCATTGTGATCATTGCTGTCTTATATGTTCTGTCAATCTGCTGTATGGAGTCTTAATCTTGTTTAAATTACCAATCAAGCTGTCAATGTAATCAATCAGAGCTTTAATATAACAATGGGCTTTAATACACTTACTAAGCTCTCTCATATTATTTTTCTCTTTCAATGTATTTGTTATCATTTATCAATTCTGATAGAAATTACCTACTTAATATTATCTGTTAGATTAAGGACCTGCCCGAAACGCTGCGCGTACTAGTGGCTTTACAAGATTGTAAATACTGTGCTATTCAAAGTATTCTCACAAACCCAATGTACCTTCTTGTATATATATAAATAAATAAATAAATAAATAAATACATACAAAATAGTAACAGGAATTGATAAAATCGATAGGGAAGATTTCCATAGACCTGGAACTTTAAGAACAAGAGGTCATAGATTTAAACTAGCTAAACACAGATGCCGAAGAAATATAAGAAAATTCACTTTCGCGAACAGAGTGGTAGACGGTTAGAACAAGTTAGGTGAGAAGGTGGTAGAGGCCAAGACCGTCAGTAGTTTCAATGCGTTATATGACAAAGAGTGCTGGGAAGACGGGACACCACGAGCGTAGCTCTCATCCTGTAACTACACTTAGGTAATTACATACACACGCACACACACACACACACACACACACACACACACACACACACACACACACACACACACACACACACACACACACACACACACACACACACACACACACACACACACATACATCTTGTACAGAATCTTGTACACCACATATGTAAGACCAATCCTGGAGTATGCGCCCCCAGCATGGAGCCCGTACCTTGTCAAGCACAAGACGAAGCTGGAAAAAGTCCAAAGGTATGCTACTAGACTAGTCCCAGAACTAAGAGGCATGAGTTATGAGGAAAGGCTGCGGGAAATGCACCTTACGACACTGGAAGACAGAAGATTAAGGGGGGACATGATCACAACCTACAAAATCCTCAGGGGAATCGACCGGGTAAACAAGGATGAACTATTCAACACTGGAGGGACGCGAACAAGGAGACACAGGTGGAAGCTGAGTATCCAAATGAGCCACAGAGACATTAGAAAAACTTTTTCAGTGTCAGAGTAGTTAGTAAATGGAATGCACTAGGAAGTGATGTGGTGGAGGCTGACTCCATACACAGTTTCAAATGTAGACATGATTGAGCCCAGTAGGCTCAGGAATCTGTACACCAGTTGATTGACGGTTGAGAGGCGGGACCAAAGAGCCAAAGCTCAACCCCCGCAAGCACAATTAGGTGAGTACATACAACCCAAGAATGAGAGAAGATGAACCAGCAATGCTTGATTTGATATTTACCCTAAATGAGTGGGATATAAGGGAAGTTAAGATGGAAGCGTCCTTGGGAATGAGTGACCACAGTGTATTGAACTTTGAGTACTTGGTAGAGCTAGGAATTATCTCCCCAAAAAAGAACTAGGAATCAAAAGGCTGGCATACCGAAAGGGGAATTATGAACAGATGAGAAGTTTCCTAAGTGAAATACCTTGGGACACAGACCTCAGAGATAAGTCTGTACAGGGTATGATGGACTATGTTACCCAAAAGTGTCAGGAGGCAGTAAACAGGTTCATCCCGGCCCAAAGGGAAAAATCCGAGAAACAACAGAAGAATCCATGGTATAATAGGGCATGTATGGAAGCGAAGACACTGAACAAAAGGGCGTGGAGGAACTTCTGGAATAACAGAACACCAGAAAGCAGAGAGAGATACCAGAGAACCAGGAATGAGTACGTCAGGGTGAGAAGAGAAGCAAAGAAAAGTTTTGAAAATGATATAGCAAACAAAGTCAAGACCGAACCAAAGCTACTCCACAGTTACCTCAGAAGGAAAACAATAGTGAAAGAACAGGTATTGAAACTTAGAACAGGCGAGGACAGGTATATAGAGAATGACAGAGAGGTGTGTGAAGAACTCAACAAGAGGTTCCAGGAGGTCTTCACAATAGAACAAGGTGAGGTCACTGTGCTAGGAGAAAGGAAGGTAAACCAGGCAGCCTTGGAAGAGTTCGAAATTACGAGAGAGGACGTCAAGAGACACCTGCTGGATCTGGATGTTAGAAAGGCTGTTGGTCCAGATGGGATCTCACCATGGATACTGAAAGAGTGTGCAGAGACACTTTGCTTGCCACTCTCCATAGTGTATAGTAAGTCACTGGAGACGGGAGACTTTACCAGAAATATGGAAGACGGCGAATGTGGTCCCAATATACAAAAAGAGCGACAGGCAAGAGGCACTGAACTACAGGCCAGTGTTCTTGACTTGTATACCATGCAAGGTGATGGAGAAGATCGTGAGAAAAAACCTGGTAACACATCTGGAGAGAAGGGACTTCGTGACAAATCGCCAACATGGGTTCAGGGAGGGTAAATCTTGCCTTACAGGCTTGATAGAATTCTACGATCAGGTGACAAAGATTAAGCAAGAAAGAGAGGGCTGGGCGGACTGCATTTTTTGGATTGTCGGAAAGCCTTTGACACAGTACCGCATAAGTGGCTGGTACATAAGCTGGAGAGACAGGCAGGTGTTGCTGGTAAGGTGCTCCAGTGGATAAGGGAGTACCTAAGCAATAGGAAGCAGAGAGGTACGGTGAGGGGTGAGACCTCCGATTGGCGTGAAGTCACCAGTGAAGTCCCACAGGGCTCTGTACTCGGTCCTATCTTGTTTCTGATATATGTAAATGATCTCCCGGAGGGTATCGATTCATTTCTCTCAATGTTTGCAGGCGATGCTAAAATTATGAGAAGGATTAAAACAGAAGAGGACTGTTTGAGGCTTCAAGAAGACCTTGAGGTTATCTTGAGATGATTTCGGAGCTTTAGTGTCCCCGCGGCCCGGTCCTCGACCAGGCCTCCACCCCCCAGGAAGCAGCCCGTGACAGCTGACTAACTCCCAGGTACCTATTTACTGCTAGGTAACAGGGGCATTTAGGGTGAAAGAAACTTTGTCCATTTATTTCTGCCTCGTGCGGGAATCGAACCCGCGCCACAGAATTACGAGTCCTGCGCGCTATCCACCAGGCTACGAGGCCCTTGAGACCTAGACAAGCTGAAGGAATGGTCGAACAAATGGTTGTTAGAGTTTAATCCAACCAAATGTTATGTAATGAAGATAGGTGTAGGGAGCAGGAGGCCAGATACAAGGTATCATCTGGGAGAGGAAATTCTTCAGGAGTCAGAGAAAGAAAAAGACTTGGGGGTTGATATCACACCAGACCTGTCTCCTGCAGCACATATCAAGAGGATAACATCAGCGGAATATGCCAGACTGGCCAACATACGAACGGAATTCAGAAACTTGTGTGAAGAATCATTCAGAATTTTGAATACCACATATGTCAGGCCAATCCTGGAGTATGCAGCCCCAGCATGGAGTCCATATCTAGTCAAGGATAAGACAAAACTGGAAAAGGTTAAAGGTTTGCTACCAGACTAGTAGCCGAGCTGAGAGGTATGAGCTACGAGGAGAGACTACGGGAATTAAACCTCACTTCGCTAGAAGACAAAAGAGTTTGGGGGGACATGATCATCACATTCAAGATTCTCAAGGGAATCGACAGGGTTGATAAAGACAGGCTATTTAACACAAGGGGCACACGCACAAGGGGACACAGGTGGAAACTGAGTGCCCAAATGAGCCACAGAGATATTAGAAAGAACTTTTTTAGTGTCAGAGTGGTTGACAAATGGAATGCATTAGGAAGTGATGTGGTGGAGGCTGACTCCATACAGAGTTTCAAGTGTAGATATGATAAAGCCCAATAGGCTCAGGAATCTGTACACCTGTTGATTGACGGTTGAGAGGCGGGACCAAAGAGACAGAGCTCAACCCCCGCAAACACAACTAGGTGAGTTTGCGGGGGTTGAGCACACACACACACACACACACACACACACACACACACACACACACACACACACACACACACACACACACACACACACACACACACACACACACACACACACACACACACACACACACACACACACACACCTCACACAGACTCGTTGTCTCCTGTTGCTTAGGTACTCCTCTATCCACCGGAGTACCTTCCCTTTCACTCCAGCCTGCGTCTCCAAATTTCGCACTAGCCTCTTGTGTGGCACTGTATCAAAGGCTTTCTGACAATCCAAAAATATGCAGTCTGCCCACCCTTCTCTTTCTTGCCTTATTTTTGTTGCCTGGTCGTAGAATTCAAGTAACCCTGTGAGGCAGGACCTGCCATTCCTGAAACCATGTTGATGATGTGTTACAAAGTTCCTTCGCTCCAGATGCTCCACTAGTTTTTTTCGCACAATCTTCTCCATCAGCTTGCATGGTATGCAGGTTAGGGACACAGGCCTGTAGTTCAGTGCCACCTGTCTATCCCCTTTCTTGTATATCGGGACTACGTTAGCTGCTTTCCAAATATCTGGCAGTTCCCCTGTTGCCAGTGATTTGTTATACACTATGGAGAGTGGAAGGCACAGTTCTCCTGCTCCTTCCTTTAGAACCCAAGGGGAGATTCCATCTGGGCCTATAGCCTTCGTCACGTCCAACTCTAGTAAACACTTCCTTACTTCCTCGCTGGTAATCTCAAACTCTTCCAGTGGTTCCTGGTTAGCTATTCCCACACTTACCTCTGGAATTTCTCCTTGCTCTAAGGTGAAGACCTCATGGAATTTCTTATTCAATTCCTGTGTGTGTGTGTGTGTGTGTGTGTGTGTGTGTGTGTGTGTGTGTGTGTGTGTGTGTGTGTATGTGTGTGTGTGTGTGTGTGTACTCACCTAGTTGTACTCACCTAGTTGTGTCTGCAGGATCGAGCATTGACTCTTGGATCCCGCCTTTCGAGCATCGGTTGTTTACAGCAATGACTCCTGTCCCATTTCCCTATCATACCTGGTTTTAAAATTATGAATAGTATTTGCTTCCACAACCTGTTCCTGAAGTGCATTCCATTTCCCCACTACTCTCACGCTAAAAGAAAGCTTCGTAACATCTCTGTGACTCATCTGAGTTTCAAGCTTCCATCCATGTCCTCTCGTTCTGTTACTATTCCGTGTGAACATTTCGTCTATGTCCACTCTGTCAATCCCTCTGAGTATCTTATACGTTCCTATCATGTCCCACCTCTCCCTTCTTCTTTCTAGTGTCGTAAGGCACAGTTCCCTCAGGCACTCCTCATACCCCATCCCTCGTAGCTCTGGGACGAGTCTCGTTGCAAACCTCTGAACCTTTTCCAGTTTCATTATATGCTTCTTCAGATGGGGACTCCATGGTGAGGCGGCCAGACACAGGATACAGAATAGGAGATGAAGTACTTAATGAAACAGACCGAGAGAAAGATCTAGGAGTTGATATCACACCAAACCTGTCTCCTGAAGCCCACATAAAGAGAATAACGTCTGCGGCATATGCGAGGCATGGCTAACATCAGAACGGCGTTCAGGAACTGTGTAAGGAATCATTCAGAATATTGTACACAACATATCTAAGACCAATCCTGGAGTATGCGGCCCCAGCATGGAGCCCGTACCTTGTCAAGTACAAGACGAAGCTGGAAAAAGTACAAAGGTATGCTACTAGACTAGTCCCAGAAATAAGAGGCATGAGTTATGAGGAAAGGCTGCGGGAAATGCACCTTACGACACTGGAAGACAGAAGAGTAAGGGGGGGACATGATCACAACCTACAAAATCCTCAGGGGAATCGACCGGGTAAACAAGGATGAACTATTCAACACTGGAGGGACGCGAACAAGGGGACACAGGTGGAAGCTGAGTACCCTAATCAGCCACAGAGACATTAGAAAGAACTTTTTCAGTGTCAGAGTAGTTAGTAAATGGAATGCACTAGGAAGTGATGTGGTGGAGGCTGACTCTATACACAGTTTCAAATGTAGATATGATAGAGCCTAGTAGGCTCAGGAATCTGTACACCAGTTGATTGACG
>NC_091154.1:55938849-55948849 GCF_040958095.1 Procambarus clarkii | reverse complement strand
AACGACCCCAGTGGGTCAAGCCATGCCCTCCCCAACTACCCCTTCCTACTCCCCTGCCCCTTCTACCCCATTGACTTCAATTCCATCTACTCCATCCCAGCTTCCACTGCACCCCTCTTCCACTCACCCCCAAACCCCACCCAACCCTCACCCCTCCTATGCACCTCCAGCCCACATTTAACCCCCTCACCTTGTGACCCCCTAACACCTTCCTCCATCTCCCTCTTCCCCTCTTCTACCCCAAAACCCCCACCTACCCCCGATTTCCCCCTAACTAATACACCCTCTCTTCCACTCCCAGCACCCATGCTCCATTCTCATCTCAGCCCTCTGCCCTCAGTATCCCTATCCCCCCCAACCTCTCAACCTCTATCTGACTTTCAGTCTTACTCTATTTCTCAACCCCCCTATGCTATTCAGACCCCTAACTTTCAGACCCATTATGCCCTTCCTACCCCCCTAGATGCCCTGACCCCATTCGCCTACCAGGCACTCCCAGGCACCCCCCTAGCACCCCCCCACTCACCCCCACAGCCCCCACTTGCCCCCCAGACCCCTGGTGAAAGAGGGAACTCTGACACACGAGTTTCCAAGAAGAGTCTCAAGGTTTGGTACACCAATGCTGATGGGGTAGCCAATAAAGCAGAAGAGATAAAAGAAAGAGTTAGTGAGGCAGACCCAGACATAGTGGCAATAGTGGAAACTAAAATAAATGGCATGATCTCGGATGCAATCTTTCCAGAGAGGTACCAGGTGATAAGAAAAGAAAGGACACAGAGACAGGGAGGAGGAGTGGCACTACTAATAAAGCGGAAATGGAAGTTTGATGAGCTGGAAAATCCGGGTACCAATGAAAGCACGAGCTTCATACATGGAACTCTGACAGTGGATGGGAAGAAGATTGTAATCTTGATACTCTACAATCCCCCACCAAACAGTAGAAGGCCCAGGCAGGAGTACGAGGACAGCAACAAGACATGTATAGATGAACTGCAGAGGGCAGCAACTTTAGCGCATAGAATGAGAGCGAAGCTGCTGGTCATGGGGGACCTAAATCACGGAGAGATAGATTGGGAAACGAGGAATCCCCATGGCGGGGAGGAGACCTGGGGAGCGAAGCTGGTAGACGTTATTGACAGGAATTTCCTAACACAGCATGTGAAAGAAGATACTAGGGAAAGAGGAGGGGATACGCCCAGCCTATTAGATCTCATTTTCACCCAGAATGCAGAAGACATCGAGCAGTTGGAACATGAAATACCACTAGGAGCTAGTGACCATTGTGTCCTAGTCTTTGACTACATGATGGAGCTTAAAATTGTGACCAAAGGACAAGAGGTCCGGGAAAGGAGACTTGATTACAGAAAAGGGGACTACAGAAGGATAAGGGACTACCTGGGAGAAGTGCAGTGGGAGGAAGAACTTAGAGGAAAAACAGTGCAAGGTATGATGAACCAAGTCATATTGAAATGCAAGGAGGCTGAAGATAGATTTATTCCAACAATAAAGGAAAAAAGCAGGAGGGAATATAATAAACCATGGTTTAATAGACAGTGTCAGGAAGCAAAGGTGAGAAGCAGGAGGGAGTGGAGGAAGTACAGAAGACAAAGGACAGAGGACAACAGGATTAGATGTAACAGAGCTAGGAATGATTACATTAACATAAGACGAGTGTCGGAAAGAAATTATGAGAATGATATTGCAGTCAAAGCGAAAAAGCAACCAAAATTACTACATAGCCATATAAGAAGGAAGATGTCGGTAAATGACCAAGTGACAAGACTGAGGAAAACAGAAGGGGCATATACAGAAAGCGACAAGGAAATCTGCGAGGTACTGAATGCAAAATTCCATGGAGTGTTCACAACCGAGCCTGAGCAGCTCCCATTGTTAGAAGAGATTACCCAAGATGAAAGACTATCAGATATAGAGGTGACAGCAGAGGATGTAATGAAACAGTTGACAACACTGGATGCAAATAAAGCTGTTGGACCAGACAAAGTATCACCGTGGATACTTAAAGAGGCAGCGCAGGCTCTCAGCGTGCCTCTGGCAATGACCTTTAATGAGTCACTTATGTCGGGAGAATTGCCCAGTTGCTGGAAGGAGGCAAATGTCGTACCGATTTTCAAAAAATGTGATAGGGAGGAGGCACTTAACTACAGACCCGTATCACTGACAAGCATCCCCTGCAAAATACTTGACAGAATAATTAGGCAAAGACTTGTTGAGCACCTGGAGAGCATTGGGTTTGTAAACAAGCACCAACATGGGTTCTGGGCAGGGAAATCATGCCTAACAAACCTTTTAGAAATCTATGATAAAGTAACAAGGATAAGGCAGGACAGAGAAGGCTGGGCAGACTGCATATTTCTTGACTGCCAAAAGGCCTTTGATACGGTACCGCACATGAGACTGCTATACAAACTTGAGAGGCAGGCAGGAGTAAGCGGAAAGGCCCTAGTATGGGTGAAGAACTACCTAACAGGAAGGAGCCAGAGGGTAATGGTAAGGGGCGAGAAGTCGGACTGGCGAACAGTAACAAGTGGAGTACCTCAAGGATCGGTGCTGGGACCAATCCTCTTTCTAATTTACGTAAATGATATGTTTACAGGAGTGGAATCATACATGTCAATGTTTGCGGATGACGCAAAATTAATGAGAAGAGTTGTGACAGACGAGGATTGTAGGATCCTCCAAGAGGACTTAAACAGACTGCAGAGATGGTCAGGGAAATGGCTACTGGAGTTTAACACCAGTAAATGTAAAGTTATGGAAATGGGATCAGGTGACAGGAGACCAAAGGGACAGTACACAATGAAGGGGAACAGCCTACCTGTAACGATTCGAGAAAGAGACCTGGGAGTGGATGTGACACCTAATCTAACTCCTGAGGCACATATAAATAGGATAACGACAGCAGCGTACTCTACACTGGCGAAAATTAGAACTTCATTCAGAAACCTAAATGAGGAGGCTTTTAGGGCGCTTTACACTGCCTCCGTGAGACCCGTCTTAGAGTATGCCGCGCCATCATGGAGCCCCCACCTGAAGAAACACATAAAGAAACTGGAGAAGGTTCAGAGGTTTGCGACGAGGCTTGTCCCAGAGTTACGAGGGATGGGATATGAAGAGCGGCTGAAGGAACTGAACCTTACGACACTAGAGAAAAGAAGGGAGAGAGGAGATATGATAGGGACATATAAAATACTCAGGGGAATTGACAAAGTGGAAATAGATGAAATGTTCACACGTAATAATAACAGAACGAGGGGACATGGGTGGAAACTGGAAACTCAGATGAGTCACAGAGATGTTAGGAAGTTTTCTTTTAGCGTGAGAGTAGTGGAAAAATGGAATGCACTTGGGGAACAGGTTGTGGAAGCAAATACTATTCATACTTTTAAAACTAGGTATGATAGGGAAATGGGACAGGAGTCATTGCTGTAAACAACCGATAGCTGGAAAGACGGGATCCAAGAGTCAATGCTCGATCCTGCAAGCACAAATAGGTGAGTACATATAGGTGAGTACACACACACACACACACACACACACACGCACACACACACACACAAACACACACACACACACAAACACACACACACACACACACACACACACACACACACACACACACACACACACACACACACACACACACACACACATACACACACACACACACACACACACACACACACACACACACACACACACACACACACACACACACACACACACACACACACACACACACACACACACACAAACAGGCTGTTTGTGTGTTAAAGACATGCTATTTAACACAAGGGGCACACGCACAAGGAGACACAGGTGGAAACTGAGTGCCCAAATGAGCCACAGAGATATTAGAAAGAACTTTTTTAGTGTCAGAGTGGTTGACAAATGGAATGCATTAGGCAGTGATGTGGTGGAGGCTGACTCCATACACAGTTTCAAGTGTAGATATGATAGAGCCCAATTGGCTCAGGAACCTGTACACCTGTAAATTGACAGTTGAGAGGCGGGACCAAAGAGCCAGAGCTCAACCCCCGCAAGCACAACTAGGTGAGTACAAATAGGTGAGTACACACACACACACACACACACACACACACACACACACACACACACACACACGTTAGGGTAGGCAGTAGGACGGCGGTCAGTGAACAAGGGTAGGACGTGCAGTCCGCGAATTACTTCAATATTCTCGGGATATTTACGTACCAGTGAGCCCAAAACATAGTTTTTGGTCATATGAAAGGTACAGCAACGCAGTGATAACGCAACATAGTGAATTCTTATAACGTTTGATAAGAAAAAAATTGAAAAAGAACGAGATTGTGGCAAGACGGTGGCACCAGAGGCCGCGAAGGGAAGAGTTTTGGACCACGACGTGGGAGGACCTCTGGCTGGGACGTCAACAACAATATCGGACATCGCTTCATAAATCACCTAATTGTGCTGTGGGATGCTTACTCGGAGGTGAGTGCCTCTCAAAGTCAGTCATATAAGGTGTACAGTGTTTTTTTTTTATATAGTAATTAGCTTTGAACATAAGTAATTAAAATACGAAAAAGTAGCTCAAGAGCCTCAGCTTGGTACCAGCTTCTCACACCTGTGTGTTACATTACACCGCCACTGACTAGACCTACCCCCCCCCTCCTCCTCACCACAACAAGCCAGTGTAAACACACACACATGCACGCACGCACACACTGGTGACCGCTCACCCTCACTCACCCACCCTCACCCCTCACGTTCCCACGCCTTACAGTACCCCAAGACACCCCCCTACCCCTCCCCCTATACACAAACACCCCCCGCACTCAACACACACACACACACACACACACACATACAAACACACACACACACACACACACACACACACACACACACACACACACACACACACACACACACACACACACACACGCGCGCGCACACACACACACACGCACACACGCACACGCACACACGCGCACACACACACAACCTCTCTCTGTACCCTCCCGCACTAACCCACCCCACACACCCTCTCCATCCCCCTCCCTCATTTCCACCTTCCACCTCTCCCCATATACTCACACACCTCCTCTCTCTCTCTCTCCCCCCCCTCTCTCTCTCCCCCCGCCTCTCTCTCTCCCTCTCTCTCTCTCTCTCTCTCTCTCTCTCTCTCTCTCTCTCTCTCTCTCTCTCTCTCTCTCTCTCTCTCTCTCCTCCCCCCTCTCTCTCTCTCTCTCTCTCTCTCTCTCTCTCTCTCTCTCTCCCTCCCCCTTTCTCTCTCTCTCTCTCTCCCTCCCCCTTTCTCTCCCTCTCCCCCTCTCTCTCCCTCTCCCCCTCTCTCTCCTCTCCCCCTCTCTCTCCCTCTCCCCCTCTCTCTCCCTCTCCCCCTCTCTCTCCCTCTCCCCCTCTCTCTCCCTCTCCCCCTCTCTCTCCCTCCCCCCTCTCTCTCCCTCCCCCCTCTCTCTCCCTCCCCCTCTCTCTCTCCCTCTCCCTCTCTCTCCCCCTCCCCCTCTCTCTCCCCCTCCCCCCTCTCTCTCCCCCTCCCCCTCTCTCTCTCTCCCCCTCCCCCTCTCTCTCTCTCTCCCCCCCTCTCTCTCTCCCCCTCCCCCTCTCTCTCCCTCACCCCCTCTCTCCCTCCCCTCTCTCTCTCCCTCCCCTCTCTCTCTCCCTCCCCTCTCTCGCTCCCACCCCTCTCTCTTCCTCCCCCTCTCTCTCTTCCTCCCCCCCTCTCTCTCCCTCCCCTCTCTCTCTTCCTCCCCCTCTCTCTCTTCCTCCCCCTCTCTCTCTTCCTCCCCCCTCTCTCTCCCTCCCCCCCTCTCTCTCTCTCTCTCTCTCTCTTACACACACACACTCATAGGGAAATCATGGAAGGGAGACGAACTCTGACTGCCAAACGCAGGAAATTCACAACTGGAACAAACACAGAGGATGGGATGGAACAGGAAGCCTGGATGAAGGAAGTACTCCAGCAAATGCAGAATGAATTCAGTGAAGGACTGAGGGTAATGAGGGAGACAGTAGCCAACCTGCAAGATGATTTAAGGGCAGCAAAGGAGGAGATAAGATACCTAAAGGAGACTCTTCCACAATACCAGGCACAAACCGTACCCCAGGGAGATGGGAATGCTACTGTGGAGGGGACCACCACAACCCAGATCTCATTTGCTGAAATGCTTAAAAAGAGCCCTGAAGCTAGGTCTGCGGTTAAGGAAGTTGCCATGGAAGTGGCTTCCTCTCAGGAAGCAGCTAGATGTACTAGCCGGCTGATAGAGAGAAATAGAGCAGTAGTAGTAGCAGGCATTGAAGAACAAACAGGGACCAGACCAAAGGAGCGGAGAGACAAGGACAAAAACATGATTAAAGAGATCCTTAAAGAGGTAAGGATGGAGGGAGCTGAGCGAAATGTTGAAAAGGTTTTCAGGCTTGGAAAGTACAACAAGGACAGAGACCGAATGATAAAGGTGGTTTTCATGAGCGAAATCGCGAAAGAGGAACTGCTAGCAAGGAAGTGTTGTCTAAAAGGTGTAGAGAAGTTCAAGAAAATATTCCTGCAGAGGGATATGACAAGGGAAGAGAGAATACGGACAGCAGACGCGAGGAAGGAGCGCAGGGAGAGAGAAGGAAATCAGAGTACCACAACCCAGAACCCTACAATCCCAGAGGGAAGTGGAGAACCCTCCTCAAACAGTGCAACAGCCACAGGGATTGGGGCACCACCCCCACATTCTACCCAACAGACACCCAACCTGCCCCATCCCCTGTCAGCCCCCCACTAAGTACCCACCTAGGGCACCCTCCCCCCACCCACCCCCCTCCCCCCACTCACCCCCCTTCTTCCCCTCACCCCTCTCCCCAGGACCTCCCTTCCCCCCCATCCCCCATGCCCTCCCTTCTCCCACATGCCTTCCCGTCTCTCCCACCCCCATGCCCTCCCTTCTCCCCCTCCCCCCTAAGCCCCCCACTCTCCCCCACCCCACCTAAGTCTTCCCCTCTCCCCCACTCCCCTAAACCCTCCCCTCTTCCTCACCCACCTCAGCCCTCCCTTTTCCCCCACGCCCCCCAAGCCGTCCACCCTTTTCTCTCCCCCCAAGCCCCCCCATCTCCCCTATCCCCCACAGCCTCTCCTCCCTCCATGCTTCCCCAACCCTCCCTCTCTTACCCACCCCCTGTACCCTCCCCCTCTTATCCACCCCCTGTACCCTCCCCCTCTTATCCACCCCCTGTACCCTCCCCCTCTTATCCACCCCCTGTACCCTCCCCCTCTCCCCCACCACCCCAAGCCCTCCCTCCTCCACCAATCCCCCCGTGCCAGGTCCCCCCAGCTCCCACTCACCCCAGATCCCAAAGGTCCCCCCCAGAAAAGAAGCAGAAGAGAGTCAGTTTCAGGGTGATGTACTCGAACATAGATGGGATCACAAGCAAGACAAGTGAACTAAGGGAAAGAGCACAAGAATTTAACCCAGATGTAATCGGACTCACTGAAACAAAACTCTCTGGAATCATAACGAATGCCGTGTTTCCCCAGGAGTATACAGTAATAAGGAAAGAGAGGGAAGGTAGAGGAGGCGGCGGAGTGGCCCTACTCATGAGAAGGGAATGGAGTTTTAAGGAGATGGCCATCCCGGGCTGTGAGGAGTTCAGAGACTACATAGCAGGCACCATAACAATGGGAGGACCAAGAATAGTAGTAGCAGTAATATACAACCCTCCACCAAATGACAGGAGACCCAGTCAAGAGTATGAAAACAACAACAAGGCAGTTAACACTATAATTGAGAGGGCAGCCTCTGCTGCCTGTAGAAATAGATCCCACCTGCTCATCATGGGCGACTTCAATCACGGAAAGATTGACTGGGAGAACAAGGAACCGCATGGAGGCGAGGATACGTGGAGAGCCAAACTATTGGAGGTGGTGACAAGCAACTTTTTAACGCAGCATGTCGGAGAACCCACAAGGATGAGAGGCAATGACGAACCAGCGAGACTCGACCTAGTCTTCACTCTGAACGACTCCGACATAAGAGAAATCGGTTTTGAGGACCCAGTAGGAATGAGCGACCACAGTGTACTGGTGTTTGAGTACTTGATTGAAGAAGGGTTATTGAACTCGAGGAGGGATACCGAAACCAAAAGGTTAGCATACCGAAAGGGAAACTATGAGGGGATAAGAAAATTCCTAACAGATATAGCATGGGAAACAGAGCTCAGGGGAAAGACGGCCCAAGATATGATGGATTACATCACGCAGAAGTGCAAGGACGCAGCAAACAAGTTTGTCCCAGTCCAAAAGGAAAACAGAGAAATGAAGATGAGAAACCCATGGTTTAATCAAAGATGTAGGCTAGCTAAGCAGCAAAGTAAAAGGGCATGGAGAAACTATAGGAATAACAGAACACTGGAGAGCAGAGAAAGATACCAGAATGCCAGGAATGAATATGTCAGGATGAGAAGAGAGGCAGAAAGACAATACGAAAATGACATCGCAAGCAAGGCAAAGACTCAGCCTAAATTGTTGCATAGCCACATTAGGAGAAAAACAACAGTAAAGGAACAGGTTATGAGATTAAGGATAGGGGCGGAAGGATTCACTACAAATGACAAGGAAGTGTGTGAGGAATTGAATAAGAAATTCCAGGAGGTCTTCACCTTGGAACAAGGAGAAATTCCAGAGGTAAGTGAGGGAATAGCTAACCAGGAACCACTGGAAGAGTTTGAGATTACCAGTGGGGAAGTAAGGAAGTGTTTACTAGAGTTGGACGTGACGAAGGCTATAGGCCCAGATGGAATCTCCCCTTGGGTTCTAAAGGAAGGGGCAAGATAACTGAGCCTACCACTCTCCATAGTGTATAACAAATCACTGGCAACAGGGGAACTGCCAGATATTTGGAAAGCAGCTAACGTAGTCCCGATATACAAGAAAGGGGATAGACAGGAGGCACTGAACTACAGGCCAGTGTCCCTAACCTGCATACCATGCAAGCTGATGGAGAAGATTGTGCGAAAAAAACTAGTGGAGCATCTGGAGCGAAGGAACTTTGTAACACAGCATCAACATGGGTTCAGGGATGGCAGGTCCTGCCTCACAGGGTTACTTGAATTCTACGACCAGGCAACAAAAATAAGGCAAGAAAGAGAAGGGTGGGCAGACTGCATATTTTTGGATTGTCAGAAAGCCTTTGATACAGTGCCACACAAGAGGCTAGTGCGAAAGTTGGAGATGCAGGCTGGAGTGAGAGGGAAGGTACTCCGGTGGATAGAGGAATACCTAAGCAACAGGAGACAACGAGTCTGTGTGAGGGGTGAGGTCTCAGATTGGCGAGACGTCACAAGTGGAGTCCCGCAGGGGTCAGTCCTTGGACCTATACTGTTTCTGGTATATGTAAATGATCTCCCAGAGGGTATAGATTCGTTCCTCTCAATGTTTGCCGACGATGCAAAAATTATGAGGAGGATTGAAACAGAGGATGATAGTAGGAGGCTACAAGATGACCTGGATAGACTGAGTGAATGGTCCAACAAATGGCTGTTGAAGTTCAACCCGAGTAAATGCAAAGTAATGAAACTAGGCAGTGGAAACAGGAGGCCAGGCACAGGATACAGAATAGGAGATGAAGTACTTAATGAAACAGACAGAGAGAAAGATCTAGGAGTTGATATCACACCAAACCTGTCTCCTGAAGCCCACATAAAGAGAATAACGTCTGCGGCATATGCGAGGCTGGCTAACATCAGAACGGCGTTCAGGAACCTGTGTAAGGAATCATTCAGAATCTTGTACACCACATATGTAAGACCAATCCTGGAGTATGCGGCCCCAGCATGGAGCCCGTACCTTGTCAAGCACAAGACGAAGCTGGAAAAAGTCCAAAGGTATGCTACTAGACTAGTCCCAGAACTAAGAGGCATGAGTTATGAGGAAAGGCTGCGGGAAATGCACCTCACGACACTGGAAGACAGAAGAGTAAGGGGGGACATGATCACAACC
>NC_091154.1:55858849-55933849 GCF_040958095.1 Procambarus clarkii | reverse complement strand
CAGTAATCCAATGTTCCATCACCTCTTTAGAATCTCGTCCTAATGTATTTATTATAAAAATAATCGGATCATCACGTATTCTTTTCATTATTTTAAAGATATCCATCGCTAAATAGCAACCTAGGTATTTCGCTTCATTACCCAACAAATGTTTCAATCCGGTATTAATTTGTTTACAACTCATACGCTAGTGTCGCAAATCCCTCTTCGAACATAATAAATTCTAAATTCACACGTCGTATTTCCCAATAACTTTATTTGATTTCACCAGATCTGCAAATTCTAGGTTAATTCTCAAGTTCCCTGATGCTCCCATAGGAAGTGTATCTCGTAATTGACCCGGAGTTAGTCTAAATTCCAGCAGTGTTTTACCTTTAATAAATTAATTATACATTATGGTATTAGAACCATTAAAGCCTACTTTATTTTGAGTCTTGAAGTATAATTTTGAACATTTATTCCGGAACTTACAAGATATATTAAATAAATTCGTTCCATCAAGAGTAATATATACATTAGGTAAACTACAATGATCGAAATGAAGAGGATTATGTGTGTTTGCTCCAGATAATGCTTCAGTGTCTATCATCATAGTAAATAATTTATCAGGGATTACACTCCCCCACTGCTGATCAATACTCAACCTCTGTTGTCTATTCCCTAGAATAAAAGTCTTGTGAAGTATCTTATCAAACGTGTAAATAACTGTGATATATATTGTTCTACTAGAACACGATTAATCACCCCTTATCCGGAGGAGAATGGCGTTATCGTATCAATCCACAATCTAGGGAGTTTAATATTAAAATGATACCCAGTCTCGAGACTATTTATCACCCAAGGATCACTATGCAATTCTAAATGCAAACGAATATTAATTCCATCAAGAAGATATTCACGCAAAGTGGTAATATTCAATAACGGTTTAAAATAAGAGATTACTTCCCCAGTTTTTACCTTCATGAATCTATATTTAAGGTCTGTAGAGGCATTCGTAAAATAGGCTGCATCGTAAGTTTCGGGGAATTCATCATTATAAAAATATGTTAGTTCTTTAAGCCATTCAGCCTTACAATCAGAAGGCGTCGTTAATAATGTTACATGAAATAAATAGGAAAACAGAGAATTAGTTTCAATTACTTGCTCATACAGTTATATATACAGTTACAGCCTTTAACAACCTCTGGGTCAATCCATTAACAATCGACGCATTTTTCGTCTCATCTAAAAATGTACTTCAATGAGAATCCGTTATTTCAACCATCAGTTGAAAGATTAATAAATTGACCCTTAACTCCGTGAACACGGAACTCACTATATGAATCATTAAATTTATTGTTAATACTCGAGTTCGCAGGTAAGATATCTTGCGTTTGTCTTGAAGATATAATACTTTCCACCATTCTTTGAGGGGTTAACTTTAGGGAATCCATCACTTATGGCAGCAGTGTAATTCTCTAGAGGAACTTGCAAAGCCAAGCTCGGAGTGTTGATGCTCATCGTACTTGGCCCTGTTATACAACTAGTACTGTTTTACAAAAACACATCCTTATATCTGTCTACTCTCTTTATATTCGAGAGTTTTACCCGTTTCTTTCTTTTTTATTCGCCCACATGACAATAGCTTCGGACCAACACTTTTCTGTTTCCATACCACGCTTTTTAAGGGAAGTTTTCAAAGTACCTTACCCTGTATTTACACCTTGCAAGACGTTCTGACCCATTGTCAATACAGCCGGAATAATAGTTTTTAATAAAAGAAAGGGGCAGGTTTACGTGCTAAACCAGTTAAAAACTTAAAATGCTCCCCTCCCCTCTTCCGGGCGTTCTATTGTAAAGCCTAATATCATTTAACCCGCCTCCTCTCCTTCTTTGAGGTGTGATATAGCTTCCTTTCTCTTCGTCCGACGGCTAAACAAAATGAACGCACATGTATATACAACTCAGGAGGTAATGACAAACACCTGCATTTATCTCTCTTTATATCAACTGGTTCAATATGTACTACAACAATTGTACATCCTTCTTTTTCAAAATAAACAAATTTACCAGCTTGATCAGTTACTTTAAAAATAATACTATAAATACTTTTTAGCATTTAAAAGTTTATATAATTTTCTGTGAGTGGTCATACTTTCAAACGAAACAACATCCAAGATATTTACTATCTGATTTCCAAACATGGTGGGTTGAACCTTATCATACACACACCAGAAATCTATTCTGTCTCCAGGCCTTGGACCTGGAGCACTTATCTCCTGCACTGCCCTTAAAATTAAGTATTTTCTTTGTAACAATAAGATCATATGTTTTATTAACTTCAGCTCCAATTACTTTACATATATTTCTACCAAATGATAAAGCAATGCGAACAATTATTTTACGGTCTTTTGTAGTGAATAATTTCATCATCGACTCACTAAATACAGTAATATACGTGACTCTATTTATGCTCGAATCGTATTTCACATATATATATCCACTTGATCGGGGAAATTATTTTGTAATGTGTCTCCTATAAAACTTGGTGATCCTCTTGAAAATATATCAACAATTTCTCTTTTTAAAATAGTAGCTAACTCACTGCAGTTATTGCTCGCTAAAATATTTGAATTTAAGGAGAATGATGTATTCATAACACTCAATTCAGTTAAATTATTATTAGAGACCAAAAGCCGCTCTGAAATACGACTTTCCTCGGCCTCCTTCATAACAGCAGAATAAGACGGAAACAAGAATATGTTCTGTAAGCACATTTCATACAAATTATTAGGATCAAATGGTAGTTGATTATGTAATCTGTTTTCGAAAGCATAAAAGCATTGTTTTTAAATACATCCATATCTGAATTACTAGCAGCGTATATAACGTAATTATCCATTTCTTCGCCGGTGTTCTATTAGTAAATGATGAAAATAAACAAGAACATATATTCCTAAACTCACCTTAATATGATATCCAGGATGGAGCTCCTTCACCCCCCCCGTCCCCGCCCTGTCTTCTGCCTCTTCAAATTTTGGGAGGAAACACTTGATTTTTTGCATCTGAAGTTCTAAACAAATCTTTAGGTGTTGAAGTCAGAGAAAAAGTAATTTTGCTACGGGTAATTTATCTCCCTGGAATAAAGATTTCGGAGTGCTCAACTTGCTCTAACGCCATCAGCAATATTAAGGCCAGTAACTGAAGCCTTCTGGCTCCAGTAACTGGAGCCAGAATGATCTCTTCCTCATCCCACTCTACAAGACCAGTCGTGTTGAAATAATTTAAGAGCAAGATTGCAAAATCTTAATTTCCTGTGCTTTAATCTTAAAACTAATAAATGATTTATAACAGGATTAGTTCTCATTGCTTGTTTCTCTACACTCCCAGCTGTAGGTTTCTGTACACTCCCAGCTGTAGGTTTCTCTACACTTCCAGCTGTAGGTTTCTCTACACTTCCAGCTGTAGGTTTCTGTACACTCCCAGCTGTAGGTTTCTGTACACTCCCAGCTGTAGGTTTCTCTACACTCCCAGCTGTAGGTTTCTCTACACTTCCAGCTGTAGGTTTCTGTACACTCCCAGCTGTAGGTTTCTGTACACTCCCAGCTGTAGGTTTCTCTACACTCCCAGCTGTAGGTTTCTGTACACTCCCAGCTGTAGGTTTCTGTACACTTCCAGCTGTAGGTTTCTCTACACTCCCAGCTGTAGGTTTCTGTACACTTCCAGCTGTAGGTTTCTGTACACTTCCAGCTGTAGGTTTCTCTACACTCCCAGCTGTAGGTTTCTGTACACTTCCAGCTGTAGGTTTCTCTACACTTCCAGCTGTAGGTTTCTGTACACTCCCAGCTGTAGGTTTCTGTACACTCCCAGCTGTAGGTTTCTGTACACTCCCAGCTGTAGGTTTCTGTACACTCCCAGCTGTAGGTTTCTGTACACTCCCAGCTGTAGATTTCTGTACACTCCCAGCTGTAGGTTTCTCTACACTCCCAGCTGTAGGTTTCTGTACACTCCCAGCTGTAGGTTTCTCTACACTCCCAGCTGTAGGTTTCTGTACACTCCCAGCTGTAGGTTTCTGTACACTTCCAGCTGTAGGTTTCTCTACACTTCCAGCTGTAGGTTTCTGTACACTCCCAGCTGTTGGTTTCTGTACACTCCCTGCTGTAGGTTTCTGTACACTTCCAGCTGTAGGTTTCTCTACACTCCCAGCTGTAGGTTTCTGTACACTCCCAGCTGTAGGTTTCTCTACACTCCCAGCTGTAGGTTTCTGTACACTCCCAGCTGTAGGTTTCTCTACACTCCCAGCTGTAGGTTTCTGTACACTCCCAGCTGTAGGTTTCTGTACACTCCCAGCTGTAGATTTCTGTACACTCCCAGCTGTAGGTTTCTCTACACTCCCAGCTGTAGGTTTCTCTACACTCCCAGCTGTAGGTTTCTGTACACTCCCAGCTGTAGGTTTCTCTACACTCCCAGCTGTAGGTTTCTGTACACTTCCAGCTGTAGGTTTCTCTACACTTCCAGCTGTAGGTTTCTGTACACTCCCAGCTGTAGGTTTCTCTACACTCCTAGCTGTAGGTTTCTCTACACTCCCAGCTGTAGGTTTCTGTACACTCCCAGCTGTAGGTTTCTCTACACTCCCAGCTGTAGGTTTCTGTACACTTCCAGCTGTAGGTTTCTCTACACTTCCAGCTGTAGGTTTCTCTACACTTCCAGCTGTAGGTTTCTGTACACTCCCAGCTGTAGGTTTCTCTACACTCCTAGCTGTAGGTTTCTCTACACTCCCAGCTGTAGGTTTCTCTACACTCCCAGCTGTAGGTTTCTCTACACTCCCAGCTGTAGGTTTCTCTACACTCCCAGCTGTAGGTTTCTCTACACTTCCAGCTGTAGGTTTCTCTACACTTCCAGCTGTAGGTTTCTCTACACTCCCAGCTGTAGGTTTCTCTACACTCCCAGCTGTAGGTTTCTCTACACTCCCAGCTGTAGGTTTCTCTACACTCCCAGCTGTAGGTTTCTGCTGATCAATAACTTTTCAAGGTACAAGATAAGATTCTTTCATTATTCCTTATTAAATAATAAGAGTTATGGCTATTGGGAGTTAAATCCCTGGTAAATTATCACCATTTTGACTTGTTAAAGTGTTCTTCTTAAGTCTTCTTACAGGCTGATGTATGAAGTAAAGCTCTCTATTTAAGAAGTTGTTTTAAAATCGGCTTACCAACTTCAATTTACTTTTTTAAGACATTATTAAATAATTCTGATAAGCAATTTATGTGTTTTTTTAAGTTTCAATATGAACTTCTTCCTCGATGTATAATTGAGCTTAAGTAATAGTTAAATAAATCCCCAATACTTGCTAACTAATTGCTTCTTCATAGTTTCATCAAGTCATTCGAAGTTACCCAAAGATCAATTGCTCTATCATACTCGACGTATCTAACTTTATATAAAATAGTATCTCAGACGTTACGCTTACTTATAATTCTCTCAATTTCGAATGTATCTGACAAGTGGGTAAGGGTCTGTTCCTCTCTGTAAAAAACACATTATTATTAATATTATTATTTAAATCCTTTAGATAATATTACTGTACATGTTGCCTTTTATCTATTCGGGTAATAGTAGAAATTTCCTTGGTGTTCTCCTGGTGAAATCCTTTTTTAAAATTTAAAATACGATCCAATAACGTTATGCGTACTGCATCTCCTACATGGAGACTATAAATCATGCACAATTTAGTAGAACGTTTGTCTTTATACATTAGCTTAAACTGTCTCTTTTGGTAAAGGTAAAGCATGTACTTCAATTGGCGTTTTACCCTTTAATCCTCTATGTGAAGTTCTGCTAAATATTTTAACAATAACAAGCATTTTTTATTGTTAAAATATTTAGCAGTAATATAAATAAATAGTAACATTTATATAGGTTTATGTAATGTAGGCTGTTATATATTTATATAATTTAGTTTTCAATGTTCGTATAAATCTCTCTGCAATGTTCACTTTAATCTCCTGAGAAAACACACTGTTCAGTTCAATGTTTTTACTAACACCCATTTCATATATTTGTTATAGAATTCTCCGCCCTTATCTGTATTGAGCTTTCTTACATCTTTTGATGACGGTAAATCCAGAATACCTTTTATTGCTTTTTTTACACTCTGGCCTGATTTATTCATCAGTGGAACAACATGCGTAAACCTTAACAATATATCAACACACACTAATAAATATTTATTATCATTGTTGTATTCATGTCAGATAAGTCAATAACTTGGGTCATTGTACAGAATGCCTTGGGTCTCGTTGCCAAAATGCACACCGAGACCCATTTGTTTATATATTTACCAACTCTAATATTTAAATAAATTGATAATTTATTTATTTATTTATTTATATATATACAAGAAGGTACATTGGGTTGGTGAAAATACATTGAATAGTACAGTATTTACAATCTTGTAAAGCCACTAGTACGCGCAGCGTTTCGGGCAGGTCCTTAATCTAACAGATAATTTTAAGTAGGTAATTTCTATCAGAATTGATAAATGATAACAAATACATTGCAAGAGAAAAATGGGATGAGAGAGCTTAGTAAGTATATTAAAGCACATTGTTATATTAAAGATCTGATTGATTACATTGACAGCTTGACTGGTAATTTAAACAAGATTAAGACTCCATACAGCAGATTGACAGAACATATAAGACAGCAATGATCACAATGGTAAAGATGCTCAGATTGGGTACATAAAGATTGGGAGATTGGGTAGCAATAGATACAGATAAAAGATTAATAAACACCATACAGCAGATTGGCAGCACATATAAGAAGACAGCAATGATCACAATGGTAAAGATGTTCAAATTGGGAACATAAAGGTTAGGAGATTGGGTAGCAATAGATACAGTGCAATTTTAAGGCAAAAAGTGAAAAACTATGAAGATGAAATTAGGTACTTTTTAGTATTTATTTTGAATGATGTAAAAGTTGGACAGCTTTTCAATTCAATAGGGAGTGAGTTCCATAAACTGGGTCCCTTGATTTGCATAGAGTGTTTACACAGATTAAGTTTAACTCTGGGGATATCAAAAAGATATTTATTTCTGGTGTGGTGATAATGGGTCCTATTACATCTGTTCAGGAAGAGTTTCAGACAAGGATTTGCATTTAAGAACAGGGTTTTGTAAATGTAGTTGACACAAGAGAATTTGTGGAGT
This sequence comes from Procambarus clarkii, assembly GCF_040958095.1. Classification (NCBI taxonomy): domain Eukaryota; kingdom Metazoa; phylum Arthropoda; class Malacostraca; order Decapoda; family Cambaridae; genus Procambarus; species Procambarus clarkii. Next base: position 55,926,656 of record NC_091154.1, on the reverse strand, counting down.
GAGATTATGTTTAGCATGTTTAGGGAGTTAAACAAGGGGGCTGAGTGTTGCCTGAAAGCAGAATTTGATATTATTCTGATCATCATCACCCAGCAGATTTTTGCTGGGTGATGATGGACTTGAGGTGGTTTGCAGTGGTTGAACCCCATGCACAGATACCATAGTTGAGATAGGGATAGATTAGTGCATAATATAGAGAGATGAGAGCAGAGTTAGGTACATAATATCTGATTTTGGAGAGTATACCAACTGTTTTAGAGACTTTCTTAGTTATGTGTTGTATGTAGGTACTGAAGTTGAGTCTCTTGTCTAGGAATAGGCCGAGAAACTTTCCATCATTTTTATTGCTAATGTTTACACTGTCTATCTGAAGCTGAATTGCATTTGTAGATTTGCTTCCATATAAGATGTAGTAGGTCTTTTCTATGTTAAGTGTTAGTTTGTTGGTTGACATCCATAAGTGGACTTTTTTTAGTTCATTATTAACAACATTATTTAGTGTATGTGGGTTGGGGTTAGAGTAGATGAGGGTAGTATCATCAGCAAACAAAATAGGTTTCAGAATGTTAGAGATATTAGGCAGATCATTGATGTATATAAGAAATAGAAGTGGTCCCAAGATGCTGCCCTGTGGCACTCCAACGGTTATTGGTAGAGTGGGAGAGGTTATATTATTGATGGCTACACATTGGTGTCTATCACTAAGATAGGATTGGATATAGTCCAGTGCATGGCCTCGGATTCCATAATGATGGAATTTACATAAGAGGTAATCGTGATTAACAGTATCAAAGGCCTTTCTCAGGTCAATGAAGAGTCCAATCGGAAACTCATTTTTGTCAAGGGCTGAGTAAATTATATCAAGGAGACTAATAATTGCATCGTTGGTAATCTTTTGGGAGCGGAAGCCAAACTGACAGGGGCTAAGAATGTCGAATTTTACGAGATAGGAGTAGAGCTGTTTGTAGGTATTTTTTTCAAATATTTTTGATAGTATGGGTAGGTTCGATATTGGTCTATAGTTGTTTATGTCTGCTAGATTACCTCCTTTATGAACTGGCGTTACTGTTGCTTTTTTAAGGATATCAGGGAAGGTATGACACTCAAGGGATTTGTTGAACAGCAGAGCTATAGGTGGCGCAAGGGGTCATGGGAGGCTCTCTTGTATACAATGGATGGGATTTCACTGATGTTCCCAGCTTTGGTTTTTAGTGAGTGTATGATGGACACAACATCTGTCGGGCTGACTGGTGAAAGGAGAAGAGAATTTGGATATATGCCTGAGAGATATGTGTTGATATGTGTCTGAGTCTGTGGGATTTTACTTGCAAGGTTAGCACCAATCGATGAAAAGAAGCTATTAAATTCATTCGTCATTTCTAGGTCAGATGACGGTGTAAGGCCATCCTTAGAGAGTGTTATCTGGTTGTGGGAGTGTTGTTTAGTTCCTAGGATATTAGAGATGGTCTTCCATGTGCTTTTCATGTTGCCTTTTGCTTCTCTGAATCTAGTCTCATAATATGAAAGTTTAGCTTTTCTTATGATACTGGTAAGCACGGATGAGTACCTTTTAACTACTTCCTTTGTAACTAGGCCACTCCTAAATTTCTTTTCATATTCATGTTTTTTGTTGATTGATTTAATTATGCCACTTGTGAGCCACGGGTTATTTTTTTCTTTTATCAGTTACTTGCTTGGTAAGGAGGGGACAGTAAGTGTTGTAGAGAAAACAAATTGTTAAGTAAAGGGAGCAAGACGTGTTAATTCGTCACACCAAGGTAGGATTTAAAAAGTGTAATATCACAGTTCATATATATCAAATTATTGTAGGATTTAAAAGCGTGGAGGTTGTAAGCCACCCACGAATTGTTTACGTCCTAAAACGAGGATAACAACCGTGGGGGTTGTTTAGGGACCAGTACGGCACGGCTTGTCCGGTAGCGGGAATTCTGATGGCCAATCAGAGTCGCCGGACGAAGCAATGAACGCCTGGAGAAACTGGAGCATAGTCAGTACTCCACTCTCTCCAGTAACGCTGACATTAAGTCCAGGCTGGCAGTCGACGACGTATTTGATTTCAGCTTAATTCCACTCAGTGACATAGTGTGACTGTTTCGCTGCTTTAAGAGTTTAAGAATATCTCCTGATAACGATGTGCGAAAAGTACTGAAGTGGTGTTGAGGGAGGCGACAAAGGGAGTTATGTGAACTGTCTGATTTTACAAATATTGGAAATAGTGTGATGAAATGAGTGTTCTGTTAGAGAAGTATATACTGACTGGTGACAGCTTATATATTATTATTCTGTGACTTGGCTTGTGTGTGTGTGTATATATATATATATATATATATATATATATATATATATATATATATATATATATATATATATATATATATATATATATATATATATATATATATATTAGTATATTTTGGTAGCAGTCTTTCTTGTAGACATATATTATTAAATATGACCGAAAAAGTAAGATTAATAATTCTAACACGAATTTTCTCAATCTTTCGTACATTACGCTTCACTGTTGGAGGTAAATCAAAAATCACTTCTCCAAAATTCATTTTTTTATTTCTAGTCTGACGCGACACGGGCGCGTTTCGTAAAACTTATTACATTTTCAAAGACTTCACAAATACACAACTGATTAGAACTTGCGTTTCTCTGATTTTATATCTACATTTGAGTGAGGTGGGAAGGGTGATGTGGCATTAACACAAGACAGAACAATAGGGGATATTAATAGAGTATTAAAAGTATCAACACAAGACAGAACAGAAACAATGGGTATTGAATAGAAGTGTTTGTAGAAAGCCTATTGGTCCATATTTCTTGATGCTTCTATATTGGAGCGGAGTCTTGAGGTGGGTAGAATATAGTTGTGCAATAATTGGCTGTTGATTGCTGGTGTTGACTTCTTGATGTGTAGTGCCTCGCAAACGTCAAGCCCCCTGCTATCGCTGTATCTATCGATGATTTCTGTGTTGTTTACTAGGATTTCTCTGGCGATGGTTTGGTTATGGGAAGAGATTATATGTTCCTTAATGGAGCCCTGTTGCTTATGCATCGTTAAACGCCTAGAAAGAGATGTTGTTGTCTTGCCTATATACTGGTTTTTTTGGAGCTTACAGTCCCCAAGTGGGCATTTGAAGGCATAGACGACGTTAGTCTCTTTTAAAGCGTTCTGTTTTGTGTCTGGAGAGTTTCTCATGAGTAGGCTGGCCGTTTTTCTGGTTTTATAGTAAATCGTCAGTTGTATCCTCTGATTTTTGTCTGTAGGGATAACGTTTCTATTAACAATATCTTTCAGGACCCTTTCCTCCGTTTTATGAGCTGTGGAAAAGAAGTTCCTGTAAAATAGTCTAATAGGGGGTATAGGTGTTGTGTTAGTTGTCTCTTCGGAGGTTGCATGGCTTTTCACTTTCCTTCTTATGATGTCTTCGATGAAACCATTGGAGAAGCCGTTATTGACTAGGACCTGCCTTACCCTACAGAGTTCTTCGTCGACTTGCTTCCATTCTGAGCTGTGGCTGAGAGCACGGTCGACGTATGCGTTAACAACACTCCTCTTGTACCTGTCAGGGCAGTCGCTGTTGGCATTTAGGCACATTCCTATGTTTGTTTCCTTAGTGTAGACTGCAGTGTGGAAACCTCCGCCCTTTTCCATGACTGTTACATCTAGAAAAGGCAGCTTCCCATCCTTTTCCGCCTCGTAAGTGAAACGCAGCACGGAACTCTGCTCAAATGCCTCCTTCAGCTCCTGCAGATGTCTGACATCAGGTACCTGTGTAAAAATGTCGTCAACATACCTGCAGTATATGGCCGGTTTCAAGTTCATGTCGACTAAGACTTTTTGCTCGATGGTACCCATGTAGAAGTTTGCAAACAGGACACCTAGGGGAGAACCCATGGCGACCCCATCTACTTGCTTATGCATGTGCCCATCCGGACTCAAGAAGTGCCTCTTTAGTACAAGCTTGGAGTAGTTTCCTCAGAATACTTTCTGGCATGTCAAGAGGAGTACAGGCTGGATCACGATACACTCTGTCGGCTATCATTCCGATTGTCTCGTCCACAGGTACGTTGGTAAACAGCGATTCTACGTCCAACGAGGCTCTTATCCCTGTGGCCCGTGCGCCCCGCAGTAAGTCCACAAATTCCTTTGGAGACTTCAGGCTGAAGGCGCAAGGAACATAAGGAGTCAGCAGGCCGTTGAGTCGCTTCGCCAGTCTGTACGTGGGTGTGGGTATCTGGCTAATGATTGGCCGAAGTGGGTTTCCAGGCTTGTGCGTCTTGACATTTCCATACGCATATCCAGGTTTATATTCCCCAATGATCGTTGGCAGGTGGAGTCCGGATTTCTAACAACTAACACAACACCTATACCCCCTATTAGACTATTTTACAGGAACTTCTTTTCCACAGCTCATAAAACGGAGGAAAGGGTCCTGAAAGATATTGTTAATAGAAACGTTATCCCTACAGACAAAAATCAGAGGATACAACTGACGATTTACTATAAAACCAGAAAAACGGCCAGCCTACTCATGAGAAACTCTCCAGACACAAAACAGAACGCTTTAAAAGAGACTAACGTCGTCTATGCCTTCAAATGCCCACTTGGGGACTGTAAGCTCCAAAAAACCCAGTATATAGGCAAGACAACAACATCTCTTTCTAGGCGTTTAACGATGCATAAGCAACAGGGCTCCATTAAGGAACATATAATCTCTTCCCATAACCAAACCATCGCCAGAGAAATCCTAGTAAACAACACAGAAATCATCGATAGATACAGCGATAGCAGGGGGCTTGACGTTTGCGAGGCACTACACATCAAGAAGTCAACACCAGCAATCAACAGCCAATTATTGCACAACTATATTCTACCCACCTCAAGACTCCGCTCCAATATAGAAGCATCAAGAAATATGGACCAATAGGCTTTCTACAAACACTTCTATTCAATACCCATTGTTTCTGTTCTGTCTTGTGTTGATACTTTTAATACCCTATTAATATCCCCTATTGTTCTGTCTTGTGTTAATGCCACATCACCCTTCCCACCTCACTCAAATGTAGATATAAAATCAGAGAAACGCAAGTTCTAATCAGTTGTGTATTTGTGAAGTCTTTGAAAATGTAATAAGTTTTACGAAATGCGCCCGTGTCGCGTCAGACTAGAAATAAAAAAATGAATTTTGGAGAAGTGATTTTTGATTTACCTCCAACAGTGAAGCGTAATGTACGAAAGATTGAGAAAATTCGTGTTAGAATTATTAATCTTACTTTTTCGGTCATATTTAATAATATATATATATATATATATATATATATATATATATATATATATATATATATATATATATATATATATATATATATATATATATATATATATATATATATAATCGGTACAGTGTACATAAATGTTTGTGTATAATATGGATGAAATATAGTCGATGTGCTACATTCTTTTCCAAGACTTTAATTCGTGGTCAGGACCCAGACTAGTAAAGTGTGTCGCACCTGACGATGGGCTGGGAAGAAAGACGCCTGACAAAGCTATAGTGAAATTAAATTCCATTAGGACAACTTGTATTAAATACTGGCGTACCTAATGGTTTAAATGTGTTGGGTCTACTCCTGAAAAGGAAGTAAGATCACAACATGTGCTTATAAGTTTTTTGGAAAACATAAACTAAAGTTATTAAACATAGAAATTTCATCAGAATGATCAGTAAAAATAATGCGTAACATAATACATCAGTAAAAGAGCAATTACAATAATCATTGAAGCATATTTAACATTTTGAGGTTTCGGGGCTTAGCGTCTCTGCGGCCCGGTCCTCGACCAGGCCTTCTTTTTGTTATACACCCTCAGGAAGCAGCCTGTAGCAGCTGTAACTCACAGGTATCTATTTACTGCTAGGTGAATAGGTGCATCATGGTGAAAGAAACTCTGCCCGTTTGTTTCCGCCTTGACTGGCGATCGACCCCAGCAACCTAAGGACTATGAATACCGAGCGCTGTCCACTCATCTGTCAGGCCCCAGCACTGACACATTTATCATAATAATTGAGGCATATTAAAAGATAATCAATTATATAAATGATATCATTACATAAACAGACTCTGTTATTGTGGGGAACATTTGCTCAGCTGTTGTATCCACCTTTTCCTGCAGATTAAAAATAAGGAATAAGGGCAGTTTTACAAGTGGTGGTGGTTGGCATTATCTCCCACCTCTACCTGTTGCTCCTCTACCTGTTCCTTCTCGACCTGTACCTCACGCCCTGGTATGTCAGGATGACCGTAAGCGAGTGATTCTGAGGGACTAATTAGGTTTCGCTTGTCATCGAAAGCTGAAAGGCCCAGTTTAATTGTTTTACATGTACACATTTGCCCGTTAACGATGTGTACAGATCGGGATACAAATTTAAACATTTTGTTTCACATGATTGTTTTTGGAAACAAGCTCGAGAAAGCTTCTTTTTCCGGTGAAATGGGATCTCCCATACATTTGTAAATATGTTCTTTATCAAGAGCTAAGATCGAATGAGTTTTGGGCTAAAGAGAGATCAGATCTGTTATTATTTTAGATTCAGATTCAGATGTTTATTCAGGTAAGGTATATACATACAAGTGATGTTACATTAATGGATTGATATATAGATAGAGCTAGTACATACAATGCCTAAAGCCACTATTACGCAATGCGTTTCGGGCATTTTACTTTTTACTTCAGACTTGAGAAGTCTAAGTTCACCTTTACTTGCATCTGAGTACATGGGGTGCTTCATGTCAACGTTACTAAAGTACATGCAATTTACAAAGGATGTATTATAGTGTGCGTTGGTGGCGTTGTCGTATTGTTCCTTCTTTATGGACAACCCAACCCACAATTCAGTGGAGTGCTTATACTTCACTAGGAGATCACACTAGGCGCTTCTGGCTCTTGGAGAGGGGCTCAATGTCACACGTTTAGGGGATGCGACTCCAACACTTAGCCTCGTTGTCACGTGCACACACCCACTCGAGCCGCTATGACTCCCCACTCCTTATGTGATATGATCTCTTCAATCCCCTTTGATTTACTAGTTTTTCGTCCTACCCTGTCCACAGCAGTGGTTCTTGGTTCTTTCTCTCTCTCTCTCTCTCTCTCTCTCTCTCTCTCTCTCTCTCTCTCTCTCTCTCTCTCTCTCTCCTACACTATATTATTTCAGTCAGGTTGCACTTCAACACCATCAGAACTCTATCATCTGCTTATCAAGTGGTATTCTATCTCCTGATTCACCACCTAATATTACCAACCTCCTCAAGTAGGTCAAGTCCTATAATACAATGTTGCACTATCAGAATATATATCTATAAACATGTACAAGAAAAATCAGCGTATGAGTGCAATAACATATATATATATATATATATATATATATATATATATATATATATATATATATATATATATATATATATATATATATATATATATATATATATATATATATATAATCAGCATAAACGTTCCTTGATACACAACAATGATCAATCGATCACCCTATCAGTCCTAGAACACATACATCTGTAGGTAATCCAGCCTACGACTGTAACTCTAAACTTCAGTATAAACACTCCTTGGTACAAAAATGGCAAACAATCACTCACCTTTCACTGCATCTTACACGCTAAAGACAAACACTCTACCAACTCCCTACAAGTATTCATTTAGAACTTCCCTTTCACATCTGGAAATTCACTACCCTGATCTCTTCAGGTTCTTCCGGGTTTCACTACCAGGATCCTCTGCAGCTCCTCCAGGCTGCTACACCATGAAGTTTCCCTTGAGCTTCTATGGAGCTTCACCACTTCTACTAGGGTCCTCCACAGCTCTCCTGGCTGCTACACCATGAGGTTTCTTCGAGCAACTATAGTGCTTCACCACCTCTACAGAAGCCCGTGACACTCCTCTTCACTGCTTCTCCTCACAGCTCGAGGTCCTCTCCTCCACTACCTTGGAGTCTCATCAACTACTACCTCTGTGCTGGCTTCGAAGTTCTCAGCAACTTCTTCCCCAAAGACAAACCTGCAACCCATTGACACTCCAATAAAAATGTTTCCTTATAAACACATAGACGAAGTAATCCACACAATGTGTTTGCATCTAACATCTATCTGCTCTCTACATGCAGTGAGAGTGGACTCTCCCGTTTTGGGCTGGTCCATGCTCCACCTCGTCCGCGGGCGGCTCCTCACTCACTCAGGGAGGGTCCTCCGCTGCCAGGAGCTGGGCTCCGTCAGTTGGCTTCAGGTGGTCGACGGGAGAGGACTTGCTGGTCGTCCCTCCAGCTGTCTCTCTCATCTCCATCCTCTCATTTAGGCTTCCTACCTTACCAAAACATTTCTAACTTTTAAATAAACATTGCTACTGTTGCTGGGCACACGACCAACTACAAGCAATCACTATGAACTGGCTTAAATCGTACTTACCACAGATTGTCTGGTCGAGGGCGCTCCTCCCTCTTGACAGAGCTTGGTCAGGGCACTCCAACGGCCCACGATAATGTCTCTGGGTGGCTTAATAAACACTCCTCGCCGTCCAGGACTTGAGACCATAACGTTCCCAGCTCAGTTCCACAGCTGGCACGTCTGCACACCTCCCTTCTCTTGGAGATATATCACTAGGGGTTCCTTTCTGATGGGAGCTTGAACGGAGCGCGGCTTTCCCCTGCAATGTTTGGCGCTCATGTGAGGTCAAAGCCCTCCAGAAGCGAGCCTCACGCCTCCAGCAAAATATCCACACCTCCTAACCAGTCATTTATCTATTTCCTTATTTACTGCCCATAATCTCAAATTGGTCATTGAATCCAACAAACTATTTTACATCTGTGTTATTGCCTCTATATTTCCTATACTTTCTAGTTAGGTCAGGCTTGTTGAATAACTCTGAAGGGGGAGACTCGTTTCTCCTGCAGGCTGAGATCATAACACTCCCCTCCCCTTATTTTTGAGAGTTATTCCAGTGGCAAAGCTTGGGATAATACATCCGCCACCACACTGTCTCGTTCTTCAATAGATTGGTTCGACCGGTTGATCTGCTTACGTACTCCTTTAGGAGACTACAATTAGTTCGTTGCTCCTTGCACCATCTGGCTCACAACTCGCCAGAAACATGATCTTCTCACAAACGATCTGACTTCTCTGGCACATCTTGGCTAGGCTGTCCTCCTTGGACGTCTGCACTCCATTCGTCCACTCTACTTATTGTTTCCACTCTCCGTTTTCTCGTCTTCTTCTCTTCCCGTCCAGAGTCAGACGTCTACTGTCTGTACCTCCTCTGTCGTCTTCACACTTCCAACTACTGCCGTTATACCTTCGTCTCCTGCCATCATAATTCACTCCCTCGTCTTCACCGACGATCCTCCCTTTCGTCTCCTCATTTATCCGAGACCTCATCCTGTTTGACTTCCATCGAGTCCTCGGTTTTCTTCTATTCCTCCATGCTTGTATCATCATCTTCTTCTCACACTTCTCACCTCTATACAACTCCATTTCTTCTCCTTCAACTCTTCTTCGTTCCCTAAAAGTTTCTTCGAGCACTGTACTACACCCAACAGCACTCGACCATACATGTCGCTTTACCTCTCCTAGAGTGCTCGTAAGCATCTCTCCCCACATACTGTCTCTTCTCCTTTCATTTTCTCGGCTATTACTCTTCTTCGCTATCTCTCCTCCACGTTTTCTGTGAAACATGTCAACTCCTGACACCTCAAACATCTTAACTCCACTATCCATACTCGTGGACAACTTGACGCTCTACTCCCGTCCTCAGTATGTCCACATCCTTCTTCACTTCTGCTCAGCACAGTTGCATTCACCTTCCGGCTCTTAATTTCGGTGGGCTGGGCTCTACTCAGGTCTGCTCTCTTCACACGAGTCTTCTTCGGCTGGGTCATCTTCACTTTTGACCTCACTGAGACTCCATTTTCCTGAGTCGCACCTTCATCAAACAGCCACGCTATACCTACGTCGATATCTTCCACCGGTTGAATCGACACTGTCTCCTCTTCTCCAGCATCTTCCTCGTCGGCCACCTCTGCCTTCATCACTACCGAGACAGGGTACTCAATGGCTTGGCGGTTTCCTGATGCATCTCTTCGGATGTCAGTCAGGTTCCCACTCTTAGGTGTCCCACCCGTGCCGTGGCCTTCTGGGCACTCCTCTGGCACAGTCTCCGCTATGACTCCTGGCAACACCTTTGTCCAGCACAAGTCATTCCCCAGGATCACTTGGACTCTTGGAACAGGTATGTCGGGGCATACTCCCAACATCACCTCTGCCGACACATATTCCGACCTTAGCTGGACAGTACAAACGGGCATGTCACTCTCAGACAATAACCCATATACTTTCATCTTACTCTTGCCAGCTAACCGTCGATCACTCCCAATCAGGCTTCTCACAATCAAGGTCTGATTAGCTCCGGTATCTCTTAAGATACCAACTTCTACCTCAGGTTGGCGTCCTATACTGATCCAACCTTTGCTCATGAACGGCCTATACCTCTCGTTCACTAAGTTCACCTTCTATGGTTTGTCTTGGAACACATTAGTATATTTACTTCGGGGGGTCACATATGGCCAGGGTCACAACTCTCTTGCCCTGCCTACAATCTCGCATCACGTGACCCAACCTGTTACAATTGTAACACCTCACCTGGGAAAAGTCTCTTTTATATGTACCAGAGTGGCTCTGACTTTGTCCACTCGCATGAGAGTTCCTTGGGCCAGGTACACTACCTGCACTCTGCAGAGCTTTACTGGACTCTTGATTTCCTGGATCACGATTAGTTTCTCGTTTAGCTCCTCCATCCTCACTTTCAGACGAAGTGCGCGACCTACTCTTTTGAATTTCAGGGTACTTACGTTTATCTGCCCATTTATCAAAATTCTTCTCACCCCAGACTCTTCTGGGTCTTTCATAATTTCTTCCTCCCCAGACTCCACTGGATCTGCCATTGCTGCGACTCGCCTCACTTCTCACTCTGTTCTCCCTCAAGCTCTTATATGCTTCCGTAATCATATCCGCCCTATCTGCGGCATCTTTCACATCCTTTACCCTCGTTTCTTGGATCTTGAATTTTGTTTCGGGATGCATCATCTCCAAGAACTTCTCCATGACCATCAGTTGCTTCAGGTCAGCGTAAGATCCAACTCCGGCAGCCTCAATCCACTTCTGGAATCGTCTTTCCAGATCCCTTGCTTTCTCAGCAAAGGTACATGCTCCAACTTTGATCATCTCTCTGAAGCGCTTCCTATAAGCTTATGGAGTTAGCTGAAACGAGTGCAGTATGCTGCTCTTTACTGTGGCATAATCCTGGCACTCTTCCAGTGACAATTTGGTGTATGCCTCCCTGGCTGCACCGGTCAATCTTAACTGGACCAGCTGGGCCCATTCCTCCTGTGGCCACTCCTTGATGCTGGCTACTTTTTCAAAATGCTCGAAGAAACTCTCTGCCTCTTCGGGCACAAACAAGGGAATGTCCTTCTCACTAACCCTAACATCTGGTGAGCGTGATACCTGGGTGGTGCTCTCTGGCAACCCAAATTCAATCCTTTGTTCAGCCATGGTTCTGTTCGTTTCTATCTGCATTTGTTTTGTTCTTTCTTTTTCTTTTTCGACCTGGGCTTTTTCTTTCTCTTTTTCTTGTTCCAACTCCAGTTCCCTTATTCTGGTTTTCTCTTTTTCCTTCTCGGCTTCATTTTTCATCTGGAGTTCTAATTTCATCTTTTCCAGCTGGAACTGTCTCTCCTCACGCTGCATCTGGAGCTCTAACTGGAATCTCTCCAAGCTCCTATTCCGGCTACTCCTGCTACTACGGCTACTCTTGTTGCTCCTACTCGATCCCTGGGATCTCACTTCATCCTGCCCATCATCCTCCTTTCCACTTTCAGCTCCTTTCTGGGCTCCTTGCTCTGCCGTTTCACTTTAAGCTCTTATCTGCCTCAGAATCTCATCCTTCATTCCAGCTACTTTAGATGCTTTCAACCTGATGCCACATTTTTCTGCTATTTGTTTTAATTGATCCCTCGTGCAACCTTCCAAGTCCTCAGGCTTGCCTGACTCCACAAATGCTTACACCTTATCCATCTTGTTCTGTGAGTCTTCCCAAGAGAGAGAATATACACCTGCGGTCACACAGTTTATCTATTTCAGCAAGGGGTGTGCAAATCCACTCTTGGACAGGGTGTGGGTGTGTCAGTCCACTCTCCCGGACACAGGCCCCCAATTTATTATAGTGTGGGTTGGTGGTGTTGTCGTGTTGTTGATCCTTCTTTACGGACAACCCAACCCACAACTCGGTGGAGTGCTTATACTTCACTAGGAGATCACACTAGGTGCTTCTGGCTCTTGGAGAGGGGGCTCAACGTCACACGTTTAGGGGATGCGGCTCCAACACTTAGCCTCGTTGTCACGTGCACACACCCACTTGAGCCGCTGTGACTCCCCACTCTCTCCTTATGTGATATGATCTCCTCAATCCTCTTTGACTTGCTAGTTTTCCATCCTACCCTGTCCACAGCAGTGGTTCTTGGTTCTTTCTCTCTCTCTCTCTCCTTCTTAGGACAAGGGCAAACACCAGCAAATTTGAATACATTTACTGGACAAAGCACATACACAGTACATACACACATAATTATAATGAATCCTACGCTCTATACTATTTCAGTCAGGTTGCACTCCAACACCATCAGAACTCTATCATCTGCTTATCAAGTGGTATTCTATCTCCTGATTCACCACCTAATATTACCAACCTCCTCAAGTAGGTCAAGTCCTATAATACAATGTTGCACTATCAGAATATATATCTATAAACATGTACAAGAAAAATCAGCGTATGAGTGCATATATCAGTATGAATATATATATATCAGTATAAACGTTCCTTGATACACAACAATGATCAATCAATAACCCTATCAGTCCTAGAACACATACATCTGTAGGTAATCCAGCCTACGACTGTAACTCTATACTTCAGTACAAACACTCCTCGGCACAAGAATGGCAAACAATCACTCACCTTTCACTGCGTCTTGCACCCTAATGACAACCAACCACTCTACCAACTCCCTACAAGTATTCATTTAGAACTTCCCTTCCACATCTGGAAGTTCACTACCCTGATCTCTTCAGGTTCTTCCGGGTTTAACCACCAGGATCCTCTGCAGCTCCTCCAGGCTGCTACACCATGAAGTTTTCCTTGGGCAACTATGGTGCTTCACCACCTCTACAGAAGCACGTGACACTCCTCTTCACTGCTTCTCCTCACAGCTTGATATCCTCTCCTCCACTACCTTGGAGTCTCATCAACTACTCCCTCTGTGCTGGCTTCGAAATTCTCAGCAACTTCTTCCCCAAAGACAAACCTGCAACCCATTGACACAAAAATGTTTTCCCTTAAACACATAAACAAAAATAACCACACAATATGTTTGCCTCCAACATCTATCTGCTCTCTACATACTGTGAGAGTGGACTCCCCCGTTTTGGGCTGGCCCATGTTCCGCCTTGCCCGGCGGTCCTCACTCACTCTGGGAGGGTCCTCCCTGTCAGGAGCTGGGCTCCCTCAGTCACCTGCCAGCGCTCCGAGGAGATGGACGTCGCTATGTCCTCCAAGATGTTCCTCCGTCTCCACTCTCTTATTTTAGGCCTTCTACCTTATCAAAACATATCTAACTTATCTTATTGATAAGTTAGATATGTTTTGATAAGGTAGAAGGCCTAAAATAAGAGAGTGGAGACGGAGGAATATCCTGGTGGACGTAGTGACTGTCGCTGGGCACACGACCAACTACAAGTAATCACTATAGACTGGCTTAGAATCGTGCTTACCACAGATTGTCTGGTCGAGGGCTCTCCTCCCTCTGACGAAGTCTGGTCAGGGCACTCCCACGGCCCATGATAATGTCTCTGGGCGGCTTAATAAACACTCCTCGCCGTCCAGGACTTGAGACCACAACGTTCCCAGCTCGATCCCACAGCTGGAACGTCTGCACACTTCTCCTCTCTTGGAGATATATCACTAGGGGTTCCTTTCTGACGGGAGCTCAAACAGAGCATGGCTTCCCCCTGCGATGTCTGGTGCTCAAGTGAGCTCAAAACCCTCCAGAAGCGAGCCTCATGCCTCCAGCAAATTATCCACATCTCCTAACCAGTCATTTATCTATTTTCTTATTCACTGCCCATAATCTCAAATTGTTTATTAAATCCAACCAGCTATTTTACATCTGTATCTTCACTTCTATATTTCTTAGACCTTCTAGTCAGGTCAGGCTTGATAGAATAATTCTCAAAGGGGAGACTCGTTTTTCGGCTACCTGGAATCATAACACTTCCCTCCTTCTTTGATCAGTTTACCTATGCCCCCTAACCCTGAATTTGCTGACCTTGATCCCGACCCTGACCTTCTTTAACATGCTGTGTTCCTCGTTCACCTTTGTTTCTTCCTTATTCTCTGTTGCTATCCTTTCTCCTTTTGTTGATGTCTCTTCTTCTTCAGTGGAACATTCGTAGATAATACGCCAATTTCCTTGAACTCCCACTTCTGATTTCACGGTTTTCGCCCCTTTGTGTCTGTCTCCAGGAGCCGATGCTTGGTGATCGTCCTGGTCACTTCTTTGGCTATTCCTTTCTTTTCCCATACCTCGTGGCCCATAACTCTTCTGCTCTCTTGATTCTCTCTGATGTTCCTTTCGTCCCCTTATTTTTTTCCATCACCTTTCCAATGTTCTGCCATCCGTATCTTTATGCATAAGTGGTACACGGTTTGTTCCATTTTCTTCTCTCAAATGTCTCACTTTCTCTTCCTGATCTTAAACACCTCCTGGACTCCTTGCCAGAGCCTGTGTTCCGGCTAGGTGATTTCAATTGTCAACATACCCTTTGGGGTGATGTTCTGATAAACACCCGAGGGCGCCTTCTCGAACCGTTCATCCTCTCTTCTTCTCTGTTTTTTCTGAATTCTGGTGAGTCCACTCATTTAGACTCTCGGACTCGCTCCTTTTCCTGTCTTGATCTTTCTCTTTGCTCGTCTTCCCTTTACTTAGATTTCGAGTGGAGGATTCTTGATGACCTCCATGGCAGTGACCATTTTCCCATCCTTGTTTCCTTTTTCTCTTTTCACCCTCCCCTCTCCTTCCCTAGGTGGCGGTTTGCTGAGGCTGACTGGCCCCTCTTTACCCTCCGTGCTACTATCTCCGACCTCTCCATTCTGCCTCTCCCTCGCGCCCTCCTCCTTTTTTATGACGCCGTCTTCGATGCTGCCCTCTGCTCTATTCCTCGCTCTTCCTCTCGGGGAAATCGGAAGTGCATTCCCTGGTGGAATGTGGACTGTACTCAGGCTTTTCACTGTAAGAGTGCAGCCTGGAAGAGACATCATCGCCAGCGGACGACTAAATCTTTTCTTTTGTTTCGGAAGGCAAGTGCTGTGGCCCATAGGACCATCCGTCTCGCTAAACGTGCATGTTGGATGTCTTATGTCTCCACTCCAAGGAAGCCGATCGGCCGAGCGGACAGCATGCTGGACTTGTGACCCTGTGATCCCGGGTTTGATCCCGGGCGCCAGCGAGAAACAATTGGCATTGTTTCTTTCACCCTATGCCCCTGTTACCTACCAGTAAAATAGGTACCTGGGTGTTAGTCAGCTGTCACGGGCTGCTTCCTGGGGGTAGAGGCCTGGTCGATGACCGGGCCGCGGGGACACTAAAGCCCCGAAATCATTTCAAGATAACCTCAAGATCTCAAGATAACCGTCACCTCTGAAATTCCTCTACCACTGATCTGGAAGCATATCCGCAAGATAGCGGGTAAGTTCGTTCCCGATATCTCACCGGTCCTTCACCTCGGTGGTACTCTTGTGGCAGACCCATTGCAGGTCGCGACCGAATTGGGTTCCCACTTTTCATCTGTTAGCTCTGGTTCTCATCTCCCCCATTCCTTCCTTCTTCGTAAGCCTCTTCTTGAAACTCGTCCATTGGATTTCAGTACCTATCTCTGCCTTCCCTATAACGATCCCTTCTCTCTGAGCTCCAGTCTGCCCTGTGCCTCTGCGGTTCTACGGCGGCAGGCTCCGATGACATTCATTATGAGATGCTTCGACATCTCCATCCATGCTCGTCTCAGTATTTAGTGAGTCTGTTTAATCGGGTGTGGGAGTCGTCGTCAATCCCTGAGGACTGGCTCGATGCTGTTGTTCTCCCTGTTCGGAAACCAGGGTCTCTCGGGTCCCCCAAGGACTTCCGCCCTATTGCCCTCACGAGTTGTGTCTGAAAGCTCTTTGAACATATGGTTAACGTTCGTCTGATGTGGTTCTTAGAGCACTATCACCTCCTTTCCCCTTCTCAATTTGGTTTTCGCAAATGCCGCAGCACAACAGATGTCCTGGTGAACTTGGAGGTCTATATTCGTACTGCTTTTGCTGCAAAGACCTCCGTTGTTGCCGTCCTTTTTGACCTGGAAAAGGCTTACGACACTGTCTGGCGGTATCATATTCTGTCTCAACTACATTTGGCCTTCGTGGGAATCTCCCTCTTTTCCTCCAAAGTTTCCTCTCTCGTCGTTCCTTTCGAGTGAGGCTCGGTACCACTCTCTCTGCCCCTTTTCGGCAATATGAGGGTGTGCCCCAAGGTAGTGTTCTGAGCACTACTCTTTTTCTTGTTGCTCTCAATGGTCTTCTTTCCTCCATTCCTTCTGGCGTCTTCTCCGCTCTCTATGTAGACAAGACCCACACCCTTTGCTGTCGGGGTGATGATTCGCCTCTCCTTCAACAGCGGTTTCAACTTGCGATTGATGCCGTGTCATCTTGGGCCACCAATCATGGCTTCAAGTTCTCTGCGTCTATAACTTGTGCTATGACTTTTACTCGGAAGCGTGTCATTCTTCGTCCTTCTTTGTCTCTTTATGGACATCCCCTTGTGTACAAGGATTCCGCTAAGCTTCTGGGGTTAATCTTTGACACTCGTTTGTCTTGGTCAGCCCATATCTCTCACTTTCCTCGCTGAATGCTCTAAGGCCCTTTCCCTCCTTAAGGTTTTGTCCCATACTTCTTAGGGGCAGATAGGCGTACGCTCTTCTCTCTACATTCCTCACTCGTCCTGTCTAAATTCGATTATGGTTGTCCTGCTTACTCGTCCGCTTCTCCTTCTAATTTTCGCCGTCTTGATGTTTTGCACCATTGTTACGGACCCGAGTCCAGCGTCCGAGCACGGAGCAGTGACAACAACGCCATCTGTGAGTCAGCACCCGAAACCCCCTCCAAATGGACGAAGCCATCTAGTGAGGACAGGATATACCGGCCACAGGGGCTGGTTTCCCGTCTTAATCAGCTAGTAACGTAGCCGCTGCTGACCTCTGGTGAGGTGGCGCTTAGAAAACAACGCCATCTATGGAGTGGATAGGTGGACATTTGTGTCTAAGCCTGTAAGTGAGGTGCTCTATAGAGTGTCCCTAGTACTAATGACGTGTCTGATTACAGAGTCGACCTGGGACTGCTGTATTGGACTATGGGGCAGTCTACCCAAGGCAGCCAAAGTCTCTCCACGTGTTTGCTGCAGAAGCTGTGAGTCACCCCCGGACGAACACTGTTGAGTGTGTTAGCCTGCCTGTGACGTGGCAGTACCAGGAATCGTCTTATCTGGGGGCTGGTTGGTGGAAGAGACTAGCGACTGTGGTGCGGAGAGAGGAGATTGATCTGCGGAATCACACGAGGATCCTGCCTAGGGCTCGCAACCCTAGTGTCGGTCGTGGAGTGGCCTACACAGCGGAGCTGATTGGAACCTGCCAGCTACAGGCTGGATTTATGGTTGAAGGCCTCCACGACGGTGCACCCAGTGGGACTGTGATTTGGCTGGCCTGTGGCCAGGGTAGATTCGCCGAGAGAGAATCACAGGATTCATCGTGGGTCACGACGAAGAGAACCAGGGCTACTCATCTTGAGCACCGTGGAGCATCCCGTGTCTTCAGAGGAAGACTAATTTGTATATAATAAGTGTAGTTATAGCAACCCTGTGTGTGACTGTGATATATTTATGGTGGTGGTAGCAATATATATACAAAAGCAGTGCATTTGTATCCCTTCCCCTTTAATCTAACTTGCGTTATGGAACGCACCCCTTGAAAGCCACTACTAGCTTGGGGCCGGATACCCAAACTCTAATAACATCAGAGAAGAACCCGGTTGCGACCCAATAGGGCCGTAACATAATTGGCATCCCCAGCGGGATCTGACCCTTTGTCAAGTATGTTTGACAGGGGTGGTGATGTAGCGCAATCCCTTGTAAATAATTCCCCATGTTTGTGACTATTAGGACGTTATACGTCCTGTGCGGTGCTCAGAGTGATTCAGTGCAATATTGTAGAGTGCGGTGCTCGTTGTGATTAAGTGCAATATTGCGTAGTACGGTGCCTGGTGTAATTACGTGCAATATTGGCAAGTGCGGTGTTAGGTGCGATAAAGTGCAATATTGACGTAGTACAGTGCTCGGTGCGTTAAGTGCTAAAGTGAAGCGGTGTGTTAAGTGCTAGTGCTCCATCTCAGTGACAATGGTGGAAAAAGTGACCATCGACGATCTGGACGATGTTCAGGCCTTTCTGAACAGGGAGGACTGTCTTGCCAGATTAAAATATCTGGGAAAACAGGAACTTGTACTAGTGAGTGCCTACCTGGAGATCAAGATACGTGCCAGTGATTCCCGTGTGGAGATCTTGTCCAAGGTTCACCGGCATTTGAAGGCCGAGGAGAAAGAGGAAAGCGAGGCACAAAATACAAAAGAAAGTGAGGAAGTAGCTTCCACTGAAAAGGAAGATAAGGGCAGTGACATTGAAAGCGATGCAGGTGAGCTGAACATAAGCTTTCTAACTGTCAAAATGCGTGCCTTGGAAATAAATCGCGAGATGGAATGGAAGAAATTAGAAATGGAAAGAGAGACAAGAAAAAGAAATGGAGATGAGGCGTTTAGAATTAGAAGAAAAGGAAAAAGAAAGACAAGAAAGGAAAGAAGAGCGAGAAAGAGAAGAGAAACGAAAAAGAGAAGAGCGAGAAAGAGAAGAGAAACGAGAAAGAGAAGAGCAAGAGAGAGAAGAAAAAGAAAAAGAGTCAACATGAGCTAGAAGTATTGCGATTAGGTGGTCGGAGGCAAACAATGGAAACGAGTAGTTTCGATCCGGTAAGGAACATCAAAATGGTCCGAAGTTCAACGAGAATTAAGTTCCGAAGTTCTTCGCGGCCTTCGAGAAAGTGGCAGCCTCTTTGGAGTGGCCAAAGGAGAATTGGGCCATCATGATACAGTCCGTCTTGACTGGGAAGGCCCAAATCGCCTACTCCACGTTGTCCCTTGATGACTCCGGCGATTACGACAAGGTGAAGAAGGTAGTGCTCATGGCGTACCAATTGGTACATGAGGCTTAAAGGCAGAAGTTCAGGAACCTGAAAAAGACCTCGGACTACACATTCACCGAATTCGCGACCATCAAGGAGCGACTTTTCCAAGAATGGTGTGCCTCTCGGAAGGTGGAGACCAAGGAAGACCTCGAGCAGCTCATACTGTTAGAGGACTTCAAAGACTGTCTGTCTGGAGATCTAAAGACGTACCTAGAAGAGCAGCAGGTGGAGACCTTGAGTGCGGCAGCCACCATGGCTGAGGAATACATCTTGACACATAGGTCTTCCACTAGGTATGTCCCGAAGAATTACCCCCATCTGTTTGGTAAGCCTCGTCAGGAAGAGGAGAGACCCGTCCCACAAAGCGCTGTGAAGACGCCCCAAAGTAGCCCTCGAAGGACCAGTCCTAGCAGTCGGAAACACCGCAGTCCGAGGAGGAATATGGTGTGTTGGACTTGTGGGCAGAAAGGGCATGTAGCTGCTATGTGCCGAGGCAGAAGAGGTAGCGGCCCACGTAGGGAGGTGATGTTGATGAGCTGTGACACCACCAGTAGGAAGCCAGTCTATGACTAGTCAGGAAGAACCAGGATTGTTTGCCCTTCACACTTCAAGCGGGTATGTTTCGAGTGATCATACTGGCAGATCAGTTGTAGTGCTCAGAGATAGTGGAGCAGCCCAGTCCCTGATCGTGAGAAACTCGTTACCCGAGGGAGTGAGTGTGGACGGGAGACAAAAGGTTGTCCTAGTTGGGTTTCCTAGGACGCAGTTCGTCGCCCACTTAGTGCCGGTACATCTAGACTCGCCTTACTTCAGCGGCACATGTGCGTTGGCAGTAGTTGATACCCTCCCTATAGTTGGGATTGACGTGATACTAGCCAACGACTTGGTGACAGGTTGGGACTACAAACATCTCAAGGTTGTGGACGAGCCAGCCGGAGCAGGCATAAGGTCTGAAGTAACAACAGGAGACAGTGGTAATATCCAGGTACAGGCAGACGGACAACTACTTAACATGTTTAATTCTCCCTCTCACCAACAGGTTGACAGCATTCTAGCAGAGTCTCCTGATTCTTCTCCCGACGAGGAACATGAGGTTACGATGGCAGAAGCGACTGAGCGAGAAGAGAGGCCTCGTGTACAAGCACCCCCGGATACCCAAGAGTCTGGAGTGAAGGCGGACGAGTACTTGCGGTATGGCAAAGTACAATGTATACTGAACCGGCCAGTGATTCCCCAGACGTCGGAGGTATGTGAGGTATGTGCGAAAGTTCTAGTGCCCTCTTCGGTCCAAACCAGGCTAATGGATATAGCCGGCTATGGACATTACAGGCTCATGAAACTTATCCCTAAGTTAACCAAATGTTTCTTAGCGGTATTTTTTGTTCTCATGTGTGTTCTCAGTAAGGACCAGTGGACGACCCGACAGATGATGGCTCCCATGAACAGCGCGAAGAGATCCCAGGGATTAGAGACGGGCACTGTGAGTGTTGCAGTCGAAGGAGGGACCTGGAAGGTGATGGTAGATACAGGAGGTATGAAAAATGACATTATGAGTGACTGTTTCCGGCTGGTTGACACCCCCCGCGTGATTGCTGAGCCTAGATGCAGCGTTATACGGAACGTTGGTCGACCTGACGGTGGCAGAGCGAATGCCATCTTTGATGTACGAACAGCCCTATTGGGACTAGGTGTGGGCCTAGTAGGCGCGTATGCTGTAAGTACTGACTTGACAACTATCGCTGTCACTCTAAATTATCAGACCCTTGTATTCCAGGTTCCCATCTCCCTGAAGGACTACCGGACCGGTACCAGAAATGCCGTCTGTGACCAGCCATCAACGGTGCCACGACACAGGGAGGTGTCGATTCACCCCGGATCGCGTCGGTACCGATCCTTACTCGAGGCACGTGAGATTATGCCCCTGCTCGACATCTCAGTGAAGGTGTGGAAAATCACATCAGGCAGGTTATTGCCTTCCATCTGCAAGTTTCCTTTGTGCCAGAGTTTCTCATTAGGACAGTTCTGTGGACAAGACATTCTCGCCACTCCAGTTAATAGTGTACGTGAGTCCGTTTGGAGTTGTACCCACGTACTAATTTGTTTTTTTTGTTTTTTTATAGAAACCCAAACCAAATTCTTTTTGGTGGGGAGGTGTTATGGACCCGAGTCCAGCGTCCGAGCATGGAGCAGTGACGACAACGCCATCTGTGAGTCAGCACCCGAAACCCCCTCCAAATGGACGAAGCCATCTAGTGAGGACAGGATATACCGGCCACAGGGGCTGGTTTCCCGTCTTAATCAGCTAGTAACGTAGTTGCTGCTGACCTCTGGTGAGGTGGCGCTTAGACAACAACGCCATCTATGGAGTGGATAGGTGGATATTTGTGTCTAAGCCTGTAAGTGAGGTGCCCTAGAGTGTCCCTAGTACTAATGACGTGTCTGATTACAGAGTCGACCTGGGACTGCTGTATTGGACGATGGGGCAGTCTACCCAAGGCAGCCAAAGTCTCTCCACGTGTTTGCTGCAGAAGCTGTGAGTCACCCCCGGACGAACACTGTTGAGTGTGTTAGCCTGCCTGTGACGTGGCAGTGCCAGGAATCGTCTTATCTGGGGCTGGTTGGTGGAAGAGATTAGCCACTGCGGTGCGGAGAGAGGAGAGTGATCTGCGGAATCACACGAGGCTCCTGCCTAGAGCTCGCAACCCTAGTATCGGTCGTGGAGTGGCCTACACAGCAGAGCTGATTGGAACCTGCCAGCTACAGGCTGGATTTGTGGTTGAAGGCCTCCAAGACAGTGCACCCAGTGGGACTGTGATTTGGCTGGCCTGTGGCCAGGGTAGATTCGCCGAGAGAGAATCAGAGGATTCATCGTGGGCCACGACGAAGAGAACCAGGGCTACTCATCTTGAGCACCGTGGAGCATCCCATGTCTTCAGAGGAAGACTAATTTGTATATAATAAGTGTAGTTATAGCAACCCTGTGTGTGACTGTGATATATTTATGGTGGTGGTAGCAATATATATACAAAAGCAGTGCATTTGTATCCCTTCCCCTTTAATCTAACTTGCGTTATGGAACGTACCCCTTGAAAGCCACTACTAGCTTGGGGCCGGATACCCAAACTCTAATAACATCAGAGAAGAACCCGGTTGCGACCCAATAGGGTCGTAACAACCATGCTGGGTTGTTCCTCAGCTCTAGTGCCTTTCGTTCGACTCCCACCCTCAGCTTGTATGTTGACACTGGTTTCCTATCTCTCTAGGACCGCCGTGATCGCTACTGTCTTCGCTATCTAGTGCAGTCCTTGCAACATTCTTCCTCTCACCTCTGTCGTGCTTTGACTTTTACCCCTCCTGTAGTTCCTGTTTCTCTTCGCCACCTCCCTCTTTCTGTCCGGCTATCTCACTTACGTGTCTCTTTCCATTCCTCTTTCTCATATTTCTCCTTGTATTGTTCCTTCCTTTCTCCCGTAGAGGGTCCCCCTTCCGAAGTTTTGTACATCCTTGAACGACATTACTAAAACTTTTACTCTTCCTACGGTTCTGAAACGCCTTTTTCTTGAACACTTTTCTTCACACTCCCGCTCCGTTTCCATCTTCACCAATGGGTCTAAGTCCGCGGATGGTGTGGGCTACTCCATTCCTTTTCCTGATCGAAATTATATGTGTCGCCTCCCTTCGGAGACTAGCATCTTCACAGCGGAGCTTTATGTTTGGTCGGGGTCATGGTCTTGGTCTTGCTCCATGCTCTCTGTCTCCTGCTTTCTCGTTGTCAATCCTCCTTTGTGATTGTCGTTGACTCTTGTAGTGCCCTCATGGCTCTCGGGTCCTTTAATGCTGTCCATCCCGTTGTCGTCGAGATTCAACATTGGCTGTTTCTTATCTCTAGTAAATTTAAATCCGTGGAGTTTTGCTGGGTTCCCAGTCATGTTTGTGTTTCTTTAAATGAGTGTGTGGATGCTGCCGTTAGAGGCTATCCGCTCTTGTCCCGTTTCCCATAAAGGTATTCCTTTTTCCGACTTTTATCTGGTTATTCATTCCTCCATCCTTTCCCGTTGGCAGGGTTGGTCTTCTGATGTTAGTAGCAAACTGTGTACTCTTAAGCGTTGTGTGGCCCCGTGGCCTTCCTCTTGCCACCATAACCGGCGGTGGGAAACGGCTCTAGCGCGATTGCATCTTGGCCATATTCGCTTAACTCATGGTCACTTAATGGAACGCCGCCCAGCTCCTTATTGTCCAAATTGCATTGTCCCTCTTACCTTGTTGAATGTCCTGACTTCCAGGACTAGCGTGTCTTGCTTTCCGACCGCCCCTCGCGGTCAATTGTCCCTTGATAGAATTCTTGGTGAATCGGATACTTTTGATATCATTCGCCTTATGTGTTTCTGTTCTCGTATTGGTATCCTTAGTGATATTTAGCGCCCTCTGATTATTCCGCACATTTGATGGTGCTACATAGCCTTCCCGGTTTGGTGCCTTCTTTTTTATAATTACTTACTTAAGAGTTTGTCTTTGTCCACCCTCTCTGTTCCCCTGAGAATTTTGTTGGTGATTATCATCACTCTCCATACTCTTCTGCTTTCCAGGGATGTGAGGTTTAGCTTCCGTAGCCTTTCCTCGTAGCTCATACCTCTCAGTTTTGGGACTTGCCTGGTGGCATAACTCTGAATCATTTGTCAAATTTGCCTTCCAATAATAGAAGAGAAACAATATCTTTATACTTATCATTGTTCTTCCTAGCTAAACTGAGATAGTATCGGTTATTTTCTTCTGTTACTGTATACATGAAAATAGCTGGTTTATTGAGCGTTTAAATTTTTCAGAGATCATCAAACGATAAGGGGAATATGAATTCATCAGCCCATACTACGAATCTCCTACACCATTGAATGCTTTTGAATTACATATAAATATTTTTCATGGTCCGACCCAGTTTTAAGCTCTTGTACATGACTATACATTGTTACAATCTTGTTCACTTTCTGGTTTGTAAACAAAATATTTATCGCATAAGTTAGCCGGGTAAGGTACATGAGTTCCAAGGTGCATGAGGGGTGGCGAATGTGAGAGAAGTTGATAACAAACCCAGACATAACGTGTAATCCTACACTAGAGGTTTGAACATTTGTAATGCATTCACACATTTTTACATTCGTTTCATTGACCCATGAATTGACAGAAACCCCTCCTTCCTCTTGAGTGACAGTTTGTTGTCCCCCACTAATTGAGAAAACATTATCTAAAATTTCGACTTCCCCATCAGCAGCATATAGGTTTTGTAAAATTAGGGATATGTCTGCATAAATACGGAAAGGAGGGAAAATCCGCCTATATTTCTTGGGATCTATTATCAATATATTCTACAAAGAAGCTGCTGTATGTGCTAGTATACAATATATTATTTGCTTCTTAGTGAGTTGGAATAGAGAATGAATGATAGTTAGTTCCCTTCCCCTGAAGGGAAGAACTATCCCCTGATAGTTCCCTTCCCCTTGCTCGAATTTACTTGATGAAATATTGTATTGTATTAAT
The DNA here is from genome assembly GCF_040958095.1 of Procambarus clarkii. NCBI lineage: Eukaryota > Metazoa > Arthropoda > Malacostraca > Decapoda > Cambaridae > Procambarus > Procambarus clarkii. The sequence continues at coordinate 55,901,665 of NC_091154.1, read as the reverse complement.
ATTAATAATAATAATTATAATACATGCGTTCATTTATGACGCAACGATGCTTGGGAGGGGGGGGGGGGTATCTGTACTACCTTTGGGCTGGTTGGGAGTTCTCTGTTAACGGACCCTGATAATATGGACAGCTGCTTTAATCAGGAACTGAGAATATGAGAACATTATATAAAATGTATGTATGTATGTATGTATGTATGTATGTATGTATGTATGTATGTATGTATGTATGTATGTATGTATGTATGTATGTATGTATGTATGTATGTGTGTATGTATGTATGTATGTGTGTATGTATATAAGTATGTATGTGATTAGGTATAGGTAAGCAAACTATTTTACTAAATATCTGATTGAATGAGTATACACACATATATAAACTTATCCCCGCTTATTGGAGCGGGGAAAAGAGCGGGGAGGGAAAGGGGATAAGAGCAGGGAGGGAGAGGGAATAAGAGTGAGGGTAAGAGCAAGGTTAAGAGCAGGGAGAGAGTGGGTTAAGAACGGGGATACAAATGGAGGTAGGAGCGGGGATAAGAGCGTGGATAAGAGCTGGGATGAGAGCGGGGAAAGGAGCGTGGATAAGAGCTGGGATAAGAGCGGGGATGAGAGTGGGGATGAGAGCCGGGATGAGAGCGGGGATGAGAGCGGGGAAAAAAGCGGGGATGAGAGTGAGGATGAGAGCTGGGATGAGAGCGGGGAAAAAAGCGGGGATGAGAGTGGGGATGAGAGCGGGGATGAGAGCGGGGATGAGAGCGGGGAAAAAAGCGGGGATGAGAGTGGGGATGAGAGCGGGGATGAGTGCGGGGATGAGAGCAGGGATGAGAGCCGAGATGAGAGCGGGGATGAGAGCGGGGATGAGAGCGGGGATGAGAGCAGGGATGAGAGCGGGGATGAGAGCCAGGATGAGAGCGGGGAGGAGAGCGGGGAAAAGAGCGGGGATGAGAGCGGGGATGAGAGCCGGGATGAGAGCGGGGATGAGTGTGGGGATGAGAGCGGGGATGAGTGTGGGGATGAGAGCGGGGATGAGTGTGGGAATGAGAGCGGGGATGAGAGCGGGGATGAGAGCGTGGATGAGAGCGGGGATGAGTGTGGGGATGAGAGCGGGGATGAGAGCGGGGATGAGAGCGGGGATGAGAGCGGGGATGAGAGCAGGGATGAGAGCGGGGATGAGAGCCGGGATGAGAGCGGGGATGAGTGTGGGGATGAGAGCGGAGATGAGTGTGGGTGTGAGAGCGGGGTTGAGTGTGGGGATGAGAGCGGGGATGAGAGCGGGGATGAGTGTGGGGATGAGAGCGTGGATGAGAGCGGGGATGAGTGTGGGGATGAGAGCGGGGATGAGAGTGGGGATGAGAGCGGGGATGAGAGCGGGGATGAGAGCAGGGATGAGAGCAGGGATGAGTGTGGGGATGAGAGCGGGGATGAGAGCAGGGATGAGTGCGGGGATGAGTGTGCGGATGAGAGCGGGGATGAGAGCGGGGATGAGTGTGGGGATGAGAGCAGGGATGAGAGCGGAGATGAGAGCGGGGATGAGAGCGGGGATGAGAGCGGGGATGAAAGCGGGGATGAGTGTGGGGATGAGAGCGGGGATGAGTGTGAGGATGAGTGTGGGGATGAGAGCGGGGATGAGTGTGGGGATGAGTGTGGGGATGAGAGCGGGGATGAGAGCGGGGATGAGAGCGGGGATGAGTGTGGGGATGAGTGTGGGGATGAGAGTGGGGATGAGAGCGAGGATGAGAGCGGGGATGAGAGCGGGGATGAGAGCGGGGATGAGTGTGGGGATGAGAGCGGGGATGAGAGCGGGGATGAGTGTGGGGATGAGAGCGGGGATGAGTGTGGGGATGAGAGAGGGGATGAGAGCGGGGATGAGAGCGGGGATGAGTGTGGGGATGAGAGCGGGGATGAGAGCGGGGATGAGAGCGGGGATGAGAGCGGGGATGAGTGTGGGGATGAGAGCGGGGATGAGTGTGGGGATGAGAGCGGGGATGAGAGCGGGGATGAGTGTGGTGATGAGAGCCGGGATGAGTGTGGGGATGAGAGCGGGGATGAGAGCGGGGATGAGAGCGGGGATGAGAGCGGGGATGAGAGCGGGGATGAGTGTGGGGATGAGAGCGGGGATGAGTGTGGGGATGAGAGCGGGGATGAGAGCGGTGATGAGAGCGGGGATGAGAGCGGGGATGAGAGCGGGGATGAGTGTGGGGATGAGAGCGGGGATGAGTGTGGGGATGAGAGCGGGGATGAGAGCGGGGATGAGAGCGGGAATGAGAGCGGGGATGAGAGCGGGGATGAGAGCGGGGATGAGTGTGGGGATGAGAGCGGGGATGAGTGTGGGGATGAGAGCGGGGATGAGAGCGGGGATGAGAGCGGGGATGAGAGCGGGATGAGAGCGGGGATGAGAGCGGGGATGAGAGCGGGGATGAGAGCGGGGATGAGTGTGGGGATGAGAGCGGGGATGAGAGCGGGGATGAGAGCGGGGATGAGAGCGGGGATGAGTGTGGGGATGAGAGCGGGGATGAGTGTGGGGATGAGAGCGGGGATGAGAGCGGGGAAAAGAGCGGGGATGAGAGCGGGGAAAAGAGTGGGGATGAGAGTGAGGATAAGAGCGGGGATGAGAGCAGGGATGAGAGCGGGGATGAGAGCGGGAATGAGAGCGGGGATGAGAGCAGGGATGAGAGCGGGGATGAGAGCCGGGATGAGAGCGGGGAGGAGAGCGGGGAAAAGAGCGGGGATGAGTGTGGGGATGAGTGCGGGGATGAGTGTGGGGATGAAAGCGGGGATGAGTGCGGGGATGAGAGCGGGGATGAGAGCGGGGATGAGTGTGGGGATGAGTGCGGGGATGAGTGTGGGGATGAGAGCGGGGATGAGAGCGGGGATGAGTGTGGGGATGAGAGCGGGGATGAGAGCGGGGATGAGTGTGGGGATGAGAGCGGGGATGAGTGTGGGGATGAGAGCGGGAATGAGTGTGGGGATGAGAGCGGGGATGAGAGTGGGGATGAGAGCGGGGATGAGTGTGGGGATGAGAGCGGGGATGAGAGCGGGGATGAGTGTGGGGATGAGTGTGGGGATGAGTGTGGGGATAAGAGCGGGGATGAGAGCGGGGATGAGTGCGGGGATGAGAGCGGGGATGAGTGCGGGGATGAGTGTGGGGATGAGAGCGGGGATGAGTGTGGGGATAAGAGCGGGGATGAGAGCGGGGATGAGTGCGGGGATGAGAGCGGGGATGAGTGCGGGGATGAGTGTGGGGATGAGAGCGGGGATGAGAGCGGGGATGAGAGCGGGGATGAGAGCGGGGATGAGTGTGGGGATGAGAGCGGGGATGAGTGTGGGGATGAGAGCGGGGATGAGAGCGGGATGAGTGTGGTGATGAGAGCCGGGATGAGTGTGGGGATGAGAGCGGGGATGAGTGTGGGGATGAGAGCGGGGATGAGAGCAGGGATGAGTGTGGTGATGAGAGCCGGGATGAGTGTGGGGATGAGAGCGGGGATGAGAGCGGGGATGAGAGCGGGGATGAGAGCGGGGATGAGTGTGGGGATGAGAGCGGGGATGAGTGTGGGGATGAGAGCGGGGATGAGAGCGGGGATGAGAGCGGGGATGAGAGCGGGGATGAGAGCGGGGATGAGTGTGGGGATGAGAGCGGGGATGAGTGTGGGGATGAGAGCGGGGATGAGAGCGGGGATGAGAGCGGGAATGAGAGCGGGGATGAGAGCGGGGATGAGAGCGGGGATGAGTGTGGGGATGAGAGCGGGGATGAGTGTGGGGATGAGAGCGGGGATGAGAGCGGGGATGAGAGCGGGGATGAGAGCGGGGATGAGAGCGGGGATGAGAGCGGGGATGAGAGCGGGGATGAGAGCGGGGATGAGTGTGGGGATGAGAGCGGGGATGAGAGCGGGGATGAGAGCGGGGATGAGAGCGGGGATGAGTGTGGGGATGAGAGCGGGGATGAGTGTGGGGATGAGAGCGGGGATGAGAGCGGGGAAAAGAGCGGGGATGAGAGCGGGGAAAAGAGTGGGGATGAGAGTGAGGATAAGAGCGGGGATGAGAGCAGGGATGAGAGCGGGGATGAGAGCGGGAATGAGAGCGGGGATGAGAGCAGGGATGAGAGCGGGGATGAGAGCCGGGATGAGAGCGGGGAGGAGAGCGGGAAAAGAGCGGGGATGAGAGCGGGGATGAGAGCCGGGATGAGAGCGGGGATGAGTGTGGGGATGAAAGCGGGGATGAGTGCGGGGATGAGAGCGGGGATGAGAGCGGGGATGAGTGTGGGGATGAGTGCGGGGATGAGTGTGGGGATGAGAGCGGGGATGAGAGCGGGGATGAGTGTGGGGATGAGAGCGGGGATGAGAGCGGGGATGAGTGTGGGGATGAGAGCGGGGATGAGTGTGGGGATGAGAGCGGGGATGAGTGTGGGGATGAGAGCGGGGATGAGTGTGGGGATGAGAGCGGGGATGAGTGTGGGGATGAGAGCGGGGATGAGAGCGGGGATGAGTGTGGGGATGAGTGTGGGGATGAGTGTGGGGATAAGAGCGGGGATGAGAGCGGGGATGAGTGCGGGGATGAGAGCGGGGATGAGTGCGGGGATGAGAGCGGGGATGAGTGTGGGGATGAGAGCGGGGATGAGTGTGGGGATGAGAGCGGGGATGAGTGTGGGGATGAGAGCGGGGATGAGAGCGGGGATGAGAGCGGGGATGAGAGCGGGGATGAGAGCGGGGATGAGTGCGGGGATGAGAGCGGGGATGAGAGCGGGGATGAGTGTGGGGATGAGAGCGGGGATGAGAGCGGGGATGAGTGTGGGGATGAGAGTGGGGATGAGTGCGGGGATGAGAGCGGGGATGAGTGCGGGGATGAGTGTGGGGATGAGAGCGGGGATGAGTGTGGGGATGAGAGCGGGGATGAGTGTGGGGATGAGAGCGGGGATGAGTGTGGGAATGAGAGCGGGGATGAGAGCGGGGATGAGTGCGGGGATGAGAGCGGGGATGAGAGCGGGATGAGTGCGGGGATGAGAGCGGGGATGAGTGTGGGGATGAGAGCGGGGATGAGTGTGGGGATGAGAGCGGGGATGAGTGTGGGGATGAGAGCGGGGATGAGAGCGGGGATGAGTGCGGGGATGAGAGCGGGGATGAGAGCTGGGATGAGAGCGGGGATGAGAGCGGGGATGAGAGCGGGGATGAGTGTGGGGATGAGAGCGGGGATGAGAGCGGGGATGAGAGCGGGGATGAGAGCGGGGATGAGTGTGGGGATGAGAGCGGGGATGAGAGCGGGGATGAGAGCGGGGATGAGAGCGGGGATGAGTGTGGGGATGAGAGCGGGGATGAGTGTGGGGATGAGAGCGGGGATGAGTGTGGGGATGAGAGCGGGGATGAGAGCGGGGATGAGAGCGGGGATGAGAGCGGGGATGAGAGCGGGAGTAGTGGAAATGGCTCCGTAGACCTTTACTTTTTATTTTTTCCACTGCCGGTCTATGGAGCAAGGCTGTTTTAAAATTGTTTCCACTGCCAGTCTATACTGAGCAGGGGTGTTTCTCTATTTTTTCCACAGTCGGTCTATGGAGCAGGGCTGTTATAAAAAAAAAATTCCCTGCCGGGCATTGGCCCATGGGGTGTTTTTATACTTTCATATCAGCTATTAATCTCTCTTTCAATCATATAATTTTTTCCAAAATGGGAAAGAAAAGGTACTCTCCTACTCCCAGCCATTTCGCTCACGGGGATTAAAGTGCCAGCTACCATCGCACTTCAGTGCCGTCACCTCAGTGACCCTGCACAGACATCATCGCTAATGGTCAGTGACGTCAGTAAGTCTTCATCTTACCTGAATAAGCCAGTTTTCTGTTATTGTATATTTAAACCCATTTTCTTAATGTGTCCCATTTTCTAGATAAGATCGCATATTGAACATAAGAAATTAAATTGAAGAAGGCCTTTTGCCGGATCTCCTATTTCTTCCAATCTATGTTAACTAAAACATCAACTGCCACTATTAGATGAATTGCAGTAGGTCTATTCCCTATTTATATCCCCTCTCATCTTCATGTATACACATCAATAATGTCGCTCCATTAATATTCAGAAGGTCCTATTTGTCCCCTTACTTATCTGGAAGCTTTATATTTATAGTGTTTTGGCCAAGGATCATTTATTGAGCATAGAAATGGATGAAATCCACAATCCATTTTGTATGAAACAAGGGGGAGTAACAGAGCATGTACTAACATGTATCTCAGCGTTCACCCCCCTTACTGAACCAATATTTACCCAAGTCTTTTCCCTAAATCTAAACTCATCCAATTTATACCAATTGTTTCGTATTCTGTTTCATATTTATACTTTTAATAGTATATAATATCTCCCCTTTGTTATGTCCAATCATCCACTTGCACATCTCTATCATGTCACCCCTCTAATTCTTCGCCTTTCTAGAGAATGTAATTTAAGCTTTGTCAGTATTCTTCAGGGATCGTTTATCAACCATAGAAAAATATAATGAAAATCCACATCTCCCATTCATACAAATCAGACCCAGACATAGGATTACTACTGAATTCCTGTTGAAGTCTCCAAGTTCATGCAAATATGTTAATATATAATTTCTCGAAACAGGCTACACCAACACTCGGGCATTTTTATTTAATTCCTCCCTCACTGCTAGTCCTGTGTACGTCTCACATTCGCTCAGAAACATGCCCCCCCCCCACACCCTACTGTAACACATAACCAATCAAAATACTCATTCGGTGTACATTTATATGAACTAGATTGAGTAGAAGCTACTTTGTATGTTTAAAATAGGCCTTCTGCAGTTACCTTCATTCTGATGTTCTCATGACGTCATCATCCCCAATGCAGATTGATCCACCAATAGGGTACGTTGCTTTTAGCCAATGTCGTACAAGCGGTTCCAGGGAGGGACCCAGCCTCTCATTAGCACATTCTCTTAATCTCTAAATAGCTCAAGTGTTCTCGGGAAGTGTCATCACAGGCTAGGTGATAATGTCTTGTATCCACACATATCTTAGCCCATTGTATCATTGCTAGTATTTTTTATTGATATTCAATTCATCGACTAAACCATCTTCACCTATAATAAACAAATGCATTCTGCAGTAATAAAACCACATGCATGGCATCACGAAAGATGTCCCAGTAAAGGGATTAAATATGGCCTCACATTAACACATGTGTGACAAGGCCCACAGCAACCTGACTTTTCAACTATGAGTGACGTCACAAGATGCACAATGAGGCCTTGGCATCCTACTTGTTATTTAGTGTATTTAATGTTATTATTAAAAAATATAGCTATACTATCCATCCCCACCTAACCTAACTTCATCACAGGTTTAAGAATATACATTTTAATCATCCACAACTAATCATTCATCATGCAGTGATAAATTAAAAAAAAAATAACTACCCAAATGTCGTACCGCAATTCATCTGAATCGTACGTCTGGCAGCATAGCAGGTCAGCTGTCCTAATACCTGTGCTCATAGGTTATTCAGCTGTCCACACATCCAACAAATACCTGCCCAAATGTCTCACTGCAATTCATCCATTTTGCAACTCAGCTGGTTCCTAGCCAGGATATTCATAGGTTAATCACTCCTAGACCTCGAAAATTCAAGCCTTGCTACACAATTCAGCTAACTTGTTTCTAAACCAACAGTTATAAATACATGCATACATACATACATACATGCATACATACATACATACATATGTATGTATGTATGTAAGGGGACACAGGTGGAAACTGAGTGCCCAAATGAGCCACAGAGATATTAGAAAGAACTTTTTTAGTGTCAGAGTGGTTGACAAATGGAATGCATTAGGGGGTGATGTGGTGGAGGCTGACTCCATACACAGTTTCAAGTGTAGATATGACAGAGCCCGATAGGCTCAGGAATCTGTACACCTGTTGATTGACGGTTGAGAGGCGGGACCAAGAGCCAGAGCTCAACCCCCGCAAACACAACTAGGTGAGTACATACTTCACAACCCATACATGCATAGAAAATAGCCTGTTTTGCCATCATTGGTCCATTTATCAGATGAAATTTATGCCATATGACTCCCTAAAATGTATTAAGAATAAGATTTCAGTAATCCCACAGCTCATTCACCCCAAGTAATCTTAATTATTTGTACAGTTAATTCATATTAATGCATACCAATCAGCAAGGTATTCATATTATTCCAGCAAGTTCAAAATATTATTAAAAACCCACCTACATACTATTCAAATTAATAAACCTGGGTATATATGTCTCATTGAAATAGATACATTAAAAATTATTCATAAAATGCTAAGGTTGTGTTAAGGCACGCAAAAATATATTAATTTAACATTATACACACAAAATGCAACACTTGTGCTTGCACTAAAAATACACAAAATCTACGACACACTGAATAAAATATATACATATTTACACTCAAAATAGCATTTAAGCACAAAGCATTTTCACACAATATTTCATTTATACAGAAAATACAACATTTACAAACCAGATATGACATTTCAATGTACAAAATACTTATTCTCACCCAAATTATATCGTTTACACACAAATTATGTCGTTCATACACAAAGTATGCCATTTATTGACAAAATAGATCATTTACATACAAAATATGTCAGTTGCAAACAAAAATATACCATCTACACAAATATTGGATATACACTCAAAGTATAACATTTACTCAAAGTATGGTATTTGCATAAGTATATCAAATTTCATATATGCTCATATAATCAAAAAGCGCTTTCACTAAATTACAAAATTCCATAAACATAATTTTCACAAAATACCCACATATTGTCTCATAAACCAAATACACTTTCACTTGAAGATCTATTTTTCAGATAACTTATACATTACTTACACAAATACACAATTCGCATAAAAATACAGTGACCCCAGTTCCACTTAAGCATATTAAAAACACAACCTTCATTAATACATTATTCGCACAAAACAATTGTAAAACATGGACACTTATTACACAAATTATGTAATTAATACACATCTCTGCACAATTAATACAAGCAAACTTCCTATATAATTACACAATTTGTACAATGGCAATCAATACACAGAGGTGTAAATACACAATTCGTCCATATGCAATCACACAACATGCGCAATTAATACACAACTTGCACAATTATTACACATCTTTCATAATTATTATACCACCTGCATAAATACACATCCAGCACAAATACATACAGTACATAACTAGCCTAAATATGTAAATACACAACCAGCACAAATACACAATTCACACAAATACAGTTACGACATATACACAATTAATAAAAAACTTTAACAAAATAAATGATCAATACACAACTAGCCCAAATATGAATACAACTACTCAATTCCTCAAAAACACGTACATAACATGTACAATTAATACAAAATTTGCACAAACAATACACAATTTGTGGCAATATAATCAATACATAATTGCAATCATCATACAACTTATGCAAAATACAAAACCTGCACAAATTAATACACAATTTGCACAAGTATAATAATTGTGCTAAATATACAAATTCAATCACAGCCCACCTGGTCAAACAGTACATAATTAGCATAATATTTCCCATGTATGTTTAGGACGTCATTTATAATATGCTTACTTTACCCAACTCCCAAAAGTCAGTATTTCACATAAATGAATGGTACGTCCAACATCCTATGAGCTCAATATAAAAAATACACCTACATTTTCCATAAATGTTTCATCATTATTAGTGCTAAACTATCCATCTATCATATATCCATCTATCATATATCTATTGTTTTAATACCTTATTAATACCCCCCTTGTTACATCCTCTTCAGTCATGTCTCCCATAATTATTTAAGCAAATCCTCCAACAGACTTATTGGTTCTAGCCTTGGTTATGTTATGTTAGGACAGGTTGGATTAAGTGAAGTTAATAATTTCCAAGATAATTAAAACAAATTTACTGTATCCTATCAAAATTCATCCTATTAAAAACTAAATTCATCTAAATCCATCAACAATTATACTTATACTAGACAAATTTAACCAAAATCTACCTAGCAAAAGCTATACTAACTAAATATAAGCATCCCACATATGCCTATGTCACCTCCGTCCCTTCATAATATGAGCTAGCTACAGCTCGAGCCCATATAGGCAATTTACACTATTTTATGAACATGCTAGTTCATTATCCCTAAGATATTATATATCCTACCCTACACAACCTCACCTAACCTGACCTAGCACATCCAAAGCTATACTTTATTAAAGTTGAACAAATTTAAGCTATCCCACCTAAATTTTTCATAATTTAAGACAATTTCCACCAAATTTGCACAAATATACCTAAATTTACCTAATTTAAGACAATTCCCGTCAAATTTACCCTAATATAAGCCCAACTAAAAGCCCAATTTATCTAGGTTTGACCTATGCCATCTGAATTTAATGTATATTTCCAAATATCCTACATCCAGTCTTGACATGACATACCTCATTCCCAAGACCACAACGCCCATATCCTCACATACATCCCTATGTAGCCTCTGTCCATACATTACAAATGCTAGCTATGACTCTAACCCTAATAGGGAATTATCTAAACAAGCTAGATCATTACCGCTAAGATATTATATATCCTACCCTTCACAAACACACCTAACGCGACCTAACATATCCAAAGCTGGATTTGATAAAGGTTGGCAAAATTTATGCTGACCCACCTAAATTCAACCTAATTTAAGACAATTTACACCAAATATACCCAAAAGGTTTAGTAACATAGCACAGTCAAAGCCCATTTTACCCAAGTTTTTCACCTATTCCATCCTACCCTACACAACCTTACCTAACCTTACCTAGCATATCCAAAGATAGATTTGATTAAAGTTGGCAAAATTTATGCTGCCCCACCTAAATTCAACCTAACTTAAGCCAATTTAAAAGCAAATATAACCCGAAGTATTGTAACATAGCATAGCTAACACCCCTTTTACACAAGTTTTTCACCTATTTCATCCTACCTTACCTAACCTGACCTAACATATCCAAAGATAGATTTTATTAAAGTTGGGGAAATTTAAGCTATTCTACCTAAATTCAATATATTTTAAGACAATTTACACCAAATACACCCAAAATATTTTGTACCATTGGACAGCCAAAACCCATTTTACCCAAGTTTTCGCCTATGCCATCTAAATTTAATGTATATTTCCAATAATCGATATCCAATTTTAGCTCAACATGCCCAGTTCCCAAGACCATTTCATAGAGCTAGTGCTCTGTCCATCTCGCTATTTCCAATATCCAGATGTGTTTATCTATCATCAATTCTACCAAGCTAGACCTAACCTAACCTAACCTATCCTAACACAACATTAGCTTAATTCATCCAAATTACTTCAATTTGTGTCAATTCCACTAAATTCATCCTAATTATATCAACTACTTCCAACTTCCATTCCACCCTGGATTTCAGCAAATTTTTTTAATATATTATTTTTAGAAGTGTGTTGGTTACTAGGTATTTTCCTCATATTACCACAACTCAACCACCTTGGACCTAACCTCTGATAAGACATATACTCAGAAAAGTATAAAAAAGTATACTAAAAAAAGTGACTCCTGCAAGACCTGCAGGAGTCTTGGTGTTTTATTGAGTATTGTATCTATATTCTTAGAAAAGTAAAGTTTTGGATATGAACTTAACCGCACTGTGCCTAACCTGCTTGGATCTTTGTCGAACATTGTAACCATATTCATAAAACATGACTTTTTTAATATGAACGTAACTGCCCCTCACCTATTAAACTTGGATTTACGTTCAATATTGTAGTTATATTGCTGAGTAAATGTTTAGTTTTTACACTAAATAAAGGGATGTGACTTACTAAACTATACAATTACCATAACCCAATTTTCCTTATCCTAACCCCTAACTAGGTGGGTTTAGACCCCCCTTACCTCGAAATTATACTATAGGGGGTAATTTAAATTATAGGCGGGAATTAGGGATATGTTAGGTTAATGCATGAAAATATATTCCTACCTACCTTGAGGCTACCTTGAGGTGCTTCCGGGCTTAGTGTCCCCGCGGCTCGGTCGTCGACCAGGCCTCCTGGTTGCTGGACTGATCAACCAGGCTGTTAGACGCGGCTGCTCGCAGCCTGACGTATGAGTCACAGCCTGGTTGATCAGGTATTCTTTGGAGGTGCTTATCCAGTTCTCTCTTGAACACTGTGAGGGGTTTGCCAGTTATGCCCCTTATGTGTAGTGGAAGCGTGTTGAACAGTCTCGGGCCTCTGATGTTGATAGAGTTCTCTCTCAGAGTACCTGTTGCCCCTCTACTTTTCAACGGGGTTATTCTGCACATCCTGCCATGTCTTCTGGTCTCATGTGGTGTTATTTCTGTGTGCAGGTTTGGGACCAGCCCCTCAATTATTTTCCACGTGTAAATTATTATGTATCTCTCCCGCCTGCGCTCAAGGGAGTACAGATTTAGGCTCTTTAGTCGGTCCCAGTAATTTAGATGTTTTACTGAGTGGATTCTAGCAGTAAAGGATCTCGGCACGCTCTCTAGGTCAGCAATTTCTCCAGCTTTGAAAGGGGCTGTCATTGTGCAGCAGTACTCCACTCTAGAGAGCACAAGCGTTTTGAAAAGTATCATCATCGGTATAGCATCTCTAGTGTGAAAAGTTCTTGTTATTCAACCTGTCATCTTTCTTGCAGTTGTGACGGCTACTTTATTGTGTTCTTTAAAGGTAAGGTCTTCCGACATGAGTACACCCAGATCCTTTACATTGCCTTTTCGTTCTATGTTATGATTTGCCTGAGTTTTGTACGTGGTTTCTGTTTTTATATTTTTAATTTTTCCGTAGCACATGAGCTGGAACTTATCCTCGTTAAACACCATAATATTTTCTGTAGCCCATAGAAAGACCTGATCTACATCTGATTGGAGGTTTGCCATGTCCTCTATGTTGCCAACTCTCATGAAAATTCTAGTGTCATCTGCAAAGGATGATACAGTGCTATAGGTTGTGTTCTGGTCTATGTCCGATATGAGGATGAGAAAAAGTACTGGAGCAAGCACAGTACCCTGGGGGACTGAGCTCTTCACGGTTGATGGGCTGGATTTTATTTTGTTGACTATTACACATTGGGTTCTGTTTGTCAGGAAATTGTAGATCCATCTGCCTATTTTCCCGGTAATTCCTTTTGAACGCATTTTATGTGCAATAACACCATGGTCACATTTATCAAAAGCTTTTGCGAAATCTGTGTAAATTACATCAGCGTTTTGTTTGTCTTCCATAGCATCTAATGCCATATCATAGTGGTCCAGCAACTGCGACAGGCAAGAGCGCCCTGTTCTGAAACCATGTTGTCCGGGGTTATGGAGATGCTGTGATTCCATGTATTTTGTGATCTTACTTCTTAGCACTCTCTCAAAAATTTTTATGATGTGCGATGTTAGTGCTATCGGTCTGTAATTTTATGCCTCTGCCTTATTTCCTCCTTTATGAAGTGGTGCTATCTCTGCTGTTTTTAGTATGTCAGGGATAACGCCTGTATCTAGGCTTTGTCTCCACAGAATGTGAAGGGCCTGCGATAGTGTTTTTTTCCAGTTCTTGATGAATATGGAGTTCCAAGAATCCGGGCCTGGTGCAGAGTGCATAGGCATACTGTTTATGGCTTCTTCAAAATCTAGTGGGGATAGGGCGACGTCTGATATATGATTTGATGTTGGTATCATATCCATGAAAAATTCATTTGGGTTATCAATCTTTAGTGCATTTAATGGCTCGCTGAAAAAAAAGAGTCGTACTGCTTCCTCATGAACTCGCTCATTTCTTTGTTGTCATCGGTGAAAGTTCCATCTCCCTTTCGCAGGGGCCCGATACTAGATGTGGTTTTTGATCTTGATTTTGCATAGGAGAAAAAATATTTCGGATTTCTCTCTATTTCACTGATGGCCTTTTGCTCTCTTTGCCTCTCCTGGGTTTTGTATGATTCTTGTAGCTTGAGTTCAATTGTTTCTATTTCTCTACCTAACCTTCTTCGCAGTTCTTGAGATAGGGTGCGACTCTCAAGTTGTTCCGCGATTCGTTTTCTTCGCCTATATAGGGAACGACGTTCCTGTTCCAATCTGCATCTTTCTCTCTCCTACTTTAAATATATAGTATAATTTCGAGGTAAGGGGGGGGGGCGTCTAAACCCCTCTAGTTATGGGTTAGGATAAGAAAAATTGGGTTATGGTAATTGTTTAGTTTAGTGAGTCATATCCCTTTCTGAAAAAATGTTGTAAAATGGAGTTCAGATCCAGGTATATAAGGTTAGGTTAAGGATGGTTAAGTTGGTTAAAATGGGTTTTAGCTGTGCTATGGTACGAAACATTTTGGGTGTATTTGGTGTAAATTGTCTTACAATAGGATGAATTTTGGTGGGATAGCTTAAATTTCACCAACTTTAATCAAATCTAGCTTTGGATATGCGAGGTTAGGTTAGGTAGGGTAGGATGGAATAGGTGAAAAACTTGGGTAAAATGGGCTTTAACTGTTATGTTACTAATTAATTGGGATATATTTGATTTAAGTTGTCTTAAATTAGGTAGAATTTAGGTGGGACAGCATAAATTTTGCTAACTTTAATCAAATCTAACTTTCGATATACTAGGTCACGTTAGGTAAGGTTGTGTAGGGTAGGTTGGAATTGATGAAGATGTAGGTAAAAATGGGCTTTGGCTGTGCTACGATACAAACCATCGGGTTATATTTGCAGGAAATTGCCTTAAGTTAGGTTGAATTTAGGTGGGGCAGCATAAATTTTGCCAACTTTAATCAAATCTAGCTTTGAATATGCTAGGTAAGGATGTGTAGGGTAGGATGGAATAAGTGAGAAACTTGGATAAAATGGGCTTTGACTGTGCTATGTTACTAAACCTTTTTGATATAATTATATTTGGTGTAAATTGTCATAAATTAGGTTGAATTTAGGTGGGTCAGCATAAATTATGCCAACTTTAATCAAATTTAGCTTTGGATATGCAAGGTCAGGAAAGGTAAGGTTGTGTAGGGTAGGTTGGAATAGGTGAAAGTGTGGGTAAAAAATGGGCTTTGGCTGTGCTATGATAGAAGGTATTAATAAGGTATTAAAACAATGGATATATGATAGATGGATAGTTTAGCACTAATAATGATGAAACATTTATATGGAAAATGTATGTGTGTGTTTTTTATATCAAGCTCATAGGATGTCGAACGTACCATTCGTTTATGTGAAATTCTGACTTTTGGGAGTTTGATAAACTAAGCATATTATAAATGAGGTCCTAAACATACATGGAACATAGCATGCAAATTGTGTATTGTTTGGCTAAGTTGGCTGTGATTGTATTGTACATATAGCACAATTATTATACTTGGGCAAGTTGTGTATTAATTTGTGCAGGTTATGTATTTTGCATAAGTTGCATGATGATTGCAATTATGTATTGATTATATTGCCACAAATTGTGTATTGTTTGTGCAAGTTTTGTATTTATTGTACATGTTTTGTATGAGTATTTGTGGAATTGAGTAGGTTGTTCATATTTGGGCTAGTTGTGTTGTAACACCGCTCTATTGTAACACCGCCACTCTAAAATGCACCACCAATAATGGAACACCACTATAATGGAACACTACTTATCCTGAGTAACACTTCCTCATCGGTTGCACTTGATAACACTGTTATGAGCTGACATATGATGGTTACACCGGAACCAAAGGTACACTGCCAATAAGGAAATGCTAACACAAGGATTAAATACGCTGCCACCATCTGCCTTTGACCATTGAAACTATATCAAGCAACGAGGCAAGAAACATTGCTTGACTTGGAGAGTACTTTCTATGACTGTCATTAATTATGAAAACGGTTGTCAGCCACTATATCCAAAAGGCTAAGAGGATTCAACAATTGACACAGACGGGAAATTTAACATGATTTATTAAAGACCAAAATTATGTCAATCACCACTTATAAATCCTACTCTAACACTGGCAAAAAGTTAAGAAATTTGGACATGGAACAAAAACTCAGAGATCACACACATTACCTTAAAACCTGTCTCTCCCTGGCCGAGATGTTCTTCACAGCCTCTCTGGACCCCGGTGCCCGGCACTCTGCGTTCCCTAAGTCCCTAGAGGACCTCTATATACAACCCCCACAGGGGGAGGGGGAGATCTGCTGTTGCTACCCACCAAGAGTGTACAAACACTCAAGAAATATTTCAAAAAGCTTGTTTGACATTCACCATACACTCTTCAAGAGAGGAGTTATTAATTACATGTGACTGACCTCTGACCTGGCCAAAAAGGGGGAGATCCAGGGATGTTTACACATAAGAATCTGGAGTCTAATTTCCTTGCATGAAATATTACATACTTGAAACTATGCTGACTAAGACTAACCCAGGAATTTTTAATCAATATACAAGATAAACCGGAGGTCATCTGGGCTAACCTCTTGGAGAAGGCTTCCCTGGGTGTGAACTCTAAGGGGGGGGGGAGGTCCTGGGTGTTACAGTGTATTGATCATAATTTTGTGCATGTTGTTTATTAATTGTGTATATGTCGTAACTGTATTTGTGTGAATTGTGTATTTGTGCTGGTTGTGTATCTACATATTTGGGCTAGTTATGTACTGTATGTATTTGTGCTGGATGTGTATTTATGCAGGTGGTATAATAATTATGAAAGATGTGTAATAATTGTGCAAGTTGTGTATTAATTGCGCATGTTGTGTAATTGCATATGGACGAATTGTGCATTTACACCTTTGTGTATTGATTGTCATTGTGCAAGTTGTGTAATTATATAGGAAGTTTGCTTGTATTAATTGTGCAGAGATGTGTATTAATTACATAATTTGTGTAATAGTGTATTTATGAATGTTGTGTTTTTAATATGCTGAAGTGTAACTGGGGCAACTGTATTTTTGTGCGAATTGTGTAATTGTGTAAGTTCTGTATAAGTTATCTGAAAAACAGATCTATATGTGCAAGTGTGAAAGTGTATTTGGTTAATGAGACAATATGTGGGTATTTTGTGAAAATTGTTTATGGAATTGTGTAATTTTAGTGAAAGCGCTTTTTGATTGTATGAGCATATATGAAATTTGATATAGTTATGCAAATACCAAACTTTGTGTAAATGTTATACTTTGAGTATATGTGCAATATTTGTGTAAATGGTCTATATTTGTGTGCAACTAGCATGTTTTGTATGTAAATGAGCTATTTTGTCTATAAATGGCATACTTTGTGTGTGAATGGCATATTTTGCGTGTAAACGATATAATTTGTGTGTGAATAATATATATATGTACATAAATGTCATATCTGGTCTGTAAATGTTGTATTTTCCATATAAATGGAATATTGTCTGGAAATGCTTTCTGCCTAAATGATATGTTGAGTGCAAATGTGTATGTGTTTTATTCAGTGTGTTTCAGATTTTGTGTATTTTTATAGTAAGCACAAGTGTTGCATTTTGTGTGTATGATGTTAAATTAATATATTTTTGTACGCCTTAATACAACTGTAGCTTTTTATGAATAATTACTATTTTATTTATTTCAATGGGACATACACACACACCCTGGTTTAATAATTTTAATAGTATGTAGGGGGGTATTTAATAATATTTTGAACTTGCTGGAATAATATGAATATATGATGATTGGTATGCATTAATATGAATTAACAATTAACAAATAATTAAGATTACTTGGGGTGAATGAGCTGTGGGATTACTGAAATCTTATTCTTAATACATTTTAGGGATTCATATGGCATAAATTATATCTGATTAATTGTGCAATGGTGGCAAAACAGGCTTTTCTCTGTGCATGTATGGGTTGTGGAGTATGGGTATGTATGTATGTATGTTTATGTATGTATGTGTAAGTTTGAATGTATGTATGTATGTATGTATGTATGTATGTATGTATGTATGTATGTATGTATGTATGTATGTATGTATGTATGTATGTATGTATGTATGTATGCCTTTATTTATGACTGTTAGCTCAGAAACAAGTTAGCTGATTTGTGTAGCAAGATTGGGATTTTCGAGGTCTAGGAATGTTTAAAGACGTGGATGACTAAAATGTATATTCCTAAACCTGTGATGAAGTTAGGTGGGGATGTATAGTATAGCTATTTTTTGAATAATCACATTAAATACACTACATAAACAAGTAGGATGCCAAGGCCTCATTGTGCATCTTGTGACGTCACTCATAATTGAAAAGTCAAGTTGGTGTGGGCGTTGTCACACATCTGTTAATGTGAGGCCATATTTAACCCCATTACTGGAACAGCTTTCGTGAAGGCATGCATGCGGTTCTTATTACTGCAGAATGCATTTGTTTATTATAGGTTAGGTTAGGATGGTTTAGTAGGAACGATGAATTGAATATCAATCATATATGCTAGCAATGATACAATGAGCTAAGATATGTGTGGATACAAGACATTATGACCTAGCCTGTGATGACACTTCCCGAGAACACTTGAGCTATTTAGAGATTAAGAGAATGTGCTAATGAGAGGCTGGGTCCCTCCCTGGAACCGCTTGTACGACATTGGCTAAAAGCAACGTACCCTATTGGCGGATCAATCCGCATTGGGGATGATGACGTCATGAGAACATCAGAATGAAGGTAACTGCAGAAGGCCTATTTTAAACATACGAAGCAGCTTTTACTCAATGTACTTCATAAATATGTACACCAAATGAGTATTTTGATTGGTTATATGTTACAGTAGGGTGTGGGGGGGGGCATGTTTTTGAGTGAATGTGAGACGTACACAGGACTAGCAGTGAGGGAGGAATTAAATAAAAATGTCTGAGTGTTGGTGTAGCCTGTTTTGAGAAATTATATAAAACATATATTTGCATGAACTTGGAGACTTCAACAATAATTCAGTAGTAATCCTATGTCTGGGTCTGTTTTGTATGAATGGGAGATGTGGATTTTCATTTTATTTTCCTATGCTTGATAAACCATCCTTGAAGAATACTGACAAAGCTTAAATTACATTCTCCAGAAAGGCGAAGAATTAGAGGGGTGACATGATAGAGATGTGCAAGTGGATGATTGGACATAACAAAGGGTGGGATATTAATATACTATTAAAAGTATTAATACGAGACCGAACACAAAACAATGGGTATAAACAGAAATAGTTTAGATTCAGGTAAAAGACTTGGGTAACTCTCAGTTCGGTATGAGGGGTGAATGCTGAGATACATGTTAGTACATGCTCTGTTGCTCCCCTTGTTTCATACAAAATGGATTGTGGATTTCATCTATTCCTATGCTCAATAAATGATCCTTGGCCGAACACTATAAATATAAAGCTTCCAGATAAGTAAGGGGACAAATAGGACCTTCTGAATATTAATGGAGCGACAGTATTGATGTGTATAAATGAAGATGAGAGGGGATATAAATAGCGAATAGACCTATTGTAGTTCATCTAATAGTGGCAGTTAATGTTTTGGTTAACATAGATTGGAAGAAATAGGAGATCCTGCAAAAGACCTTCTGCAATTTCATTTCTTGTGTTCAATATAACACATTAAGAAATTGTGTTTAAATATACAATAACAGAAAACGGGCTGATTCAGGGAATATGAAGATTGGCTGACGTCATTGACCATTAACGTTGTCTGTGCAGGGTCACTGAGGTGACTAAATTGAAGTGCGATGGTAGCTGGCACTTTAATCCCCGTGAGCGAAATGGCTGGGAGTACGAGGGTACTTTTTCATTCCCATTCTGGAAAAAATATATGATTGAAGGGAGAGATTGATAACTGATATGAAAATATGAAAACACCCCATGGGCCAATGCCTGGCAGGGGGAAAAAATTGAAAAATACCCCTGTTCCGTACATCGGCAGTGGAAAAAAAAAATTGAAAACACCCCTGCTCCATAGACCCGCAGTGGAAAAAATCAAAATTGCTGGTCTACGGAGCCATTTCCACTACTAGTTGGGAAAAAAGTTGGGATAAGAGCGGGGATAAGAGAAGGGAAAGGAGTGTGCGTAAGGGCAGGGAGGGAGAGGGGGATAAGAGCATGGAGAGAGTGGAGATAAGACCGGGGATAAGAGTGGGAAGGGAGCAGGGATAAGAGCAGGGAGGAAGTGGGGATATGAGTAGGGAGGAAGTGGGGATAAGAGCAGGGAGGGAGCGGGAATAAGAGCGGAGAAAAGAGTGGGGACAAGAGCGGGGGACACGAGCAGGGAGGAAGCGAGGATAAGAGCAGGGAGGGAGGGGGAAGGGAGCAGGAGGTAAGAGCAGGGAGGGAGCGGGGAAAAAAGAAGGAATAAGAGTGGAGATATGAGTGTGAAGGGAGTGGAGATAAAAGTGGAATAGGAGCGGGATTTAAAAGCGGTGATAAAAGCGGTAATATTGGCAGGGTGGGAGGGTGGATAAGAGCGGGCAGGGAGCGTGGGCAAGAACAGGGTTATAAACAGGGAGGAAACCGGGATAAGAACGGGGGTAAGAGCAGGGATAAGAGTGGTAAGAGCAGCAATAAGAGCAGGGAAGAAAGGGGATAAGAACTGGGGATAAAAGCAGGGATAGGAGCGGTGATAAGAACAGGGAGGGAGCGGGGATAAGAGCAGGGATACGAGAGGGAAAGGAGCGGGGATTAGAGTGAGAGGGAGTAGATGTAAGAGCTCAGATAAAACCGGCGAGGGAGCAGGGATAAGAGTGGGCAGAAGCTGGGTAAGAGCAGCAATAAGAGCGGGGAAGGAAGGGGGATAAAAGCAGGGAGAGAGCAGGGATAAGACCGGGGGGTAAGAGCTGGGAGGGAGCGGGGATAAGAGCGGGGAGGGAGATGGGGTAAGAGCTCAGATAAGACCGGGAAGGAAGCAAGGATAAGAGCGGGGGCAGGAGTTGGGGGAAAGAGCTGGGATAAGAGCAGGGTGGGATGTGGATAAGAGCAGGGTGGGATGTGGATAAGAGCAGGGTGGGATGTGGATAAGAGCAGGGATAATAGCAAAGATAAGAGTAAGGATAAGAGCAGAGATAAGAGCAGGAATAAAAGCGGTGATAAAAGTGGGGATAGGAGCGGGGATTAGAGCTTGGATAAGAGCAAAGAGGGAGCAGAGATAAAAGCGGAGATAAGAGTTGGGAGGGAGCGGGAATAAGAGCTGGGATAAGAGCGGGGAGGGAACGGAGATGAAAGTGGGGATAAGAGTGGGGAGGGAGTAGGGATATGACCGGGGATATGAGCGGGGATAAGAGCGAGAGTAAGAGTGGGGATAAGAGTGGGACAAAGAGCAGAGACAAGAGCAGGAATAAGAGCAGGGATAAGAGAGGGGATAAAAGTGGGGAAAAGAGCAGTGATAAGAGGAGGGAGAGAGAGCGAGAATAAGAGTGGGGGGATTGGGATATGAGCAGGGGGTAAGAGCTGAGAGGGGTGGGGGTAAGTGAAGTGATAAGAGCAGGGATAAGAGCGAGGATAAGAGCAGGGATAAGAGCGGGGGATACGAGCAGGGGATAAGAGCTGGGAGGGAGAGGAAATAAGAGTGGGGAGGGAGAGGGGGAAAGAGCTCAGATAAGACCGGATAAGGAGCAGGGATAAGAGCGGGACAGGAGCTGGGAAGGAACAGCGATAAGAATGGAGACAAGAGCAGGGATAAGACCGAGGATAAGAGGGGGATAAGTGCACTGAGGGAGCAGAGGATAAGAGCAGGAATAAGAGCAGGGAGGGAGAGGGGATAAGAGTGGGGATTAGACCAGGGATAAGAGCGAGGATAAGAGTGGAGATATATGCAGGGGATACGAGCAGGGATAAGAGCAGGTATAAGAGCAGGGAGGGAGGGAGGGGGAATAGGAGCAGGGATAAGAGCAGGGAGGGAGTGGGGATAGGAGCGGGGATAAGATTGGGTAAAAGAGCGGGGATAAGAGCAGGGGTAAGAGGGAGGAGAAGAGTGGGCAGGGAGTATGGATAGGAGCAGGGTTAAGAGCAGGGAGGAAACCGGGATAAGAGCGGGGAGGAGAGGGGGTATGAGCACAAATAAGACCGGGAAAGGACCAGGGATAAGAGTGGAGTGGAAGTAGGGGTAAGAGCAGCGATATGAGTGGGGAATGAAGGGGATTAGAGCGGGTAAAAAAAAGAGGGAAGGGAGTGGGGATAAGAGAGGGACAAAGAGCAGAGATAGGAGCAGGGATATGAGCAGGGATAGGAGTGGGGATAGGAGCAGGAATAAGAATGGGGAGGGAGTGGGGATAAGAGCAGGGGGTAAGAGAACCCCAGGAAACAATTTAAGGTTGCCACAACGTATCTGAAAATTTTTTGGAAAGTAGTGGAAACGTTTGTTTTCATGCATTATATACGTTATTTTGTGTGGATGTAAATAAGTTTCCAAAATATATTGCACGAAAGGTTAACTAAAAAAAATATTGAAAACATGTGGCAACCTTAGACGTTTCATAAGCATAGTTTTTGGTGTTGCTGTTATATATGTATAAATGTAGAAATATAAAAATATATTTCTACATTTAGTAAAATGAAACAGGATCATAATAAATGTTGGTTCATCATTTCTATTCATTTTTCACTTCTAGTAGCCTGGTGTAGTGGTGTGGTGTAGTGGCATGGTGTAGTGGTGTGGTGTAGTGGTGTGGTGTAGTGGCATGGTGTAGTAGCCTGGTGTAGTAGTATGGTGTAGTGGTGTGGTGTAGTAGCCTGCTGTAGTAATATGGTGTAGTAGCCTGGTGTAGTAGCGTGGTGTAGTAGCCAGGTGTAATAGCGAGGTGTAGTGGCGTGGTTTAGTGGAGTTGTGTAGTGGCGTGGTGTAGTGGCATGGTGTAGTGGCGTGATGTAGTGGTGTGGTGTAAAAGCATGGTGTAGTGGTGTGGTTTAGTGACATGGTGTAGTGGCATGGTGTAGTGGCATGGTGTAGTGGCATGGTGTAGTGGCATGGTGTAGTGGCATGTTGTAGTGGCATGGTGTAGCAGCGTGGTGTAGTGGCGTGATGTAGTGGTGTGGTGTAAAAGCATGGTGTAGTAGTGTGGTGTAGTGGCAGGTGTAGTGGCATGGTGTAGTAGTGTGGTGTAGTGGCATGGTGTAGTGGCATGGTGTAGTAGTGTGGTGTAGTAGTGTGGTGTAGTGGCGTGATGTAGTGGTGTGGTGTAGTGGCATGGTGTAGTAGTGTGGTGTAGTGGCATGGTGTAGTGGCATGGTGTAGTAGTATGGTGTAGCGGCATGGTGTAGTGGCATGGTGTAGTAGCGTGGTGTAGTAGTGTGGTGTAGTGGCGTGATGTAGTGGTGTGGTGTAGTGGCATGGTGTAGTAGTGTGGTGTAGTGGCATGGTGTAGTGGCATGGTGTAGTAGTGTGGTGTAGCGGCATGGTGTAGTGGCATGGTGTAGTAGCGTGGTGTAGTAGTGTGGTGTAGTGGCGTGATGTAGTGGTGTGGTGTAAAAGCATGGTGTAGTAGTGTGGTGTAGTAGTGTGGTGTAGTAGCATGGTGTAGTGGCATGGTGTAGTAGCATAGCGTAGTGATGTAGTGTTGTGGTATAGTGGCATGGTGTAGTATCCTGGTGTAGTATCCTGGTGAAGTTGCGTGGTGCAGTAGCGTGGTGTAGTGTCGTGTGTAGTGGCATGGTGTAGTAGCATGGTCTACTAGTGTAGTATAGAAGCATGGTGTAGTGGCGTAGTGTAGTGGTGTAGTGTAGTGGCATAGTGTAGGGGCATGGTGTTGTGGGGTGGTGTAGTTGTGTGGTGTAGTAGCATGGTGAGGTGGCGTTGAGTAGTGGTGTGATGTAGTGGCCTAGGGAAGTAGCATGGTGTAGTGGCATGGTGTAGTGGCATAGTGTCGTAGTGTGGAGTGGTGTAGTAGCGTGGTCTAGTAGTGTAGTGTAGTAGCATTGTGTAGTACCATGGTGTAGTAGCCTGGTGTAGTAGAGTTGAGTAGTAGCGGGATGTAGGATTATTATGTAGTGGCATGGTGTAGTAGCTTAGTGTAGTAGCCTGGTGTAGTAGCCTAGTGTAGTAGCCTGGTGTAGTAGCCTAGTGTAGTAGCCTGGTGTAGTAGCCTGGTGTAGTAGCCTAGTGTAGTAGCCTGGTGTAGTAGCCTAGTGTAGTAGCCTGGTGTAGTAGCCTGGTGTAGTAGCCTGGTGTAGTAGCCTAGTGTAGTAGCCTGGTGTAGTAGCCTAGTGTAGTAGCCTGGTGTAGTAGCCTGGTGTAGTAGCCTAGTGTAGTAGCCTAGTGTAGTAGCCTAGTGTAGTAGCCTGGTGTAGTAGCCTGGTGTAGTAACATGGTGTAGCAGTATGGTTTAGTTGTGTGGTGTGGTGGCCTGGTTTAGTAGTGTGGTGTAGTGGTGTGGTGCAGTGGCATGGTGTAATTGCCTGGTGTAGTAGCCTAGTGTAGTAGCCTGGTGTAGTAGCCTGGTGTAGTTGCATGGTGTAGTAGCCTGGTGTAGTAGCCTGGTGTAGTTGCATGGTGTAGTAGCCTGGTGTAGTAGCCTAGTGTAGTAGCCTGATGTAGTTGCATGGTGTAGTAGTCTAGTGTAGTAGCCTGGTGTAGTTGCATGGTGTAGTTGCATGGTGTAGTAGCATGGTGTAGTAGCCTGGTGTAGTAGCCTAGTGTAGTAGCCTGGTGTAGTAGCCTGGTGTAGTTGCATGGTGTAGTAGCCTGGTGTAGTAGCCTGGTGTAGTTGCATGGTGTAGTAGCCTGGTGTAGTAGCCTAGTGTAGTAGCCTGATGTAGTTGCATGGTGTAGTAGTCTAGTGTAGTAGCCTGGTGTAGTTGCATGGTGTAGTTGCATGGTGTAGTAGCATGGTGTAGTAGCCTGGTGTGGTAGCCTAGTGTAGTAGCCTGGTGTAGTAGCCTGGTGTAGTTGCATGGTGTAGTAGCCTGGTGTAGTAGCCTGGTGTAGTAGCCTGGTGTAGTAGCCTGGTGTAGTAGCCTGGTGTAGTAGCCTGGTGTAGTTGCATGGTGTAGTAGCATGGAGTAGTAGCCTGGTGTAGTAGCCTAGTGTAGTAGTCTGGTGTAGTAGCCTGGTGTAGTTGCATGGTGTAGTAGCCTGGTGTAGTAGCATGGTGTAGTAGCCTGGTGTAGTAGCCTGGTGTAGTAGCATTGTGTAGTAGCCTGGTGTAGTAGCATGGTGTAGTAGCCTGGTGTAGTAGCCTGGTGTAGTTGCATGGTGTAGTAGCCTAGTGTAGTAGCCTAGTGTAGTAGCCTGGTGTAGTTGCATGGTGTAGTAGCCTGGTGTAGTAGCATGGTGTAGTAGCCTGGTGTAGTAGCCTGGTGTAGTAGCCTGGTGTAGTAGCCTGGTGTAGTAGCCTAGTGTAGTAGCCTAGTGTAGTACCCTAGTGTAGTAGCCTGGTGTAGTTGCATGGTGTAGTAGCATGGTGTAGTAGCATGGTGTAGTAGCATGGTGTAGTAGCCTGGTGTAGTAGCCTGGTGTAGTAGCCTGGTGTAGTAGCCTGGTGTAGTTGCATGGTGTAGTAGCCTAGTGTAGTAGCCTAGTGTAGTAGCCTGGTGTAGTTGCATGGTGTAGTAGCCTGGTGTAGTAGCATGGTGTAGTAGCATGGTGTAGTAGCCTGGTGTAGTAGCATGGTGTAGTAGCATGGTGTAGTAGCCTGGTGTAGTAGCCTGGTGTAGTAGCCTGGTGTAGTAGCCTGGTGTAGTTGCATGGTGTAGTAGCATGGAGTAGTAGCCTGGTGTAGTAGCCTAGTGTAGTAGTCTGGTGTAGTAGCCTGGTGTAGTTGCATGGTGTAGTAGCCTGGTGTAGTAGCATGGTGTAGTAGCCTGGTGTAGTAGCATTGTGTAGTAGCCTGGTGTAGTAGCCTAGTGTAGTAGCCTAGTGTAGTACCCTAGTGTAGTAGCCTGGTGTAGTTGCATGGTGTAGTTGCATGGTGTAGTAGCATGGTGTAGTAGCATGGTGTAGTAGCCTGGTGTAGTAGCCTGGTGTAGTAGCCTGGTGTAGTAGCCTGGTGTAGTTGCATGGTGTAGTAGCCTAGTGTAGTAGCCTAGTGTAGTAGCCTGGTGTAGTTGCATGGTGTAGTAGCCTGGTGTAGTAGCATGGTGTAGTAGCATGGTGTAGTAGCCTGGTGTAGTAGCCTGGTGTAGTAGCATGGTGTAGTAGCCTGGTGTAGTAGCCTGGTGTAGTAGCCTGGTGTAGTTGCATGGTGTAGTAGCCTGGTGTAGTAGCGTGGTGTTGTAGCCTGGTGTAGTAGCGTGGTGTTGTAGCATGGTGTAGTAGCCTGGTGTAGTAGCGTGGTGTTGTAGCATGGTGTAGTAGCCTGGTGTAGTAGCGTGGTGTAGTAGCATGGTGTAGTAGCATGGTGTAGTTGCATGGTGTAGTTGCATGGTGTAGTAGCATGGTGTAGTAGCCTGGTGTAGTAGCGTGGTGTTGTAGCATGGTGTAGTAGCCTGGTGTAGTAGCGTGGTGTAGTAGCATGGTGTAGTAGCATGGTGTAGTTGCATGGTGTAGTAGCATGGTGTAGTAGCCTGGTGTAGTTGCATGGTGTAGTAGCCTAGTGTAGTAGCCTGGTGTAGTAGCCTGGTGTAGTTGCATGGTGTAGTAGCCTGGTGTAGTAGCGTGGTGTAGTAGCATGGTGTAGTAGCCTGGTGAAGTTGCATGGTGTAGTAGCATGGTGTAGTAGCATGGTGTAGTTGCATGGTGTAGTAGCATGGTGTAGTAGCCTGGTGTAGTTGCATGGTGTAGTAGCCTGGTGTAGTAGCGTGGTGTAGTAGCATGGTGTAGTAGCCTGGTGAAGTTGCATGGTGTAGTAGCATGGTGTAGTAGCATGGTGTAGTTGCATGGTGTAGTAGCATGGTGTAGTAGCCTGGTGTAGTTGCATGGTGTAGTAGCCTAGTGTAGTAGCTTGGTGTAGTAGCCTGGTGTAGTAGCCTGGTGTAGTAGAATGGACCTAGATTCAGGAAGCTCTGTGTATTTCTTCGTAAGTAGGTTTGCTACGAAGGTTCCTAAGTGTGCCCTAAGAAGATGCTTAGGTGCAATTCAATAAGGTCCACTTAGGAAGATATTTGTTGATTCACCTGCGTGCCAATAGAGGTCACTACTGTGTTTCGTTTGGCCAATCAGAGAGCAGCAACATTCTTCATATTGAAGATTTAGCGCTGGCTTATCGGAGCTCTACTGCCTCCTATTTACGTCGAATTTTCTTATAAAATTAGTATATTTCGAAGTAAAACAATGTTTTTTCAACTTCTACAGCCAGCACCGACATTGTAGTAAACAAATATGTTACATTTGGTGTTTACCTACGTAATTCTAAGAGATACTGTGTAGCTGTCCTTGTTGCTCGGAAGTTGCGCTGACAATTATTGTATATATTTACTGAATTTACCAAGGGCCACTAACTATCTAGTGGCCTCGAAGAGGACAGAAAGCCGGCGGCTTGTTAATGGGCCCGCCAATTGTCTTAATAATATTTTTTAGCTGGAATTTGGCATTTACGGCTTCAGCGGGTAGGCTGTTCCATGGGTTTATAGCCCTCTTGGTGGAAAAAAAACATCTGTTTTCAGTCCTACTTGAGAGAACATACTCTCCAACACTATATCTGTGATTGTCCTGTTATCAGTGACTTCATACCAAATGGTATGAGGTATTTTGAGCTCTGTAATTACTTCATACACTCAGGAATATTAGAAGATATTCTTGTGCTGCACCCAGATTTTGCCAGTGGAGGCTAATAGCTCAGCATTAAGTATTTTGTTCTCTCCTAATTCCATGTATGACTGGCCATCCTGTGAGGTGAGGATGTTGGATGAGCTTGTAGCTGGTTTTTGATCTACACTGTGTGGTCCTTTATACAGAATAGGGAAGCAGCACATTGCTGTGTATACCTAAACATGTTAACAAATACATTGTTTGAGAGGAGTCTGGTAGAAACTGGTAAGAGTAATTATAATATAATGTTTCCATGATTCAGTGCTTACCTCTTGTGAATATTGCTTAGAGTTGTTTAGTCAGAGTAGATTTGTTTTTTGTATTGAGGCTGGTATTTTCTAAATTGATTCCATGTACAGTATGTCTAACCATCCTGTGAGATGGGAGTATTAGATAAACTTATAGCTAGTTTTTTATCTACACTGTGTAATATTCCATATAGAATAGGGTAGCAGCACATTGCTGTGTATACCTAATCTTCTTAATAAAAAAAAATCAGTAATAAAGATTTTAAATTATAGTTTGTATTATTACAAATTCTGTACTGTATTATCCTTATTAAATCATGTTGACCATGGATCATTAAGATCTCATGTTGATATGTAATAGTCATATTTCTTTTGAACTGCTAATCCATGCTAATCATTCATTAAATTGTGCATTATGTCTCAATTTTTCACTTCCTTGGATATACTGTACAGTACAAAAAGATAGGATAAAAATAAACCAGTAATATTTCTTTCATTATAATTTTCATTTAAATAACTGCATCAATATTTTTACAGCTGACAAGATTTGTTTTACCATACAGGTGCATTATTTGTTAAAAAAAAAATTGGTTTATTGTTACACACAATGGTGCTACATAGCCTTCCCTGCTTGGTGCCTTCTTTTAATACTTACTGATTAAAAAATAAATAATAAATACATTTTATTCAGGAAAAGTACATACAGTTGATTTACAAACATAATGTTGGATTTATAGACAGAGCTAGTACATACAATACCTAAAGCCACTAATACTCATAGCATTTCGGGCAAGGTGTGGGGGAAAAAACACAGACTAAAACTTAATAGTAATCGAGATTAGGTATAAATTGTGTTGAAAGAAGGAATAAAAAATACAAAAAGGGGGTTAACATAGCATAAATCAGCAATTGCACATGTTGGTGAACAGCGTTGTTTAAAAAATAGCAAGACATGGGTTGACATTTAGGAGGTAAGTTAGGTTACATGGAGTTAATTAGGCAGTACTTGGTTTAACTCCTAAACTGGTTGAGGGAGGTACAGCCTTTGACATGATTCGGGAGGTCATTCCACATTCTGGGTCCCTTGATTTGTAGAGCACTTCTAGTTTGGTTACACACAGACAATTTGTGTAACAGGAAGAGGTCTTGGAGACAAATTTGTTTCATGCTAAATGTAGAGGAATCAGCCGAGTATTCCTCAAATAAAATAAGTTGCCTCAGCTTATAAGGTAAATAAAATAAGCATTTCTCAAATAAGTAGCTGCCTCACCTCACTGCCTTACTGCTACATAGCCTTCCCGGCATGGTGCCTTCTTTTGATAATTACTTGTTCCACACCCAAATTGTATAACAGGAAGAGGTCTTGGACCCCTACTTCCCTCTCTCTTTTTTAATAATCTATATAGTCATAATTATATCTTTAAGTATTCAATGAATAAAGTTTTTGACATTTTTACCCTTCTCCTTACCTAACATTATTTGTGCAGCATATTTTTATTTTATGTCTCACCCAAATTTAATTTAAAAATAAAACCAAACTAAATAAATTAGAAATGGGTATGTATAGCTAAGGTACACCCTTACTACTAGGTGAACAGGGGCATTTGGTGATAGTAAATGATCCCATCAGGCAGGGCTCGTCACCTTCTCTCATATTTCATGTTCACCAGTGTTTATTTACTTAATAACTACGGGTATAATATGTTGCTATTATAAAACTAATTCTACTATCATCAAACACATATTTACTTCAAATTTCAAGCAGAGAATGCATATATAACTAACATGAAGGACTCCTCTTCACTAGATTCACCAGCTATAATATTTTGGTCATGTTCCAATATCATAAATCGATCCCAGTGTTATGTAGTAGAGAAAAAATGACTTATATCCAGTTTACGTAAAGCTACGAGTGGTCGAAACCACACTTAAATCCCGGAATGAACTTACGAAGGTTTTTCCACTTAGTGTAGCTACCTGAATACGGACGAAGCCGCCACGAAGGCGCTAAGAGGGAAAACGTTCTTAGCTAAGAGGAAAAACCTTCGTAAGTACCTTCCTGAATCCGGCCCCTGGTGTAGTAGCATGGTGTAGTGGCCTGGTGTAGTAGCCTGGTGTAGTAGCGTGGTGTTGTAGTGTGGTGCAGTGTAGTGGTGTAGTAGTATTGTGTAGTAGCGGGGTGTAGGGTCTTTGTGTAGTGGCATGATGTAATATCCAGGTGTCGTAGCGTGGTTTAGTAGCATGGTGTAGTGGCGTGGTGTAGTAGCCTGAAGTAGTAGCATGGTGTAGTAGCCTGGTGTAGTAGCATAGTGAAGTAGCATGGTGTACTAGCTTGGTGTAGTGGTGTAGTATTATGGTGTAGTGGCTTGGTGTAGTAGCCTGGTGTAGTAGCATAGTGTAGTAGCATGGTGTAATAGCTTGGTGTAGTGGCGTGGTGTAGTATTATGGTGTAGTAGCATAGTGTAGTGGCGTGGTGTAGTAGCATAGTGTAGTGGCGTGGAGTAATAGCATAGTGTAGTAGCATGGTGTAGTAGCATGGTGTAGTGGTGCAGTGTAGTAGCATGGTGTAGTGGTGTGATGTAGTGGCGTGGTGTAGTATCGTGGTGTAGTGGCGTGGTGTAGTGGCCTGGTGTAGAAGCATGGTGTAGTAGCCTGGTGTATTAGCCTTGTGTAGTAGCATGGTGTAGTGGCATGGTATAGTGGCATGGTGTAATAGCATAGTGTAGTAGCCTGGTATCGAAGCTTGATGCAGTGGCATGGTGTAGTGGCGTGGTGTAGTGGCATGGTGTAATAGCATAGTGTAGTAGCCTGGTATCGTAGCGTGGTGTCGTAGCATTGTGTAGTAGCTTGATGTAGTGGCATGGTGTAGTGGCCTGGTGTAGTTACGTGGTGAGTAGAGTGGTGTAGAAGCGTGGTGTAGTGGCATGGTGTAGTAGCGTGGTGTAGTGACGTGGTGTAGTAGCGTGGTGTAGCTGCATGGTGTAGTAGCGTGGTGTAGTGGCATGGTGTAGTAGCGTGGTGTAGTAGCCTGGTGTAGTAGCGTGGTGTAGTGGCGTGGTGTAGTAGCGTGGTGTAGTAGCGTGGTGTAGTGGCGTGGTGTAGTGGCGTGGTGTAGTGGCGTGGTGTAGTAGCGTGGTGTAGTGGCATGGTGTAGTAGCGTGGTGTAGTGGCATGGTGTAGTAGCATGGTGTAGTAGCCTGGTGTAGTAGCGTGGTGTAGTAGCGTGGTGTAGTAGCGTGGTGTAGTGGCGTGGTGTAGTGACGTGGTGTAGTAGCGTGGTGTAGTAGCGTGGTGTAGTAGCGTGGTGTAGTGGCGTGGTGTATAGTAGCATGGTGTAGTAGCATGGTGTAGTAGCGTGGTGTAGGCGTGGTGTAGTAGCGTGGTGTAGTAGCGTGGTGTAATGGCGTGGTGTAGTAGCGTGGTGTAGTAGCGTGGTGTAGTAGCATGGTGTAGTAGCATGGTGTAGTAGCATGGTGTAGTGGCGTGGTGTAGTGGCGTGGTGTAGTGGCGTGGTGTAGTGGCGTGGTGTAGTAGCATGGTGTAGTAGCATGGTGTAATAGCATGGTGTAGTAGCGTGGTGTAGTAGCGTGGTGTAGGCGTGGTGTAGTAGCGTGGTGTAGTAGCGTGGTGTAATGGCGTGGTGTAGTAGTGTGGTGTAGTAGCCTGGTGTAGTAACATGGTGTAGCAGTATGGTTTAGTTGTGTGGTGTGGTGGCCTGGTTTAGTAGTGTGGTGTAGTGGTGTGGTGCAGTGGCATGGTGTAATTGCCTGGTGTAGTAGCCTAGTGTAGTAGCCTGGTGTAGTAGCCTGGTGTAGTTGCATGGTGTAGTAGCCTGGTGTAGTAGCCTGGTGTAGTTGCATGGTGTAGTAGCCTGGTGTAGTAGCCTAGTGTAGTAGCCTGATGTAGTTGCATGGTGTAGTAGTCTAGTGTAGTAGCCTGGTGTAGTTGCATGGTGTAGTTGCATGGTGTAGTAGCATGGTGTAGTAGCCTGGTGTAGTAGCCTAGTGTAGTAGCCTGGTGTAGTAGCCTGGTGTAGTTGCATGGTGTAGTAGCCTGGTGTAGTAGCCTGGTGTAGTTGCATGGTGTAGTAGCCTGGTGTAGTAGCCTAGTGTAGTAGCCTGATGTAGTTGCATGGTGTAGTAGTCTAGTGTAGTAGCCTGGTGTAGTTGCATGGTGTAGTTGCATGGTGTAGTAGCATGGTGTAGTAGCCTGGTGTGGTAGCCTAGTGTAGTAGCCTGGTGTAGTAGCCTGGTGTAGTTGCATGGTGTAGTAGCCTGGTGTAGTAGCCTGGTGTAGTAGCCTGGTGTAGTAGCCTGGTGTAGTAGCCTGGTGTAGTAGCCTGGTGTAGTTGCATGGTGTAGTAGCATGGAGTAGTAGCCTGGTGTAGTAGCCTAGTGTAGTAGTCTGGTGTAGTAGCCTGGTGTAGTTGCATGGTGTAGTAGCCTGGTGTAGTAGCATGGTGTAGTAGCCTGGTGTAGTAGCCTGGTGTAGTAGCATTGTGTAGTAGCCTGGTGTAGTAGCATGGTGTAGTAGCCTGGTGTAGTAGCCTGGTGTAGTTGCATGGTGTAGTAGCCTAGTGTAGTAGCCTAGTGTAGTAGCCTGGTGTAGTTGCATGGTGTAGTAGCCTGGTGTAGTAGCATGGTGTAGTAGCCTGGTGTAGTAGCCTGGTGTAGTAGCCTGGTGTAGTAGCCTGGTGTAGTAGCCTAGTGTAGTAGCCTAGTGTAGTACCCTAGTGTAGTAGCCTGGTGTAGTTGCATGGTGTAGTAGCATGGTGTAGTAGCATGGTGTAGTAGCATGGTGTAGTAGCCTGGTGTAGTAGCCTGGTGTAGTAGCCTGGTGTAGTAGCCTGGTGTAGTTGCATGGTGTAGTAGCCTAGTGTAGTAGCCTAGTGTAGTAGCCTGGTGTAGTTGCATGGTGTAGTAGCCTGGTGTAGTAGCATGGTGTAGTAGCATGGTGTAGTAGCCTGGTGTAGTAGCATGGTGTAGTAGCATGGTGTAGTAGCCTGGTGTAGTAGCCTGGTGTAGTAGCCTGGTGTAGTAGCCTGGTGTAGTAGCCTGGTGTAGTTGCATGGTGTAGTAGCATGGAGTAGTAGCCTGGTGTAGTAGCCTAGTGTAGTAGTCTGGTGTAGTAGCCTGGTGTAGTTGCATGGTGTAGTAGCCTGGTGTAGTAGGATGGTGTAGTAGCCTGGTGTAGTAGCATTGTGTAGTAGCCTGGTGTAGTAGCCTAGTGTAGTAGCCTAGTGTAGTACCCTAGTGTAGTAGCCTGGTGTAGTTGCATGGTGTAGTTGCATGGTGTAGTAGCATGGTGTAGTAGCATGGTGTAGTAGCCTGGTGTAGTAGCCTGGTGTAGTAGCCTGGTGTAGTAGCCTGGTGTAGTTGCATGGTGTAGTAGCCTAGTGTAGTAGCCTAGTGTAGTAGCCTGGTGTAGTTGCATGGTGTAGTAGCCTGGTGTAGTAGCATGGTGTAGTAGCATGGTGTAGTAGCCTGGTGTAGTAGCCTGGTGTAGTAGCATGGTGTAGTAGCCTGGTGTAGTAGCCTGGTGTAGTAGCCTGGTGTAGTTGCATGGTGTAGTAGCCTGGTGTAGTAGCGTGGTGTTGTAGCCTGGTGTAGTAGCGTGGTGTTGTAGCATGGTGTAGTAGCCTGGTGTAGTAGCGTGGTGTTGTAGCATGGTGTAGTAGCCTGGTGTAGTAGCGTGGTGTAGTAGCATGGTGTAGTAGCATGGTGTAGTTGCATGGTGTAGTTGCATGGTGTAGTAGCATGGTGTAGTAGCCTGGTGTAGTAGCGTGGTGTTGTAGCATGGTGTAGTAGCCTGGTGTAGTAGCGTGGTGTAGTAGCATGGTGTAGTAGCATGGTGTAGTTGCATGGTGTAGTAGCATGGTGTAGTAGCCTGGTGTAGTTGCATGGTGTAGTAGCCTAGTGTAGTAGCCTGGTGTAGTAGCCTGGTGTAGTTGCATGGTGTAGTAGCCTGGTGTAGTAGCGTGGTGTAGTAGCATGGTGTAGTAGCCTGGTGAAGTTGCATGGTGTAGTAGCATGGTGTAGTAGCATGGTGTAGTTGCATGGTGTAGTAGCATGGTGTAGTAGCCTGGTGTAGTTGCATGGTGTAGTAGCCTGGTGTAGTAGCGTGGTGTAGTAGCATGGTGTAGTAGCCTGGTGAAGTTGCATGGTGTAGTAGCATGGTGTAGTAGCATGGTGTAGTTGCATGGTGTAGTAGCATGGTGTAGTAGCCTGGTGTAGTTGCATGGTGTAGTAGCCTAGTGTAGTAGCTTGGTGTAGTAGCCTGGTGTAGTAGCCTGGTGTAGTAGAATGGACCTAGATTCAGGAAGCTCTGTGTATTTCTTCGTAAGTAGGTTTGCTACGAAGGTTCCTAAGTGTGCCCTAAGAAGATGCTTAGGTGCAATTCAATAAGGTCCACTTAGGAAGATATTTGTTGATTCACCTGCGTGCCAATAGAGGTCACTACTGTGTTTCGTTTGGCCAGTCAGAGAGCAGCAACATTCTTCATATTGAAGATTTAGCGCTGGCTTATCGGAGCTCTACTGCCTCCTATTTACGTCGAATTTTCTTATAAAATTAGTATATTTCGAAGTAAAACAATGTTTTTTCAACTTCTACAGCCAGCACCGACATTGTAGTAAACAAATATGTTACATTTGGTGTTTACCTACGTAATTCTAAGAGATACTGTGTAGCTGTCCTTGTTGCTCGGAAGTTGCGCTGACAATTATTGTATATATTTACTGAATTTACCAAGGGCCACTAACTATCTAGTGGCCTCGAAGAGGACAGAAAGCCGGCGGCTTGTTAATGGGCCCGCCAATTGTCTTAATAATATTTTTTAGCTGGAATTTGGCATTTACGGCTTCAGCGGGTAGGCTGTTCCATGGGTTTATAGCCCTCTTGGTGGAAAAAAACATCTGTTTTCAGTCCTACTTGAGAGAACATACTCTCCAACACTATATCTGTGATTGTCCTGTTATCAGTGACTTCATACCAAATGGTATGAGGTATTTTGAGCTCTGTAATTACTTCATACACTCAGGAATATTAGAAGATATTCTTGTGCTGCACCCAGATTTTGCCAGTGGAGGCTAATAGCTCAGCATTAAGTATTTTGTTCTCTCCTAATTCCATGTATGACTGGCCATCCTGTGAGGTGAGGATGTTGGATGAGCTTGTAGCTGGTTTTTGATCTACACTGTGTGGTCCTTTATACAGAATAGGGAAGCAGCACATTGCTGTGTATACCTAAACATGTTAACAAATACATTGTTTGAGAGGAGTCTGGTAGAAACTGGTAAGAGTAATTATAATATAATGTTTCCATGATTCAGTGCTTACCTCTTGTGAATATTGCTTAGAGTTGTTTAGTCAGAGTAGATTTGTTTTTTGTATTGAGGCTGGTATTTTCTAAATTGATTCCATGTACAGTATGTCTAACCATCCTGTGAGATGGGAGTATTAGATAAACTTATAGCTAGTTTTTTATCTACACTGTGTAATATTCCATATAGAATAGGGTAGCAGCACATTGCTGTGTATACCTAATCTTCTTAATAAAAAAAAATCAGTAATAAAGATTTTAAATTATAGTTTGTATTATTACAAATTCTGTACTGTATTATCCTTATTAAATCATGTTGACCATGGATCATTAAGATCTCATGTTGATATGTAATAGTCATATTTCTTTTGAACTGCTAATCCATGCTAATCATTCATTAAATTGTGCATTATGTCTCAATTTTTCACTTCCTTGGATATACTGTACAGTACAAAAAGATAGGATAAAAATAAACCAGTAATATTTCTTTCATTATAATTTTCATTTAAATAACTGCATCAATATTTTTACAGCTGACAAGATTTGTTTTACCATACAGGTGCATTATTTGTTAAAAAAAAAATTGGTTTATTGTTACACACAATGGTGCTACATAGCCTTCCCTGCTTGGTGCCTTCTTTTAATACTTACTGATTAAAAAATAAATAATAAATACATTTTATTCAGGAAAAGTACATACAGTTGATTTACAAACATAATGTTGGATTTATAGACAGAGCTAGTACATACAATACCTAAAGCCACTAATACTCATAGCATTTCGGGCAAGGTGTGGGGGAAAAAACACAGACTAAAACTTAATAGTAATCGAGATTAGGTATAAATTGTGTTGAAAGAAGGAATAAAAAATACAAAAAGGGGGTTAACATAGCATAAATCAGCAATTGCACATGTTGGTGAACAGCGTTGTTTAAAAAATAGCAAGACATGGGTTGACATTTAGGAGGTAAGTTAGGTTACATGGAGTTAATTAGGCAGTACTTGGTTTAACTCCTAAACTGGTTGAGGGAGGTACAGCCTTTGACATGATTCGGGAGGTCATTCCACATTCTGGGTCCCTTGATTTGTAGAGCACTTCTAGTTTGGTTACACACAGACAATTTGTGTAACAGGAAGAGGTCTTGGAGACAAATTTGTTTCATGCTAAATGTAGAGGAATCAGCCGAGTATTCCTCAAATAAAATAAGTTGCCTCAGCTTATAAGGTAAATAAAATAAGCATTTCTCAAATAAGTAGCTGCCTCACCTCACTGCCTTACTGCTACATAGCCTTCCCGGCATGGTGCCTTCTTTTGATAATTACTTGTTCCACACCCAAATTGTATAACAGGAAGAGGTCTTGGACCCCTACTTCCCTCTCTCTTTTTTAATAATCTATATAGTCATAATTATATCTTTAAGTATTCAATGAATAAAGTTTTTGACATTTTTACCCTTCTCCTTACCTAACATTATTTGTGCAGCATATTTTTATTTTATGTCTCACCCAAATTTAATTTAAAAATAAAACCAAACTAAATAAATTAGAAATGGGTATGTATAGCTAAGGTACACCCTTACTACTAGGTGAACAGGGGCATTTGGTGATAGTAAATGATCCCATCAGGCAGGGCTCGTCACCTTCTCTCATATTTCATGTTCACCAGTGTTTATTTACTTAATAACTACGGGTATAATATGTTGTTATTATAAAACTAATTCTACTATCATCAAACACATATTTACTTCAAATTTCAAGCAGAGAATGCATATATAACTAACATGAAGGACTCCTCTTCACTAGATTCACCAGCTATAATATTTTGGTCATGTTCCAATATCATAAATCGATCCCAGTGTTATGTAGTAGAGAAAAAATGACTTATATCCAGTTTACGTAAAGCTACGAGTGGTCGAAACCACACTTAAATCCCGGAATGAACTTACGAAGGTTTTTCCACTTAGTGTAGCTACCTGAATACGGACGAAGCCGCCACGAAGGCGCTAAGAGGGAAAACGTTCTTAGCTAAGAGGAAAAACCTTCGTAAGTACCTTCCTGAATCCGGCCCCTGGTGTAGTAGCATGGTGTAGTGGCCTGGTGTAGTAGCCTGGTGTAGTAGCGTGGTGTTGTAGTGTGGTGCAGTGTAGTGGTGTAGTAGTATTGTGTAGTAGCGGGGTGTAGGGTCTTTGTGTAGTGGCATGATGTAATATCCAGGTGTCGTAGCGTGGTTTAGTAGCATGGTGTAGTGGCGTGGTGTAGTAGCCTGAAGTAGTAGCATGGTGTAGTAGCCTGGTGTAGTAGCATAGTGAAGTAGCATGGTGTACTAGCTTGGTGTAGTGGTGTAGTATTATGGTGTAGTGGCTTGGTGTAGTAGCCTGGTGTAGTAGCATAGTGTAGTAGCATGGTGTAATAGCTTGGTGTAGTGGCGTGGTGTAGTATTATGGTGTAGTAGCATAGTGTAGTGGCGTGGTGTAGTAGCATAGTGTAGTGGCGTGGAGTAATAGCATAGTGTAGTAGCATGGTGTAGTAGCATGGTGTAGTGGTGCAGTGTAGTAGCATGGTGTAGTGGTGTGATGTAGTGGCGTGGTGTAGTATCGTGGTGTAGTGGCGTGGTGTAGTGGCCTGGTGTAGAAGCATGGTGTAGTAGCCTGGTGTATTAGCCTTGTGTAGTAGCATGGTGTAGTGGCATGGTATAGTGGCATGGTGTAATAGCATAGTGTAGTAGCCTGGTATCGAAGCTTGATGCAGTGGCATGGTGTAGTGGCGTGGTGTAGTGGCATGGTGTAATAGCATAGTGTAGTAGCCTGGTATCGTAGCGTGGTGTCGTAGCATTGTGTAGTAGCTTGATGTAGTGGCATGGTGTAGTGGCCTGGTGTAGTTACGTGGTGAGTAGAGTGGTGTAGAAGCGTGGTGTAGTGGCATGGTGTAGTAGCGTGGTGTAGTGACGTGGTGTAGTAGCGTGGTGTAGCTGCATGGTGTAGTAGCGTGGTGTAGTGGCATGGTGTAGTAGCGTGGTGTAGTAGCCTGGTGTAGTAGCGTGGTGTAGTGGCGTGGTGTAGTAGCGTGGTGTAGTAGCGTGGTGTAGTGGCGTGGTGTAGTGGCGTGGTGTAGTGGCGTGGTGTAGTAGCGTGGTGTAGTGGCATGGTGTAGTAGCGTGGTGTAGTGGCATGGTGTAGTAGCATGGTGTAGTAGCCTGGTGTAGTAGCGTGGTGTAGTAGCGTGGTGTAGTAGCGTGGTGTAGTGGCGTGGTGTAGTGACGTGGTGTAGTAGCGTGGTGTAGTAGCGTGGTGTAGTAGCGTGGTGTAGTGGCGTGGTGTATAGTAGCATGGTGTAGTAGCATGGTGTAGTAGCGTGGTGTAGGCGTGGTGTAGTAGCGTGGTGTAGTAGCGTGGTGTAATGGCGTGGTGTAGTAGCGTGGTGTAGTAGCGTGGTGTAGTAGCATGGTGTAGTAGCATGGTGTAGTAGCATGGTGTAGTGGCGTGGTGTAGTGGCGTGGTGTAGTGGCGTGGTGTAGTGGCGTGGTGTAGTAGCATGGTGTAGTAGCATGGTGTAATAGCATGGTGTAGTAGCGTGGTGTAGTAGCGTGGTGTAGGCGTGGTGTAGTAGCGTGGTGTAGTAGCGTGGTGTAATGGCGTGGTGTAGTAGTGTGGTGTAGTAGCCTGGTGTAGTAGCGTGGTGTAGTGGCGTGGTGTAGTAGCATGGTGTAGTAGCATGGTGTAGTGGCGTGGTGTAGTGGCGTGGTGTAGTAGCGTGGTGTAGTAGCATGGTGTAGTAGCGTGGTGTAGTAGCGTGGTGTAGTAGCGTGGTGTAGTAGCGTGGTGAAATGGCGTGGTGTAGTAGCGTGGTGTAGTAGCGTGGTGTAGTAGCGTGGTGTAGTGGCGTGGTGTAGTAGCGTGGTGTAGTAGCGTGGTGTAGTAGCGTGGTGTAGTAGCGTGGTGTAGTAGCGTGGTGTAGTAGCGTGGTGTAGTGGCGTGGTGTAGTAGCATGGTGTAGTAGCATGGTGTAGTAGCGTGGTGTAGGCGTGGTGTAGTAGCGTGGTGTAGTAGCGTGGTGTAATGGCGTGGTGTAATAGCGTGGTGTAGTAGCATGGTGTAATGGCGTGGTGTAGGCGTGGTGTAGTAGCGTGGTGTAGTAGCGTGGTGTAGTAGCGTGGTGTAGTAGCATGGTGTAGTTGCATGGTGTAGTAGCGTGGTGTAGTGGCGTGGTGTAGTAGCGTGGTGTAGTAGCGTGGTGTAGTAGCGTGGTGTAGTAGCGTGGTGTAGTAGCGTGGTGTAGTAGCGTGGTGTAGTGGCGTGGTGTAGTAGCGTGGTGTAGTAGCATGGTGTAGTAGCGTGGTGTAGTAGCGTGGTGTAGTAGCATGGTGTAGTAGCGTGGTGTAGTAGCGTGGTGTAGTGGCGTGGTGTAGTAGCGTGGTGTAATGGCGTGGTGTAGTAGCGTGGTGTCGTAGCATGGTGTAGTAGCGTGGTGTAGTAGCATGGTGTAGTAGCGTGGTGTAGTAACGTGGTGTAGTGGCGTGGTGTAGTAGCGTGGTGTAATGGCGTGGTGTAGTAGCGTGGTGTCGTAGCATGGTGTAGTAGCGTGGTGTAGTAGCGTGGTGTAGTGGCGTGGTGTAGTAGCGTGGTGTAGTAGCATGGTGTAGTAGCGTGGTGTAGTAGCGTGGTGTAGTAGCGTGGTGTAGTAGCGTGGTGTAGTGGCGTGGTGTAGTAGCGTGGTGTAATGGCGTGGTGTAGTAGCGTGGTGTAGTGGCGTGGTGTAGGCGTGGTGTAGTAGCGTGGTGTAGTAGCGTGGTGTAATGGCGTGGTGTAGTAGCGTGGTGTAGTGGCGTGGTGTAGGCGTGGTGTAGTAGCGTGGTGTAGTGGCGTGGTGTAGCTGCGTGGTGTAGTAGCGTGGTGTAGTGGCGTGGTGTAGTAGCGTGGTGTAGTGGCGTGGTGTAGTAGCGTGGTGTAGTGGCGTGGTGTAGTAGCGTGGTGTAGTGGCGTGGTGTAGGCGTGGTGTAGTAGCGTGGTGTAGTGGCGTGGTGTAGTAGCGTGGTGTAGTGGCGTGGTGTAGGCGTGGTGTAGTAGCGTGGTGTAGTAGCGTGGTGTAGTGGCGTGGTGTAGTAGCGTGGTGTAGTGGCGTGGTGTAGTAGCGTGGTGTAGTGGCGTGGTTTAGGCGTAGTGTAGTAGCATGGTGTAGTGGCGTGGTGTAGCAGCGTGGTGTAGTGGCGTGGTGTAGGCGTGGTGTAGTGGCGTGGTGTAGTAGCGTGGTGTAGTAGCGTGGTGTAGTAGCGTGGTGTAGTACCGTGGTGTAGTAGCGTGGTGTAGGCGTGGTGTAGTAGCGTGGTGTAGTGGCGTGGTGTAGTGGCGTGGTGTAGTGGCGTGGTGTAGTAGCATGGTGTAGTAGCATGGTGTAGTAGCATGGTGTAGTAGCGTGGTGTAGTAGCGTGGTGTAGGCGTGGTGTAGTAGCGTGGTGTAGTAGCCTGGTGTAGTAGCGTGGTGTAGTGGCGTGGTGTAGTAGCATGGTGTAGTATCATGGTGTAGTGGCGTGGTGTAGTGGCGTGGTGTAGTAGCGTGGTGTAGTAGCATGGTTTAGTAGCGTGGTGTAGTAGCGTGGTGTAATGGCGTGGTGTAGTAGTGTGGTGTAGTAGCGTGGTGTAGTAGCGTGGTGTAGTAGCCTGGTGTAGTAGCGTGGTGTAGTGGCGTGGTGTAGTAGCATGGTGTAGTATCATGGTGTAGTGGCGTGGTGTAGTGGCGTGGTGTAGTAGCGTGGTGTAGTAGCATGGTTTAGTAGCGTGGTGTAGTAGCGTGGTGTAGTAGCGTGGTGTAGCAGCGTGGTGTAGTAGCGTGGTGTAGTAGCGTGGTGTAGTAGCATGGTGTAGTGGCGTGGTGTAGTAGCGTGGTGTAGTAGCGTGGTGTAGTAGCGTGGTGTAGTAGCGTGGTGTAGTAGCGTGGTGTAGTGGCGTGGTGTAGTAGCATGGTGTAGTAGCATGGTGTAGTAGCATGGTGTAGTAGCGTGGTGTAGGCGTGGTGTAGTAGCATGGTGTAATGGCGTGGTGTAGGCGTGGTGTAGTAGCGTGGTGTAGTAGCGTGGTGTAGTAGCGGGGTGTAGTAGCATGGTGTAGTAGCGTGGTGTAGTAGCGTGGTGTAGTGGCGTGGTGTAGTAGCGTGGTGTAGTGGCGTGGTGTAGTAGCGTGGTGTAGTAGCGTGGTGTAGTAGCGTGGTGTAGTGGCGTGGTGTAGTAGCGTGGTGTAGTGGCGTGGTGTAGTAGCGTGGTGTAGTAGCGTGGTGTAGTAGCGTGGTGTAGTAGCGTGGTGTAGTAGCGTGGTGTAGTGGCGTGTTGTAGAAGCGAGGTGTAGTAGCATGGTGTAGTAGCGTGATGTAGTGGCATGGTGTAGTAGTGTGGTGTAGTAGCGTGGTGTAGTAGCGTGGTGTAGTAGCATGGTGTAGTAGCAAGGTGTAGTAGCATGGTGTAGTGGCGTGGTGTAGTGGCGTGGTGTAGTGGCGTGGTGTAGTGGCCTGGTGTAGTTACGTGGTGAGTAGAGTGGTGTAGAAGCGTGGTGTAGTGGCATGGTGTAGTAGCGTGGTGTAGTAGCGTGGTGTAGGCATGGTGTAGAAGCGTGGTGTAAGGCGTGGTGTGTTAGTGGTGGGAAGTGCAGCACCCACATATTCACTAGCACAGGTCTTAAGGCAGACTAAGTGCCTCTGGAAGTCCTGTGGCTGTTTTCGAGGTCTCAAACTATACCTCAACATTATATCATTTGAATTCAGAAATATTTCCAAGAATGTCTTAATTTTAAACCCGTAATATTATCAATGCAGTGACATGTCTTATTTCCTTCCTGCATATTTACGACTTTTTTAATATTTACAACATTTCGTTTTACAATTTCAAAACTCTTGTGAGTGTTGAGACACAGTCACCACAATGACCATTATATGTCACATCACCTGAATACACCTCCCATGTGAAAACCTGCTGCACGCCCGCAGACATACACACAGTACATATTTGGTACATCATGCCACGCCACTATACACCACGCCACTATACACTATGCAACTATACACCATACCACTATACACCACGCCACTACACTATGCCTTACACCACGAATCTTTACACCACGCCACTATACACCACGCCACTACACTATGCCTTACACCACGAATCTTTACACCACGCCACTATACACCACGCCACTATACACCACGCCACTATACACTATGCAACTATACACCATGCCACTATACACTATGCCTTACACCACGAATCTTTACACCACGCCACTATACACTATGCAACTATTCACCATACCACTATACACCACGCCACTACACTATGCCTTACACCACGAATCTTTACACCACGCCACTATACACCACATCACTATATACCACCCCACTATACACCACACCAAAATATACCACGCCACTATACACCATGCAACAATGTACCACGTCACCATTCACAACGCCACTATTCACCACGTCACTATAGACAACGCCACAATACACCACGCCACTACACCATACCTTACACCATGCA
>NC_091154.1:55847466-55858349 GCF_040958095.1 Procambarus clarkii | reverse complement strand
AGTAGTAGTCAGTGGTCCTGGCGTCTTACTGACAGTAGTTGTCAGTGGTCCTGGCGTCTTACTGACAGTAGTTGTCAGTGGTCCTGGCGTCTTACTGACAGTAGTTGTCAGTGGTCCTGGCGTCTTACTGACAGTAGTTGTCAGTGGTCCTGGCGTCTTACTGACAGTAGTTGTCAGTGGTCCTGGCGTCTTACTGACAGTAGTTCAGTGGTCCTGGCGTCTTACTGACAGTAGTTGTCAGTGGTCCTGGCGTCTTACTGACAGTAGTTGTCAGTGGTCCTGGCGTCTTACTGACAGTAGTTGTCAGTGGTCCTGGCGTCTTACTGACAGTAGTTGTCAGTGGTCCTGGCGTCTTACTGACAGTAGTTGTCAGTGGTCCTGGCGTCTTACTGACAGTAGTTGTCAGTGGTCCTGGCGTCTTACTGACAGTAGTTGTCAGTGGTCCTGGCGTCTTACTGACAGTAGTTGTCAGTGGTCCTGGCGTCTTACTGACAGTAGTTGTCAGTGGTCCTGGCGTCTTACTGACAGTAGTTGTCAGTGGTCCTGGCGTCTTACTGACAGTAGTTGTCAGTGGTCCTGGCGTCTTACTGACAGTAGTTGTCAGTGGTCCTGGCGTCTTACTGACAGTAGTTGTCAGTGGTCCTGGCGTCTTACTGACAGTAGTTGTCAGTGGTCCTGGCGTCTTACTGACAGTAGTTGTCAGTGGTCCTGGCGTCTTACTGACAGTAGTTGTCAGTGGTCCTGGCGTCTTACTGACAGTAGTTGTCAGTGGTCCTGGCGTCTTACTGACAGTAGTTGTCAGTGGTCCTGGCGTCTTACTGACAGTAGTTGTCAGTGGTCCTGGCGTCTTACTGACAGTAGTTGTCAGTGGTCCTGGCGTCTTACTGACAGTAGTTGTCAGTGGTCCTGGCGTCTTACTGACAGTAGTTGTCAGTGGTCCTGGCGTCTTACTGACAGTAGTTGTCAGTGGTCCTGGCGTCTTACTGACAGTAGTTCAGTGGTCCTGGCGTCTTACTGACAGTAGTTGTCAGTGGTCCTGGCGTCTTACTGACAGTAGTTGTCAGTGGTCCTGGCGTCTTACTGACAGTAGTTGTCAGTGGTCCTGGCGTCTTACTGACAGTAGTTGTCAGTGGTCCTGGCGTCTTACTGACAGTAGTTGTCAGTGGTCCTGGCGTCTTACTGACAGTAGTTGTCAGTGGTCCTGGCGTCTTACTGACAGTAGTTGTCAGTGGTCCTGGCGTCTTACTGACAGTAGTTGTCAGTGGTCCTGGCGTCTTACTGACAGTAGTTGTCAGTGGTCCTGGCG
Organism: Procambarus clarkii; assembly: GCF_040958095.1. Lineage (NCBI taxonomy): Eukaryota > Metazoa > Arthropoda > Malacostraca > Decapoda > Cambaridae > Procambarus > Procambarus clarkii. Next base: position 55,857,043 of record NC_091154.1, on the reverse strand, counting down.
TCTTACTGACAGTAGTTGTCAGTGGTCCTGGCGTCTTACTGACAGTAGTTGTCAGTGGTCCTGGCGTCTTACTGACAGTAGTTGTCAGTGGTCCTGGCGTCTTACTGACAGTAGTTGTCAGTGGTCCTGGCGTCTTACTGACAGTAGTTGTCAGTGGTCCTGGCGTCTTACTGACAGTAGTTGTCAGTGGTCCTGGCGTCTTACTGACAGTAGTTGTCAGTGGTCCTGGCGTCTTACTGACAGTAGTTGTCAGTGGTCCTGGCGTCTTACTGACAGTAGTTGTCAGTGGTCCTGGCGTCTTACTGACAGTAGTTGTCAGTGGTCCTGGCGTCTTACTGACAGTAGTTGTCAGTGGTCCTGGCGTCTTACTGACAGTAGTTTCAGTGGTCCTGGCGTCTTACTGACAGTAGTTGTCAGTGGTCCTGGCGTCTTACTGACAGTAGTTGTCAGTGGTCCTGGCGTCTTACTGACAGTAGTTGTCAGTGGTCCTGGCGTCTTACTGACAGTAGTTGTCAGTGGTCCTGGCGTCTTACTGACAGTAGTTGTCAGTGGTCCTGGCGTCTTACTGACAGTAGTTGTCAGTGGTCCTGGCGTCTTACTGACAGTAGTTGTCAGTGGTCCTGGCGTCTTACTGACAGTAGTTGTCAGTGGTCCTGGCGTCTTACTGACAGTAGTTGTCAGTGGTCCTGGCGTCTTACTGACAGTAGTTGTCAGTGGTCCTGGCGTCTTACTGACAGTAGTTGTCAGTGGTCCTGGCGTCTTACTGACAGTAGTCAGTGGTCCTGGCGTCTTACTGACAGTAGTTGTCAGTGGTCCTGGCGTCTTACTGACAGTAGTTGTCAGTGGTCCTGGCGTCTTACTGACAGTAGTTGTCAGTGGTCCTGGCGTCTTACTGACAGTAGTTGTCAGTGGTCCTGGCGTCTTACTGACAGTAGTTGTCAGTGGTCCTGGCGTCTTACTGACAGTAGTTGTCAGTGGTCCTGGCGTCTTACTGACAGTAGTTGTCAGTGGTCCTGGCGTCTTACTGACAGTAGTTGTCAGTGGTCCTGGCGTCTTACTGACAGTAGTTGTCAGTGGTCCTGGCGTCTTACTGACAGTAGTTGTCAGTGGTCCTGGCGTCTTACTGACAGTAGTTGTCAGTGGTCCTGGCGTCTTACTGACAGTAGTTGTCAGTGGTCCTGGCGTCTTACTGACAGTAGTTGTCAGTGGTCCTGGCGTCTTACTGACAGTAGTTGTCAGTGGTCCTGGCGTCTTACTGACAGTAGTTGTCAGTGGTCCTGGCGTCTTACTGACAGTAGTTGTCAGTGGTCCTGGCGTCTTACTGACAGTAGTTGTCAGTGGTCCTGGCGTCTTACTGACAGTAGTTGTCAGTGGTCCTGGCGTCTTACTGACAGTAGTTGTCAGTGGTCCTGGCGTCTTACTGACAGTAGTTGTCAGTGGTCCTGGCGTCTTACTGACAGTAGTTGTCAGTGGTCCTGGCGTCTTACTGACAGTAGTTGTCAGTGGTCCTGGCGTCTTACTGACAGTAGTTGTCAGTGGTCCTGGCGTCTTACTGACAGTAGTTGTCAGTGGTCCTGGCGTCTTACTGACAGTAGTTGTCAGTGGTCCTGGCGTCTTACTGACAGTAGTTGTCAGTGGTCCTGGCGTCTTACTGACAGTAGTGTCAGTGGTCCTGGCGTCTTACTGACAGTAGTTGTCAGTGGTCCTGGCGTCTTACTGACAGTAGTTGTCAGTGGTCCTGGCGTCTTACTGACAGTAGTTGTCAGTGGTCCTGGCGTCTTACTGACAGTAGTTGTCAGTGGTCCTGGCGTCTTACTGACAGTAGTTGTCAGTGGTCCTGGCGTCTTACTGACAGTAGTTGTCAGTGGTCCTGGCGTCTTACTGACAGTAGTTGTCAGTGGTCCTGGCGTCTTACTGACAGTAGTTCAGTGGTCCTGGCGTCTTACTGACAGTAGTTGTCAGTGGTCCTGGCGTCTTACTGACAGTAGTTGTCAGTGGTCCTGGCGTCTTACTGACAGTAGTTGTCAGTGGTCCTGGCGTCTTACTGACAGTAGTCAGTGGTCCTGGCGTCTTACTGACAGTAGTTGTCAGTGGTCCTGGCGTCTTACTGACAGTAGTTGTCAGTGGTCCTGGCGTCTTACTGACAGTAGTTGTCAGTGGTCCTGGCGTCTTACTGACAGTAGTTGTCAGTGGTCCTGGCGTCTTACTGACAGTAGTTGTCAGTGGTCCTGGCGTCTTACTGACAGTAGTTGTCAGTGGTCCTGGCGTCTTACTGACAGTAGTTGTCAGTGGTCCTGGCGTCTTACTGACAGTAGTTGTCAGTGGTCCTGGCGTCTTACTGACAGTAGTTGTCAGTGGTCCTGGCGTCTTACTGACAGTAGTTGTCAGTGGTCCTGGCGTCTTACTGACAGTAGTTGTCAGTGGTCCTGGCGTCTTACTGACAGTAGTTGTCAGTGGTCCTGGCGTCTTACTGACAGTAGTTGTCAGTGGTCCTGGCGTCTTACTGACAGTAGTTGTCAGTGGTCCTGGCGTCTTACTGACAGTAGTTGTCAGTGGTCCTGGCGTCTTACTGACAGTAGTTGTCAGTGGTCCTGGCGTCTTACTGACAGTAGTTGTCAGTGGTCCTGGCGTCTTACTGACAGTAGTTGTCAGTGGTCCTGGCGTCTTACTGACAGTAGTTGTCAGTGGTCCTGGCGTCTTACTGACAGTAGTGTCAGTGGTCCTGGCGTCTTACTGACAGTAGTTGTCAGTGGTCCTGGCGTCTTACTGACAGTAGTTGTCAGTGGTCCTGGCGTCTTACTGACAGTAGTTGTCAGTGGTCCTGGCGTCTTACTGACAGTAGTTGTCAGTGGTCCTGGCGTCTTACTGACAGTAGTTGTCAGTGGTCCTGGCGTCTTACTGACAGTAGTTGTCAGTGGTCCTGGCGTCTTACTGACAGTAGTTCAGTGGTCCTGGCGTCTTACTGACAGTAGTTGTCAGTGGTCCTGGCGTCTTACTGACAGTAGTTGTCAGTGGTCCTGGCGTCTTACTGACAGTAGTTGTCAGTGGTCCTGGCGTCTTACTGACAGTAGTTGTCAGTGGTCCTGGCGTCTTACTGACAGTAGTTGTCAGTGGTCCTGGCGTCTTACTGACAGTAGTTGTCAGTGGTCCTGGCGTCTTACTGACAGTAGTTGTCAGTGGTCCTGGCGTCTTACTGACAGTAGTTGTCAGTGGTCCTGGCGTCTTACTGACAGTAGTTCAGTGGTCCTGGCGTCTTACTGACAGTAGTTGTCAGTGGTCCTGGCGTCTTACTGACAGTAGTTGTCAGTGGTCCTGGCGTCTTACTGACAGTAGTTGTCAGTGGTCCTGGCGTCTTACTGACAGTAGTTGTCAGTGGTCCTGGCGTCTTACTGACAGTAGTTGTCAGTGGTCCTGGCGTCTTACTGACAGTAGTTGTCAGTGGTCCTGGCGTCTTACTGACAGTAGTTGTCAGTGGTCCTGGCGTCTTACTGACAGTAGTTGTCAGTGGTCCTGGCGTCTTACTGACAGTAGTTGTCAGTGGTCCTGGCGTCTTACTGACAGTAGTTGTCAGTGGTCCTGGCGTCTTACTGACAGTAGTTGTCAGTGGTCCTGGCGTCTTACTGACAGTAGTTGTCAGTGGTCCTGGCGTCTTACTGACAGTAGTTGTCAGTGGTCCTGGCGTCTTACTGACAGTAGTTGTCAGTGGTCCTGGCGTCTTACTGACAGTAGTTGTCAGTGGTCCTGGCGTCTTACTGACAGTAGTTGTCAGTGGTCCTGGCGTCTTACTGACAGTAGTTGTCAGTGGTCCTGGCGTCTTACTGACAGTAGTTGTCAGTGGTCCTGGCGTCTTACTGACAGTAGTAGTCAGTGGTCCTGGCGTCTTACTGACAGTAGTTGTCAGTGGTCCTGGCGTCTTACTGACAGTAGTTGTCAGTGGTCCTGGCGTCTTACTGACAGTAGTTGTCAGTGGTCCTGGCGTCTTACTGACAGTAGTTGTCAGTGGTCCTGGCGTCTTACTGACAGTAGTTGTCAGTGGTCCTGGCGTCTTACTGACAGTAGTTGTCAGTGGTCCTGGCGTCTTACTGACAGTAGTTGTCAGTGGTCCTGGCGTCTTACTGACAGTAGTTGTCAGTGGTCCTGGCGTCTTACTGACAGTAGTTGTCAGTGGTCCTGGCGTCTTACTGACAGTAGTTGTCAGTGGTCCTGGCGTCTTACTGACAGTAGTTGTCAGTGGTCCTGGCGTCTTACTGACAGTAGTTGTCAGTGGTCCTGGCGTCTTACTGACAGTAGTTGTCAGTGGTCCTGGCGTCTTACTGACAGTAGTTGTCAGTGGTCCTGGCGTCTTACTGACAGTAGTTGTCAGTGGTCCTGGCGTCTTACTGACAGTAGTTGTCAGTGGTCCTGGCGTCTTACTGACAGTAGTTGTCAGTGGTCCTGGCGTCTTACTGACAGTAGTTGTCAGTGGTCCTGGCGTCTTACTGACAGTAGTTGTCAGTGGTCCTGGCGTCTTACTGACAGTAGTTGTCAGTGGTCCTGGCGTCTTACTGACAGTAGTTGTCAGTGGTCCTGGCGTCTTACTGACAGTAGTTGTCAGTGGTCCTGGCGTCTTACTGACAGTAGTTGTCAGTGGTCCTGGCGTCTTACTGACAGTAGTTGTCAGTGGTCCTGGCGTCTTACTGACAGTAGTTGTCAGTGGTCCTGGCGTCTTACTGACAGTAGTTGTCAGTGGTCCTGGCGTCTTACTGACAGTAGTTGTCAGTGGTCCTGGCGTCTTACTGACAGTAGTTGTCAGTGGTCCTGGCGTCTTACTGACAGTAGTTGTCAGTGGTCCTGGCGTCTTACTGACAGTAGTTGTCAGTGGTCCTGGCGTCTTACTGACAGTAGTTGTCAGTGGTCCTGGCGTCTTACTGACAGTAGTTGTCAGTGGTCCTGGCGTCTTACTGACAGTAGTTGTCAGTGGTCCTGGCGTCTTACTGACAGTAGTTGTCAGTGGTCCTGGCGTCTTACTGACAGTAGTTCAGTGGTCCTGGCGTCTTACTGACAGTAGTTGTCAGTGGTCCTGGCGTCTTACTGACAGTAGTTGTCAGTGGTCCTGGCGTCTTACTGACAGTAGTTGTCAGTGGTCCTGGCGTCTTACTGACAGTAGTTGTCAGTGGTCCTGGCGTCTTACTGACAGTAGTCAGTGGTCCTGGCGTCTTACTGACAGTAGTTGTCAGTGGTCCTGGCGTCTTACTGACAGTAGTTGTCAGTGGTCCTGGCGTCTTACTGACAGTAGTTGTCAGTGGTCCTGGCGTCTTACTGACAGTAGTTGTCAGTGGTCCTGGCGTCTTACTGACAGTAGTTGTCAGTGGTCCTGGCGTCTTACTGACAGTAGTTGTCAGTGGTCCTGGCGTCTTACTGACAGTAGTTGTCAGTGGTCCTGGCGTCTTACTGACAGTAGTTGTCAGTGGTCCTGGCGTCTTACTGACAGTAGTTGTCAGTGGTCCTGGCGTCTTACTGACAGTAGTTGTCAGTGGTCCTGGCGTCTTACTGACAGTAGTTGTCAGTGGTCCTGGCGTCTTACTGACAGTAGTTGTCAGTGGTCCTGGCGTCTTACTGACAGTAGTTGTCAGTGGTCCTGGCGTCTTACTGACAGTAGTTGTCAGTGGTCCTGGCGTCTTACTGACAGTAGTTGTCAGTGGTCCTGGCGTCTTACTGACAGTAGTTGTCAGTGGTCCTGGCGTCTTACTGACAGTAGTTGTCAGTGGTCCTGGCGTCTTACTGACAGTAGTTGTCAGTGGTCCTGGCGTCTTACTGACAGTAGTTGTCAGTGGTCCTGGCGTCTTACTGACAGTAGTTGTCAGTGGTCCTGGCGTCTTACTGACAGTAGTTGTCAGTGGTCCTGGCGTCTTACTGACAGTAGTTGTCAGTGGTCCTGGCGTCTTACTGACAGTAGTTGTCAGTGGTCCTGGCGTCCTTACTGACAGTAGCACATTATCACACACATAATAAAATAATCTGTTTCAGCGGATTTTCCAAATTATGTTTAGTTTTATTAATACAAAAATTCAAAGTTCCATAACAAATTATGCAAATATGTCATGGTTTATTACTATTATTAAATCAATAAATTAACTAGGAAAAAAAAGCTCTAAACAGATTTGTAGAAACATAAACTGTAAGATGTAAGATGTAAGATATATAAGGTGTAAGTTTCATGTAAATTGAATAAAAAATGAAAGAGTTATAGGAACGTTTATGTTACTTGAAAATAAATAAGTAAAAAATTTAGTCTAAGGTACTGCGATCTGTGGCTGAGGTCGACATCAACCAATTTCCTCAAAATTGGGACCCTGCAGATAAGCTCACATGCAGTCCGGTGTATAAGTTTCATGCAAATCGTCCGATAACAAATAAGGAAAAAAAAAGAAAAAATCAATTTTTTTTAACAAATTTTTTTTTTATAAACTAATTATTATTTTTTTATTATATGCATTGTGATAGCTGAGAGTCATGGACATTATTTCAGTTCACACTTGTGTTTGATGTTAATTTTTTACCTTTTGGAAAATTGTTGACTCAAAATTCAATACTTTTTTCTCCTTTCCTATTTATGCTACGATGCTGAGACTTAGACCAGATGAAACCCTTTTCATATACAACTCGTCAAAAAAGTTTGATTGAAATCGAACTAGTTTTCATTTATTGTATATTTTTGACATATTTGGGTGAAATGCCCTCTCGTGATTTTTTCATCATCAGCAAACAACGAGAGGACGATTTTATAACCTCAGGAGATCATTTACATATATCAGAAACACTATAGGTGCAAGGACTGAACCCTGCGGGACTCCACTGGTGACGCTCACCAATCTGAGACTTCACCCACCCCCCTCACAGTAACTCACTGTTTTCTTTCGCTTAGGTACTCCCTTATCCAATGGAGAACCTTCCCTTTCACTCGTGCCTGCATCTCCAGCTTTTGCACTAGACTCTTGCGTGGTAACTGAATCAAAGGCTTTCTGGCAATCCAAAAATATGCAGTCTGTCTATTTCTCTCTTTCTTGCCTATTTCTTTCTTTCTTTTGTTGCCTGGGGTCATAGATTCAATTAACCCTGTGAGGCAGGACTGGCCATCCCTGAACCCATGTTGATGTTGTGTTACAAAGTTCCTTCGCTCCAAATGTTCCGCTAGTTTTTTTTCACACAATGTTCTCCATCAACTTGCATGGTGTGCAGGTTAGGGACACTGTCCTGTAGTTCAGTGCCACCTCCTGTCTATCCCCCTTCTTGTATATCGGGACTACATTAGCAGTCTTCCAAATTTTGGGCAGTTCCCTTGTTACAAGTAATTTGTTATGCACTATAGAGAGTGGAAGGCACAGTGCTTCTGCTCCTTCTTGTAGGATCCAAAGGAAGATTCCATTTGGGCCTATAGCCTTTGTCACATCCAACTTTAGCAAGAGCTTCCTTACATCCCCACTGGTAATCCCAAACTCTTCTAGTGGAGCCTGGTTAGCTACTCCCTCTCATATCTTTGGAACTTCTCCTTGCTCCAGTGTGAAGACCTTTTGGAATTTCTTATTCAGTTCCTCGCACACTTCCTTGTCGTTTGTAATGAATCTGTCTGCCTCTATCCTCAGTTTCATTACCTGTTTTTAACGGGGTTTTCCTAATGTGGCTGTGCAGAAATTTAGGTTGAATCTTTACTTTGCTGACGATGTCTTTTCGTATTGCCCTTCTGCCTCTATTTTCATCCTGACGTATTCATTCCAAGCACTCTGCTATCTTTCTCTGCTGTCAAGTTTCCTGTTAATGCTATAGTTTCTCCCTCCCTTGTACTTCGTTGCTTAGCTAGCCTACATCTCTGGTTAAACCAGGGGTTTCTCATCTGCATTTCTTTTCTTTTTCCTTTTGGACCGAGACAAACTTGTCTGCTGCCTCCTTATACTTCTGGGTAATGAAGTCCATCATGTCTTGGCCGTCTTTCCCCCGAGCTCTGTTTGCCATGTTATATCTGTTAGGAATTTTCTTATCTCCCATATTTTCCCTTTCGTGATACCAGCCTTTTGTTTTTTCAGTTCCCTTCCTTGAGTCATTAACCCTTCTTCGACCAGATACTGCCGATCCTTCACCAGGGTGGTCCCTGGTGAAGGATCGGCAGGGGTACTCATCTGAGGACACAATCCCACCTCTAAACAGAGAAGATGGTACTGTGGCAACCAGCAATCAGGAGAAGGCTGATTTACTGGCAAACCACTTTGCTTCCAAGATGCAGGTCCTGATCCTGAACGTCAGCCTCCACATCTTGCCCATGCACTGTGTCTAAGTTGACTGAAGTGGTTATAAATCAGGCTGAAGTTCTCCATCTCCTTAACACGCTAGACACAAGCAAAGCTGTGGGGCCAGATAAGGTCAGTCCAAGACTACTACGCTGCTGCGCTGACCTGTTGGCTCCACCTCTCACGCGCCTCTTCCAACTGTGCTAGTTCAAGGAATTTGGCCCTCCTTATGGAAGAAGCAGACGTTGTTCCAGTGCACAAAAAGAAGAGCCGCTCAGTAGTTGGTAATACAGACCTGTGTCACTGCTTTCCATTACTGGCAAGATCCTAGAATCATTAATTGCTCAGCAAATGACATCATTTTTTGACCGTCATCGGCTAATTTGTGATCGACAGTATGGTTTTAGAAAAGGCCGATCTGCTGCTGATCTTTGCTAAATCTCTTTTCTAAGTGGCATCAGTCACTGGATGAGTCCAAGATCAGCTGTTTGTTGCTCTAGATATAGCAGAGCCTTTGATCGGTCTGGCACTCTGGACTAGCAGTGAAGCTTCAGCTTTAGGCATTGCAGGCTCCATCTTAGTGTTATTAAAAGACTACCTTCAAGAACGGACTCTAAGGGTGGTCCTCAATGGAGCAGAACCCGATAGCCACTCAATTGGTGCCAGCGTTCCACAGGGTAGTGTGCTTGCCCTCTGCTGTGGAATGTTTATTTCAACGATCTTCTTCATCTCATTCCTGAAGCTCAAGCCTATGCTGATGACTGTAATCTAACCTTTACTACAGAAAGGAGGAAATGCTAACTGCTGCAAGAATCATTAATCACAAACTTTCAGCAATTTCTACCTAGGGTAGGAGATGGCAGGTCACATTTGCGGCTGAGAAGACTCAAGCGATGATGATAACTAGACTGCACATGGCGAATCGGACAGAACTGCAAATGGTGGCAAATCCCTAGAGTTCACAGAAGAATTGACATCTTGGGAATGAAGTTCGACTCTTCAATGACAATGAAGAGCCATGTGATAACCTAGCTAAAAAGGCAGCCAGGAAACTTACAGCACTACGGCGCATCTCATATCTTCTTGACAGCAAGGGATGCAAAACCTTATATGAAGCTCAAGTTCGCTCCCATCTTGAGTATGCACCCCTTTCCTGGATTGCCTGCCCCCCATCTTTCGTCAGACTGTTGGACAAAGTGGAGAGACGGGCTAGAAGGCTTATCTCTAGTCTTGACCAAGTCTGGTGGGAACGGTCTGAACATCAGAGCCTGCAACACCGTCGGGACGTTGTTGGTCTTACTGTTATGTACAAGGCC
>NC_091154.1:55834966-55842466 GCF_040958095.1 Procambarus clarkii | reverse complement strand
TGTCACAGTAAGGCACAAGTGTGCAGTGGGACTATAAAGAGTACTCACGATATTTATGATTATTATTGGTGTATGCAGGCACCCGGAGTAATTGATGAATTTACTGTGTTGATAATGTCTTTAATGAGACTTTAGTATGATCATATAGTGAGAGAATATATATATATAAATATGCCAGTGTTTGGAGTTAGGCTATGTGCCCAGTAATTATGTTATTACCATTATTGACGCCTATGACTCATCCACATATATATATATGTCTATGCTTGTGTATTGAATAATCATTCATGTGTGCAGTGATTAATTGTGTTATCGCCCGCGGAAGGAATTACTGAGAACTCCAGTGATATATACTTGCATACGTTATCATTAAATGAAGGGCAGTGTGTAATACCATGACAGTGAATTATTGTCACCTTTAATATAGAAATGTTTGATTGAGCCCAAGATCAGTGTAGCTAAGTGTTTACGTGCTGTTGTCGCAAATATTGTGTGTTCGAACTTCTAGTGATCTTTGAGAACTTAAAGAAACAGAGCGCGTGACGCCAGGAAAACAAGCAATAAACATTCGCGCGGGGGTAGTCGCCCAGCTGATTTTTACATTGACGAGAGGGGGAGCGTTGCCGGCTTGGTGAGTTCATATTATATGTGTGGGAACGAGCGACTCCCGCCTGAAACAGGCGTTTGCTTATTGATATAATCTTGTGATGTCTTTGAATGAGTTTTAAGTAAAATACAAAGTACATTGGTGTTTATATCATCCCCTCCATATTTCTTGTGGCTATATAATACCTGAGAGCAGATCGTGATAGAAGTAAATACCTGCCTGATATCAGACATATTGAGTGTGTTCTTGCCACTGTTAGAGGTATGGGAATTGATTTGGAGGAAGGAGGTAATAAAAGTATGTGTTTGTGGGAGAAAGGAATTGGCAAAATGATCAGGGAAAGAGAAGAGCCTCAAAATAACAATTCACTTAGGGTATATTACACTAACAGTAGAAGTCTAAGAAATAAAATTACCGAATTAAATGCTCTTGTCTGCACAGAAAAAATAGATATTATTGCACTTACCGAAACGTGGATGAATGTAGAAAATAGAGAACTATTAGCTGAATATCAAATAAATGGATTTAAACTATTTCACACAGATAGATATATTAGACGAGGAGGTGGAGTAGCCATATATATTAGGGACAATTTGAAATGTAGTCTCAAAGAGGGAATCAAAACTGAGCCACACACAGAAACTATTTGGATAGAATTAAACGAAAAAAAAATAATATTATAATAGGAGTTATATATAGGCCACCAAATTTAGACAGAATGGAAGCAAAGCATCTATGGGATGAAATATCTAGAGCATCTAGATCTAACAGTATTTATGTCATGGGTGACTTTAATTTTAGTGGAATAAACTGGTTGAACAAAACAGGGAATAGTAAAGCAGATTTTCTAGAATTAATTGATGATTGCTTTCTTACGCAACACATTAAGGAACCAAGGCGGGAAAATAATATTTTAGATTTAGTGTTAACTATCAGGGAAACACAAATTAATGACATCGAAATAGGGAGTGAACTGGGGAACAGTGATCACAAAGAAATCAGATTGAGCATAGAATGTTATAGACCTGTAGGAGAAAATTATGTTAAAGTGCTAGATTTTCGAAAAGCTGATTTTAATAGCCTAAGAATTTTTTTGGGTCAAATTGATTGGAAAGTCTTGGGTATGGGGTGTGGGCTGGTCTTGGAGCGAGACATGAACCCAGCGATAGGTGACTTAAATGGGGATTTCGATGTGAATTCAATATATAACTTATTTAAGAATATTCTAAACAAAGCACAGAAACGTAGTATACCATACAAATTGAATAGATCGAATACTAATGACCCAAAGTGGATAACAAAGAATTTGAAGAACCGTATAGGTAAAAAAAGAGGTTGGAACAAAAGGATTAAAAATGGGGAGGTCACTTTAGAACAGGAATTGGTACAACTGGTTAGAAATGTTAAAAAAGAGATAAGGAAAGCAAAAAGAAACTATGAAGTTCGCATAGCAGGGCAAGCAAAGACAAATCCTAAAGGTTTTTTTCAGTTATATCGTACTAAGACTAGGGAAAGGATAGGTCCATTAAAAACTGAGACAGGTCAAATAACAGATAGTGATGAAGAGATGAGTAGTATTTTTAATAAATATTTTGTATCTGTATTTACTAAAGAGGAACTTAACAATATGCCTTCAGCCGAACACGTCTATGTGGGTGGGGACGAGGACAGGTTGACGAGTTTAGCAGTTACCAGGGAGGATGTTCTTAAACAAATAGTAAAACTCAAACCAAACAAATCCCCTGGGCCGGATGAAGTGTTTGCCACTTCATCCGGCCCTGGGGAAGTCGATGTCTGGGCTTGAACCAGCCATTGAAGTTAGAATATCCTTGTGCTCTCAAGCTGTGAACAACCAACTGATATACGCTCTGCTTATTGGTGGAGGTTCTTAGCTAGCGCTATATTCTCAGCATCTGTTTATTCATTCTTTTGTCTTTATTTTATGTGTAGAGTAACGTCACCTTTGTTTTTAATTTTTATGTTATATTTTTTTACTTGTTTGTTTGCACTGTACATAGCCAAGGAATTGTCTTATTCATAATTTTTAAAGTTAATTAAAGTTTCATTGCTCATACTGTGTTTTGCGTGTCTTCCCTTACTTTACCACAGCCAAGCAGTCGATCTTTTTTTATAAAATGTGATAGGCATTGACACCAGCCATTAGGAGGACTGCCGAACACCTACACTTCTAAACTTTCCCGTCACAATATATATATATATTATATATATATATATATATATATATATATATATATATATATATATATATATATATATATATATATATATATACAAATATATATATATATATATATATATATATATATATATATATATATATATATATATATATTATCGTGAAGGCTTGATTCCTTGCTGCTGGGTCGTGCGCTTTAATATTAGTATATTTTGCTAGCAGTCTTTCCTGTAGACATATATTATTAAATATGACCGAAAAAGTAAAGATTAATAATTCTAACACGAATTTTCTCAATCTTTCGTACATTTCTTTTCACTGTTGGAGGTAAATCAAAAATCAATTCTCCAAAATTCATTTTTATTTCTAGTCTGACGCGACACGAGCGCGTTTCGTAAAACTTATTACATTTTCAAAGACATTTTCAAAGTTCACAAATACACAACTGAATAGAACTTACGCATCTCCGATTTTATATCTACATTTGAGTGAGGTGGAAGGGGTGATGTGGCATTAACACAAGACAGAAGAAGATGTGGCATTAATAGGGTATTAATTTCATCAACACAAGACAGAACAAGAAGTGGTATTAATAGGGTATTAATTTCATCAACACAAGACAGAACACGATTTTTGTCTGATTTTTGTCTGTAGGGATAACGTATCTATTATCTCACCATGGATACTGAAAGAGTGAGCAGAAACACTTTGCTTGCCACTCTCCATAATGTATAGTAAGTCACTGGAGACGGGAGACCTACCAGAAATATGGAAGACGGCGAATGTGGTCCCAATATACAAAAAGGGTGACAGGCAAGAGGCACTGAACTACATGCCAGTGTCCTTGACTTGTATACCACGCAAAGTGACGGAGAAGATCGTGAGAAAAAACCTGGTAACACATCTGGAGAGAAGGGACTTCGTGACAAATCGAACTTTGTAACACATCATCAACATGGGTTCAGGGAGGGTAAATCTTGCCTTACAGGCTTGATAGAATTCTACGATCAGGTGACAAAGATTAAGCAAGAAAAAGAGGGCTGGGCGGAGTGCATTTTCTTGGATTGTCGGAAAGCCTTTGACACAGTACCGCATAAGTGGCTGGTACATAAGCTGGAGAGACAGGCAGGTGTTCCTGGTAAGGTGCTCCAGTGGATAAGGGAGTACCTAAGCAATAGGAAGCAGAGACTTAATGTGAGGGGTGAGACCTCCGATTGGCGTGAAGTCAACAGTGGAGTCCCACAGGGCTCTGTACTCGGTCCTATCTTGTTTCAGATATATGTAAATGATCTCCCGGAGGGTATCGATTCATTTCTCTCAATGTTTGCAGGCGATGCTAAAATTATGAGAAGGATTAAAACAGAAGAGGACTGTTTGAGGCTTCAAGAAGACCTAGACAAGCTGAAGGAATGGTCGAACAAATGGTTGTTAGAGTTTAACCCAACCAAATGTAATGTAATGAAGATAGGTGTAGGGAGCAGGAGGCCAGATACAAGGTATCATCTGGGAGAGAAAATTCTTCAGGAGTCAGAGAAAGAAAAAGACTTGGGGGTTGATATCACGCCAGACCTGTCTCCTGCAGCACATATCAAGAGGATAACATCAGCGGCATATGCCAGGCTGGCCAACATACGAACGGAATTCAGAAACTTGTGTGAAGAATCATTCAGAATTTTGTATACCACATATGTCAGGCCAATCCTGGAGTATGCAGCCCCAGCATGGAGTCCATATCTAGTCAAGGATAAGACAAAACTGGAAAAGGTTCAAAGGTTTGCCACCAGACTAGTACCCGAGCTGAGAGGTATGAGCTACGAGGAGAGACTACGGGAATTAAACCTCACTTCGCTGGAAGACAGAAGAGTTAGGGGGGACATGATCACCACATTCAAGATTCTGAAGGGAATTGATAGGGTAGATAAAGACAGGATATTTAACACAAGGGGCACACGCACAAGGGGACACAGGTGGAAACTGAGTGCCCAAATGAGCCACAGAGATATTAGAAAGAACTTTTTTAGTGTCAGAGTGGTTGACAAATGGAATGCATTAGGAAGTGATGTGGTGGAGGCTGACTCCATACACAGTTTCAAGTGTAGATATGATAAAGCCCAATAGGCTCAGGAATCTGTACACCTGTTGATTGACGGTTGAGAGGCGGGACCAAAGAGCCAGAGCTCAACCCCCGCAAACACAACTAGGTGAGTACAACTTGGTGAGTACATTCACACACACACACACACACACAGGAATTGAATAAGAAATTCCAGGGGGTAAGTGAAGGAATAGCTAACCAGGAACCACTGGAAGAGTTTGAGATTACCAGCGGGGAAGTAAGGAAGTGTTTACTAGAGTTGGATGTGACAAAGGCTATTGGCCCAGATGGAATCTCCCCTTGGGTTCTAAAGGAAGGAGCAAGAGAACTGTGCCTACCACTCTCCATAGTGTATAACAAATCACTGGCAACAAGGGAACTGCCAGATATTTGGAAAGCAGCTAACGTAGTCCCGATATACAAGAAAGGGGATAGACAGGAGGCACTGAACTACAGGCCTGTGTCCCTAACCTGCATACCATGCAAGCTGATGGAGAAGATTGTGCGAAAAAACTAGTGGAGCATCTGGAGCGAAGGAACTTTGTAACACATCATTAACATGGTTTCAGGGATGGCAGGTCCTGCCTCACAGGGTTACTTGAATTCTACGACCAGGCAACAAAAATATGGCAAGAAAGAGAAAGGTGGGCAGACTGCATATTTTTGGATTGTCAGAAAGCCTTTGATACAGTGCCACACAAGAGGCTAGTGCGAAAGTTGGAGACGCAGGCTGGAGTGAAAGGGAAGGTACTCCGGTGGATAGAGGAGTACCTAAGCAACAGGAGACAACGAGTCTGTGTGAGGGGTGAGGTCTCAGATTGGCGAGACGTTACAAGTGGAGTCCCGCTGCGGTCAGTCCTTGGACCTATACTGTTTCTGGTATATGTAAATGATCTCCCAGAGGGTATAGATTCGTTCCTCTCAATGTTTGCCGACGATGCAAAAATTATGAGGAGGATTGAAACAGAGGATGATAGGAGGCTACAAGATGACCTAGATAGACTGAGTGAATGGTCCAACAAATGGCTGTTGAAGTTCAACCCGAGTAAATGCAAAGTAATGAAACTAGGCAGTGGAAACAGGAGGCCAGACACAGGATACAGAATAGGAGATGAAGTACTTAATGAAACAGACCGAGAGAAAGATCTAGGAGTTGATATCACACCAAACCTGTCTCCTGAAGCCCACATAAAGAGAATAACGTCTGCGGCATATGCGAGGCTGGCTAACATCAGAACGGTGTTCAGGAACCTGTGTAAGGAATCATTCAAAATCTTGTACACAACATATGTAAGACCAATCCTGGAGTATGCGGCCCCAGCATGGAGCCCGTACCTTGTCAAGCACAAGACGAAGCTGGAAAAAGTCCAAAGGTATGCTACTAGACTAGTCCCAGAACTAAGAGGCATGAGTTATGAGGAAAGGCTGCGGGAAATGCACCTTACGACACTGGAAGACAGAAGAGTAAGAGGGGACATGATCACAACCTACAAAATCCTCAGGGGAATCGACCGGGTAAACAAGGATGAACTATTCAACACTGGAGGGACGCGAACAAGGAGACACAGGTGGAAGCTGAGTATCCAAATGAGCCACAGAGACATTAGAAAAACTTTTTCAGTGTCAGAGTAGTTAGTAAATGGAATGCACTAGGAAGTGATGTGGTGGAGGCTGACTCCATACACAGTTTTAAATGTAGATATGATAGAGCCCAGTAGGCTCAGGAATCTGTACACCAGTTGATTGACGGTTGAGAGGCGGGACCAAAGAGCCAAAGCTCAACCCCCGCAAGCACAATTAGGTGAGTACATACAAGCCAAGAATGAGAGAAGATGAACCAGCAATGCTTGATTTGATATTTACCCTAAATGAGTGGGATTTAAGGGAAGTTAAGATGGAAGCGTCCTTGGGAATGAGTGACCACAGTGTATTGAACTTTGAGTACTTGGTAGAGCTAGGAATTATCTCCCCAAAAAAGAACTAGGAATCAAAAGGCTGGCATACCGAAAGGGGAATTATGAACAGATGAGAAGTTTCCTAAGTGAAATACCTTGGGACACAGACCTCAGAGATAAGTCTGTACAGGGTATGATGGACTATGTTACCCAAAAGTGTTAGGAGGCAGTAAACAGGTTCATACCGGCCCAAAGGGAAAAATCCGAGAAGCAACAGAAGAATCCTGGTATAATAGGGCATGTATGGAAGCGAAGACACTGAACAAAAGGGCGTGGAGGAACTTCCGGAATAACTGAACACCAGAAAGCAGAGAGAGATACCAGAGACCCAAGAATAAGTACGTCAGGGTGAGAAGAGAAGCAGAGAAAAGTTTTGAAAATGATATAGCAAACAAAGCCAAGACCGAACCAAAGCTACTCCACAGTCACATCAGAAGGAAAACAATAGTGAAAGAACAGGTATTGAAACTTAGAACAGGCGAGGACAGGTATATAGAGAATGACAGAGAGGTGTGTGAAGAACTCAACAAGAGGTTCCAGGAGGTCTTCACAATAGAACAAGGTGAGGTCACTGTGCTAGGAGAAAGGGAGGTAAACCAGGCAGCCTTGGAAGAGTTCGAAATTACGAGAGAGGACGTCAAGAGAC
>NC_091154.1:55759966-55829966 GCF_040958095.1 Procambarus clarkii | reverse complement strand
TTGGCAGCACATATAAGAAGACAGCAATGATCACAATGGTAAAGATGTTCAAATTGGGAACATAAAGGTTGGGAGATTGGGTAGCAATAGATACAGTGCAATTTTAAGGCAAAAGGTGAAAAAATGAAGATGAAATTAGGTACTTTTTAGTATTTATTTTGAATGATGTAAAAGTTGGACAGCTTTTCAATTCAATAGGGAGTGAGTTCCATAAACTGGGTCCCTTGATTTGCATAGAGTGTTTACACAGATTAAGTTTAACTCTGGGGATATCAAAAAGATATTTATTTCTGGTGTGGTGATAATGGGTCCTATTACATCTGTCCAGGAAGAGTTTCAGACAAGGATTTGCATTTAAGAACAGGGTTTTGTAAATGTAGTTGACACAAGAGAATTTGTGGAGTGAGATTATGTTTAGCATGTTTAGGGAGTTAAACAAGGGGGCTGAGTGTTGCCTGAAAGCAGAATTTGATATTATTCTGATCATCATCACCCAGCAGATTTTTGCTGGGTGATGATGGACTTGAGGTGGTTTGCAGTGGTTGAACCCCATGCATAGATACCATAGTTGAGATAGGGATAGATTAGTGCATAATATAGAGAGATGAGAGCAGAGTTAGGTACATAATATCTGATTTTGTAGAGTATACCAACTGTTTTAGAGACTTTCGTAGTTATGTGTTGTATGTAGGTACTGAAGTTGAGTCTCTTGTCTAGGAATAGGCCGAGAAACTTTCCATCATTTTTATTGCTAATGTTTACACTATCTGAAGCTGAATTGCATTTGTAGATTTGCTTCCATATAAGATGTAGTAGGTCTTTTCTATGTTAAGTGTTTGTTGGTTGACATCCATAAGTGGACTTTTTTTAGTTCATTATTAACAACATTATTTAGTGTATGTGGGTTGGGGTTGGAGTAGATGAGGGTAGTATCATCAGCAAACAAAATAGGTTTCAGAATGTTAGAGATATTAGGCAGATCATTGATGTATATACGAAATAGAAGAGGTCCCAAGATGCTGCCCTGTGGCACTCCAACGGTTATTGGTAGAGTGGGAGAGGTTATATTATTGATGGCTACACATTGGTGTCTATCACTAAGATAGGATTGGATATAGTCCAGTGTATGGCCTCGGATTCCATAATGATGGAATTTACATAAGAGGTAATCGTGATTAACAGTATCAAAGGCCTTTCTCAGGTCAATGAAGAGTCCAATCGGAAACTCATTTTTGTCAAGGACTGAGTAAATTATATCAAGGAGACTAATAATTGCATCATTGGTACTCTTTTGGGAGCGGAAGCCAAACTGACAGGGGCTAAGAATGTCGAATTTTACGAGGTAGGAGTAGAGCTGTTTGTAGGTATTTTTTTCAAATATTTTTGATAGTATGGGTAGGTTTGATATTGGTCTGTAATTGTTTGTCTGCCGGATTACCTCCTTTATGAACTGGCGTTACTCTTGCTTTTTTAAGGATATCAGGGAAGGTATGACACTCAAGGGATTTGTTGAACAGCAGAGCTACAGGTGGGGCAAGGGCATGGGAGGCTCTCTTGTATATAATGGATGGGATTTCACTGATGATCCCAGCTTTAGTTTTTAGTGAGTGTATGATGGACACAACATCTGTCGGGCTGACTGGTGAAAGGAGAAGAGAATTTGGATATCTGCCTGAGAGATATGTGTTGATATGTGTCTGAGTCTGTGGGATTTTACTTGCAAGGTTAGCACCAATCGATGAAAAGAAGCTATTAAATTCATTCGTCATTTCTAAGTCAGATGACGGTGTATGGCCATCCTTAGAGAGTGTTATCTGGTTGTGGGAGTGTTGTTTAGTTCCTAGGATATTAGAGATGGTATTCCATGTGCTTTTCATGTTGCCTTTTGCTGCTTTGAATCTAGTCTCATAATATGAAAGTTTAGCTTTTCTTATGATACTGGTAAGCACGGATGAGTACCTTTTAACTACTTCCTTTGTAACTAGGCCACTCCTAAATTTCTTTTCATATTCATGTTTTTTGTTGATTGATTTAATTATGCCACTTGTGAGCCACGGGTTATTTTTTTCTTTTATCAGTTACTTGTTTGGTAAGGAGGGGACAGTGGGTGTTGTAGAGAAAACACATTGTTAAGTAAAGGGAGCAAGACGTGTTAATTCGTCACACCAAGGTAGGATTTAAAAAGTGTAATATCACAGTTCATATATATCAAATTATTGTAGGATTTAAAAGCGTGGAGGTTGTAAGCCACCCACGAATTGTTTACGTCCTAAAACGAGGATAACAACCGTGGGGGTTGTTTAGGGACCAGTACGGCACGGCTTGTCCGGTAGCGGGAATTCTGATGGCCAATCAGAGTCGCCGGACGAAGCAATGAACGCCTGGAGAAACTGGAGCGTAGTCAGTACTCCACTCTCTCCAGTAACGCTGACATTAAGTCCAGGCTGGCAGTCGACGACGTATTTGATTTCAGCTTAATTCCACTCAGTGACATAGTGTGACTGTTTCGCTGCTTTAAGAGTTTAAGAATATCTCCTGATAACGATGTGCGAAAAGTACTGAAGTGGTGTTGAGGGAGGCGCCAAAGGGAGTTATGTGAACTGTCTGATTTTACAAATATTGGAAATAGTGTGATGAAATGAGTGTTCTGTTAGAGAAGTATATACTGACTGGTGACAGCTTATATATTATTATTCTGTGACTTGGCTTGTGTGTGTGTATATATATATATATATATATATATATATATATATATATATATATATATATATATATATATATATATATATATATATAATCGGTACAGTGTACATAAGTGTTTGTGTATAATATGGATGAAATATAGTCGATGTGCTACATTCTTTTCTAAGACTTTAATTCGTGGTCAGGACCCAGCCTAGTAAAGTGTGTCGCACCTGACGATGGGCTGGGAAGAAAGACGCCTGACAAAGCTATAGTGAAATTAAATTCCATTAGGACAACTTGTATTAAATACTGGCGTACCTAATGGTTTAAATGTGTTGGGTCTACTCCTGAAAAGGAAGTAAGATCACAACATGTGCTTATAAGTTTTTTAGAAAACATAAACTAAAGTTATTAAACATAGAAATTTCATCAGAATGATCAGTAAAAATAATGCGTAACATAATACATCAGTAAAAGAGCAATTACAATAATCATTGAAGCATATTTAACATTTTGAGGTTTCGGGGCTTAGCGTCTCTGCGGCCCGGTCCTCGACCAGGCCTTCTTTTTGTTATACACCCTCAGGAAGCAGCCTGTAGCAGCTGTAACTCACAGGTATCTATTTACTGCTAGGTGAATAGGTGCATCATGGTGAAAGAAACTCTGCCCGTTTGTTTCCGCCTTGACTGGCGATCGACCCCAGCAACCTAAGGACTATGAATACCGAGCGCTGTCCACTCATCTGTCAGGCCCCAACACTGACACATTTATCATAATAATTGAAGCATATTAAAAGATAATCAATTATATAAATGATGTCATTACATAAACAGAATCTGTTATTGTGGGGAACATTTGCTCAGCTGTTTTATCCACCTTTTCCTGCAGATTAAAAATAAGGAATAAGGGGAGTTTAACAGGTGGTGGTGGTTGGCATTATCTCCCACCTCTACCTGTTGCTCCTCTACCTGTTCCTTCTCGACCTGTACCTCACGCCCTGGTATGTCAGGATGACCGTAAGCGAGTGATTCCGAGGGACTAATTAGGTTTCGCTTGTCATCGAAAGCTGAAAAGCCCAGCTTAATTGTTTTACATGTACACATTTGCCCGTTAACGTTGTGTACAGATCGGGATACAAATTTAAACATTTTGTTTCACATGATTGTTTTTGGAAACAAGCTCGAGAAAGCTTCTTTTGCCGGTGAAATGGGATCTCCCATACATTTGCAAATATGTTCTTTATCAAGAGCTAAGATCGAATGAGTTTTGAGCTGAAGAGAGATCAGATCTGTTATTATTTTACTTTTTACTTCAGACTTGAGAAGTCTAAGTTCACCTTTACTTGCATCTGAGTACATGGGGTGCTTCATGTCAACGTTACTAAAGTACATGCAATTTACAAAGGATGTATTATAGTGTGGGTTGGTGGCGTTGTCGTATTGTTCCTTCTTTACGGACAACCCAACCCACAATTCAGTGGAGTGCTTATACTTCACTAGGAGATCACACTTGGCGCTTCTGGCTCTTGGAGAGGGGCTCAATGTCACACGTTTAGGGGATGCGACTCCAACACTTAGCCTCGTTGTCACGTGCACACACCCACTCGAGCCGCTATGACTCCCCACTCTCTCCTTATGTGATATGATCTCTTCAATCCCCTTTGATTTACTAGTTTTTCGTCCTACCCTGTCCACAGCAGGGGTTCTTGGTTCTTTCTCTCTCTCTCTCTCTCTCTCTCTCTCTCTCTCTCTCTCTCTCTCTCTCTCTCTCTCTCTCTCTCTCTCTCTCTCTCTCTCTCTCTCTCTCTCTCTCTCTCTCCTACACTATATTATTTCAGTCAGGTTGCACTCCAACACCATCAGAACTCTATCATCTGCTTATCAAGTGGTATTCTATCTCCTGATTCACCACCTCATATTACCAACCTCCTCAAGTAGGTCAAGTCTTATAATACAATGTTGCACTATCAGCAAGAGAATACATATCTATAAACATGTACAAGGAAAATCAGCGTATGAGTGCAATAACATATATATATATATATATATATATATATATATATATATATATATATATATATATAAATATATATATATATATATATATATATATATATATATATATATATATATATATATATATATATATATATATATATATATATATATATATATATATATATATATATATATATGCGAACAAGCCTGAATGGTCCCCAGGACAATATGCAACTGAAAACTCACACCCCAGATGTGACTCGAACCCATACTCCCAGAAGCAACGCAACTGGTATGTACAAGACGCCTTAATCCACTTGACCATCACGACCGGACAAAATGAGGTGATAGCCGAGGCTATTTGAACCACCCCACCGCCGGCACTCGGATAGTAATCTTGGGCATAGCATTTTACCAAATCACCTCATTCTTTGGGGCACACGTGAGGAACACAAATGCGAACAAGCCTGAATGGTCCCCAGGACAATATGCAACTGAAAACTCACACCCCAGAAGTGACTCGAACCCATACTCCCAGAAGCAACGCAACTGGTATGTACAAGACGCCTTAATCCACTTGACCATCACGACCGGACAAAATGAGGTGATAGCCGAGGCTATTTGAACCACCCCACCGCCGGCACTCGGATAGTAATCTTGGGCATAGCATTTTACCAAATCACCTCATTCTTTGGGGCACACGTGAGGAACACAAATGCGAACAAGCCTGAATGGTCCCCAGGACAATATGCAACTGAAAACTCACACCCCAGAAGTGACTCGAACCCATACTCCCAGAAGCAACGCAACTGGTATGTACAAGACGCCTTAATCCACTTGACCATCACGACCGGACAAAATGAGGTGATAGCCGAGGCTATTTGAACCACCCCACCGCCGGCACTCGGATAGTAATCTTGGGCATAGCATTTTACCAAATCACCTCATTCTTTGGGGCACACGTGAGGAACACAAATGCGAACAAGCCTGAATGGTCCCCAGGACAATATGCAACTGAAAACTCACACCCCAGAAGTGACTCGAACCCATACTCCCAGAAGCAACGCAACTGGTATGTACAAGACGCCTTAATCCACTTGACCATCACGACCGGACAAAATGAGGTGATAGCCGAGGCTATTTGAACCACCCCACCGCCGGCACTCGGATAGTAATCTTGGGCATAGCATTTTACCAAATCACCTCATTCTTTGGGGCACACGTGAGGAACACAAATGCGAACAAGCCTGAATGGTCCCCAGGACAATATGCAACTGAAAACTCACACCCCAGAAGTGACTCGAACCCATACTCCCAGAAGCAACGCAACTGGTATGTACAAGACGCCTTAATCCACTTGACCATCACGACCGGACAAAATGAGGTGATAGCCGAGGCTATTTGAACCACCCCACCGCCGGCACTCGGATAGTAATTTTGGGCATAGCATTTTACCAAATCACCTCATTCTTTGGGGCACACGTGAGGAACACAAATGCGAACAAGCCTGAATGGTCCCCAGGACAATATGCAACTGAAAACTCACACCCCAGAAGTGACTCGAACCCATACTCCCATAAGCAACGCAACTGGTATGTACAAGACGCCTTAATCCACTTGACCATCACGACCGGACAAAATGAGGTGATAGCCGAGGCTATTTGAACCACCCCACCGCCGGCACTCGGATAGTAATCTTGGGCATAGCATTTTACCAAATCACCTCATTCTTTGGGGCACACGTGAGGAACACAAATGCGAACAAGCCTGAATGGTCCCCAGGACAATATGCAACTGAAAACTCACACCCCAGAAGTGACTCGAACCCATACTCCCAGAAGCAACGCAACTGGTATGTACAAGACGCCTTAATCCACTTGACCATCACGACCGGACAAAATGAGGTGATAGCCGAGGCTATTTGAACCACCCCACCGCCGGCACTCGGATAGTAATCTTGGGCATAGCATTTTACCAAATCACCTCATTCTTTGGGGCACACGTGAGGAACACAAATGCGAACAAGCCTGAATGGTCCCCAGGACAATATGCAACTGAAAACTCACACCCCAGAAGTGACTCGAACCCATACTCCCAGAAGCAACGCAACTGGTATGTACAAGACGCCTTAATCCACTTGACCATCACGACCGGACAAAATGAGGTGATAGCCGAGGCTATTTGAACCACCCCACCGCCGGCACTCGGATAGTAATCTTGGGCATAGCATTTTACCAAATCACCTCATTCTTTGGGGCACACGTGAGGAACACAAATGCGAACAAGCCTGAATGGTCCCCAGGACAATATGCAACTGAAAACTCACACCCCAGAAGTGACTCGAACCCATACTCCCAGAAGCAACGCAACTGGTATGTACAAGACGCCTTAATCCACTTGACCATCACGACCGGACAAAATGAGGTGATAGCCGAGGCTATTTGAACCACCCCACCGCCGGCACTCGGATAGTAATCTTGGGCATAGCATTTTACCAAATCACCTCATTCTTTGGGGCACACGTGAGGAACACAAATGCGAACAAGCCTGAATGGTCCCCAGGACAATATGCAACTGAAAACTCACACCCCAGAAGTGACTCGAACCCATACTCCCAGAAGCAACGCAACTGGTATGTACAAGACGCCTTAATCCACTTGACCATCACGACCGGACAAAATGAGGTGATAGCCAAGGCTATTTGAACCACCCCACCGCCGGCACTCGGATAGTAATCTTGGGCATAGCATTTTACCAAATCACCTCATTCTTTGGGGCACACGTGAGGAACACAAATGCGAACAAGCCTGAATGGTCCCCAGGACAATATGCAACTGAAAACTCACACCCCAGAAGTGACTCGAACCCATACTCCCAGAAGCAACGCAACTGGTATGTACAAGACGCCTTAATCCACTTGACCATCACGACCGGACAAAATGAGGTGATAGCCGAGGCTATTTGAACCACCCCACCCCTTTCAGGCTTGTTCGCATTTGTGTTCCTCACGTGTGCCCCAAAGAATGAGGTGATTTGGTAAAATGCTATGCCCAAGATTACTATCCGAGTGCCGGCGGTGGGGTGGTTCAAATAGCCTCGGCTATCACCTCATTTTGTCCGGTCGTGATGGTCAAGTGGATTAAGGCGTCTTGTACATACCAGTTGCGTTGCTTCTGGGAGTATGGGTTCGAGTCACTTCTGGGGTGTGAGTTTTCAGTTGCATATTGTCCTGGGGACCATTCAGGCTTGTTCGCATTTGTGTTCCTCACGTGTGCCCCAAAGAATGAGGTGATTTGGTAAAATGCTATGCCCAAGATTACTATCCGAGTGCCGGCGGTGGGGTGGTTCAAATAGCCTCGGCTATCACCTCATTTTGTCCGGTCGTGATGGTCAAGTGGATTAAGGCGTCTTGTACATACCAGTTGCGTTGCTTCTGGGAGTATGGGTTCGAGTCACTTCTGGGGTGTGAGTTTTCAGTTGCATATTGTCCTGGGGACCATTCAGGCTTGTTCGCATTTGTGTTCCTCACGTGTGCCCCAAAGAATGAGGTGATTTGGTAAAATGCTATGCCCAAGATTACTATCCGAGTGCCGGCGGTGGGGTGGTTCAAATAGCCTCGGCTATCACCTCATTTTGTCCGGTCGTGATGGTCAAGTGGATTAAGGCGTCTTGTACATACCAGTTGCGTTGCTTCTGGGAGTATGGGTTCGAGTCACTTCTGGGGTGTGAGTTTTCAGTTGCATATTGTCCTGGGGACCATTCAGGCTTGTTCGCATTTGTGTTCCTCACGTGTGCCCAAAAGAATGAGGTGATTTGGTAAAATGCTATGCCCAAGATTACTATCCGAGTGCCGGCGGTGGGGTGGTTCAAATAGCCTCGGCTATCACCTCATTTTGTCCGGTCGTGATGGTCAAGTGGATTAAGGCGTCTTGTACATACCAGTTGCGTTGCTTCTGGGAGTATGGGTTCGAGTCACTTCTGGGGTGTGAGTTTTCAGTTGCATATTGTCCTGGGGACCATTCAGGCTTGTTCGCATTTGTGTTCCTCACGTGTGCCCCAAAGAATGAGGTGATTTGGTAAAATGCTATGCCCAAGATTACTATCCGAGTGCCGGCGGTGGGGTGGTTCAAATAGCCTCGGCTATCACCTCATTTTGTCCGGTCGTGATGGTCAAGTGGATTAAGGCGTCTTGTACATACCAGTTGCGTTGCTTATGGGAGTATGGGTTCGAGTCACTTCTGGGGTGTGAGTTTTCAGTTGCATATTGTCCTGGGGACCATTCAGGCTTGTTCGCATTTGTGTTCCTCACGTGTGCCCCAAAGAATGAGGTGATTTGGTAAAATGCTATGCCCAAGATTACTATCCGAGTGCCGGCGGTGGGGTGGTTCAAATAGCCTCGGCTATCACCTCATTTTGTCCGGTCGTGATGGTCAAGTGGATTAAGGCGTCTTGTACATACCAGTTGCGTTGCTTCTGGGAGTATGGGTTCGAGTCTCTTCTGGGGTGTGAGTTTTCAGTTGCATATTGTCCTGGGGACCATTCAGGCTTGTTCGCATTTGTGTTCCTCACGTGTGCCCCAAAGAATGAGGTGATTTGGTAAAATGCTATGCCCAAGATTACTATCCGAGTGCCGGCGGTGGGGTGGTTCAAATAGCCTCGGCTATCACCTCATTTTGTCCGGTCGTGATGGTCAAGTGGATCAAGGCGTCTTGTACATACCAGTTGCGTTGCTTCTGGGAGTATGGGTTCGAGTCACTTCTGGGGTGTGAGTTTTCAGTTGCATATTGTCCTGGGGACCATTCAGGCTTGTTCGCATTTGTGTTCCTCACGTGTGCCCCAAAGAATGAGGTGATTTGGTAAAATGCTATGCCCAAGATTACTATCCGAGTGCCGGCGGTGGGGTGGTTCAAATAGCCTCGGCTATCACCTCATTTTGTCCGGTCGTGATGGTCAAGTGGATTAAGGCGTCTTGTACATACCAGTTGCGTTGCTTCTGGGAGTATGGGTTCGAGTCACTTCTGGGGTGTGAGTTTTCAGTTGCATATTGTCCTGGGGACCATTCAGGCTTGTTCGCATTTGTGTTCCTCACGTGTGCCCCAAAGAATGAGGTGATTTGGTAAAATGCTATGCCCAAGATTACTATCCGAGTGCCGGCGGTGGGGTGGTTCAAATAGCCTCGGCTATCACCTCATTTTGTCCGGTCGTGATGGTCAAGTGGATTAAGGCGTCTTGTACATACCAGTTGCGTTGCTTCTGGGAGTATGGGTTCGAGTCACTTCTGGGGTGTGAGTTTTCAGTTGCATATTGTCCTGGGGACCATTCAGGCTTGTTCGCATTTGTGTTCCTCACGTGTGCCCCAAAGAATGAGGTGATTTGGTAAAATGCTATGCCCAAGATTACTATACGAGTGCCGGCGGTGGGGTGGTTCAAATAGCCTCGGCTATCACCTCATTTTGTCCGGTCGTGATGGTCAAGTGGATTAAGGCGTCTTGTACATACCAGTTGCGTTGCTTCTGGGAGTATGGGTTCGAGTCACTTCTGGGGTGTGAGTTTTCAGTTGCATATTGTCCTGGGGACCATTCAGGCTTGTTCGCATTTGTGTTCCTCACGTGTGCCCCAAAGAATGAGGTGATTTGGTAAAATGCTATGCCCAAGATTACTATCCGAGTGCAGGCGGTGGGGTGGTTCAAATAGCCTCGGCTATCACCTCATTTTGTCCGGTCGTGATGGTCAAGTGGATTAAGGCGTCTTGTACATACCAGTTGCGTTGCTTCTGGGAGTATGGGTTCGAGTCACTTCTGGGGTGTGAGTTTTCAGTTGCATATTTTCCTGGGGACCATTCAGGCTTGTTCGCATTTGTGTTCCTCACGTGTGCCCCAAAGAATGAGGTCATTTGGTAAAATGCTATGCCCTAGATTACTATCCGAGTGCCGGCGGTGGGGTGGTTCAAATAGCCTCGGCTATCACCTCATTTTGTCCGGTCGTGATGGTCAAGTGGATTAAGGCGTCTTGTACATACCAGTTGTGTTGCTTCTGGGAGTATGGGTTCGAGTCACTTCTGGGGTGTGAGTTTTCAGTTGCATATTGTCCTGGGGACCATTCAGGCTTGTTCGCATTTGTGTTCCTCACGTGTGCCCCAAAGAATGAGGTGATTTGGTAAAATGCTATGCCCAAGATTACTATACGAGTGCCGGCGGTGGGGTGGTTCAAATAGCCTCGGCTATCACCTCATTTTGTCCGGTCGTGATGGTCAAGTGGATTAAGGCGTCTTGTACATACCAGTTGCGTTGCTTCTGGGAGTATGGGTTCGAGTCACTTCTGGGGTGTGAGTTTTCAGTTGCATATTGTCCTGGGGACCATTCAGGCTTGTTCGCATTTGTGTTCCTCACGTGTGCCCCAAAGAATGAGGTGATTTGGTAAAATGCTATGCCCAAGATTACTATCCGAGTGCAGGCGGTGGGGTGGTTCAAATAGCCTCGGCTATCACCTCATTTTGTCCGGTCGTGATGGTCAAGTGGATTAAGGCGTCTTGTACATACCAGTTGCGTTGCTTCTGGGAGTATGGGTTCGAGTCACTTCTGGGGTGTGAGTTTTCAGTTGCATATTTTCCTGGGGACCATTCAGGCTTGTTCGCATTTGTGTTCCTCACGTGTGCCCCAAAGAATGAGGTCATTTGGTAAAATGCTATGCCCTAGATTACTATCCGAGTGCCGGCGGTGGGGTGGTTCAAATAGCCTCGGCTATCACCTCATTTTGTCCGGTCGTGATGGTCAAGTGGATTAAGGCGTCTTGTACATACCAGTTGTGTTGCTTCTGGGAGTATGGGTTCGAGTCACTTCTGGGGTGTGAGTTTTCAGTTGCATATTGTCCTGGGGACCATTCAGGCTTGTTCGCATTTGTGTTCCTCACGTGTGCCCCAAAGAATGAGGTGATTTGGTAAAATGCTATGCCCAAGATTACTATCCGAGTGCCGGCGGTGGGGTGGTTCAAATAGCCTCGGCTATCACCTCATTTTGTCCGGTCGTGATGGTCAAGTGGATTAAGGCATCTTGTACATACCAGTTGCGTTGCTTCTGGGAGTATGGGTTCGAGTCACTTCTGGGGTGTGAGTTTTCAGTTGCATATTGTCCTGGGGACCATTCAGGCTTGTTCGCATTTGTGTTCCTCACGTGTGCCCCAAAGAATGAGGTGATTTGGTAAAATGCTATGCCCAAGATTACTATCCGAGTGCCGGCGGTGGGGTGGTTCAAATAGCCTCGGCTATCACCTCATTTTGTCCGGTCGTGATGGTCAAGTGGATTAAGGCGTCTTGTACATACCAGTTGCGTTGCTTCTGGGAGTATGGGTTCGAGTCACTTCTGGGGTGTGAGTTTTCAGTTGCATATTGTCCTGGGGACCATTCAGGCTTGTTCGCATTTGTGTTCCTCACGTGTGCCCCAAAGAATGAGGTGATTTGGTAAAATGCTATGCCCAAGATTACTATCCGAGTGCCGGCGGTGGGGTGGTACAAATAGCCTCGGCTATCACCTCATTTTGTCCGGTCGTGATGGTCAAGTGGATTAAGGCGTCTTGTACATACCAGTTGCGTTGCTTCTGGGAGTATGGGTTCGAGTCACTTCTGGGGTGTGAGTTTTCAGTTGCATATTGTCCTGGGGACCATTCAGGCTTGTTCGCATTTGTGTTCCTCACGTGTGCCCCAAAGAATGAGGTGATTTGGTAAAATGCTATGCCCAAGATTACTATCCGAGTGCCGGCGGTGGGGCGGTTCAAATAGCCTCGGCTATCACCTCATTTTGTCCGGTCGTGATGGTCAAGTGGATTAAGGCGTCTTGTACATACCAGTTGCGTTGCTTCTGGGAGTATGGGTTCGAGTCACTTCTGGGGTGTGAGTTTTCAGTTGCATATTGTCCTGGGGACCATTAAGGCTTGTTCGCATTTGTGTTACACACGTGTGCCCCAAAGAATGAGGTGATTTGGTAAAATGCTATGCCCAAGATTACTATCCGAGTGCCGGCGGTGGGGTGGTTCAAATAGCCTCGGCTATCACCTCATTTTGTCCTGTCGTGATGGTCAAGTGGATTAAGGCGTCTTGTACATACCAGTTGCGTTGCTTCTGGGAGTATGGGTTCAAGTCACTTCTGGGGTGTGAGTTTTCAGTTGCATATTGTCCTGGGGACCATTCAGGCTTGTTCGCATTTGTGTTCCTCACGTGTGCCCCAAAGAATGAGGTGATTTGGTAAAATGCTATGCCCAAGATTACTATCCGAGTGCCGGCGGTGGGGTGGTTCAAATAGCCTCGGCTATCACCTCATTTTGTCCGGTCGTGATGGTCAAGTGGATTAAGGCGTCTTGTACATACCAGTTGCGTTGCTTCTGGGAGTATGGGTTCGAGTCACTTCTGGGGTGTGAGTTTTCAGTTGCATATTGTCCTGGGGACCATTCAGGCTTGTTCGCATTTGTGTTCCTCACGTGTGCCCCAAAGAATGAGGTGATTTGGTAAAATGCTATGCCCAAGATTACTATCCAAGTGCCGGCGGTGGGGTGGTTCAAATAGCCTCGGCTATCACCTCATTTTGTCCGGTCGTGATGGTCAAGTGGATTAAGGCGTCTTGTACATACCAGTTGCGTTGCTTCTGGGAGTATGGGTTCAAGTCACTTCTGGGGTGTGAGTTTTCAGTTGCATATTGTCCTGGGGACCATTCAGGCTTGTTCGCATTTGTGTTCCTCACGTGTGCCCCAAAGAATGAGGTGATTTGGTAAAATGCTATGCCCAAGATTACTATCCGAGTGCCGGCGGTGGGGTGGTTCAAATAGCCTCGGCTATCACCTCATTTTGTCCGGTCGTGATGGTCAAGTGGATTAAGGCGTCTTGTACATACCAGTTGCGTTGCTTCTGGGAGTATGGGTTCGAGTCACTTCTGGGGTGTGAGTTTTCAGTTGCATATTGTCCTGGGGACCATTCAGGCTTGTTCGCATTTGTGTTCCTCACGTGTGCCCCAAAGAATGAGGTGATTTGGTAAAATGCTATGCCCAAGATTACTATCCGAGTGCCGGCGGTGGGGTGGTTCAAATAGCCTCGGCTATCACCTCATTTTGTCCGGTCGTGATGGTCAAGTGGATTAAGGCGTCTTGTACATACCAGTTGCGTTGCTTCTGGGAGTATGGGTTCGAGTCACTTCTGGGGTGTGAGTTTTCAGTTGCATATTGTCCTGGGGACCATTCAGGCTTGTTCGCATTTGTGTTCCTCACGTGTGCCCCAAAGAATGAGGTGATTTGGTAAAATGCTATGCCCAAGATTACTATTCGAGTGCCGGCGGTGGGGTGGTTCAAATAGCCTCGGCTATCACCTCATTTTGTCCGGTCGTGATGGTCAAGTGGATTAAGGCGTCTTGTACATACCAGTTGCGTTGCTTCTGGGAGTATGGGTTCGAGTCACTTCTGGGGTGTGAGTTTTCAGTTGCATATTGTCCTGGGGACCATTCAGGCTTGTTCGCATTTGTGTTCCTCACGTGTGCCCCAAAGAATAAGGTGATTTGGAAAAATGCTATGCCCAAGATTACTATCCGAGTGCCGGCGGTGGGGTGGTTCAAATAGCCTCGGCTATCACCTCATTTTGTCCGGTCGTGATGGTCAAGTGGATTAAGGCGTCTTGTACATACCAGTTGCGTTGCTTCTGGGAGTATGGGTTCGAGTCACTTCTGGGGTGTGAGTTTTCAGTTGCATATTGTCCTGGGGACCATTCAGGCTTGTTCGCATTTGTGTTCCTCACGTGTGCCCCAAAGAATGAGGTGATTTGGTAAAATGCTATGCCCAAGATTACTATCCGAGTGCCGGCGGTGGGGTGGTTCAAATAGCCTCGGCTATCACCTCATTTTGTCCGGTCGTGATGGTCAAGTGGATTAAGGCGTCTTGTACATACCAGTTGCGTTGCTTCTGGGAGTATGGGTTCGAGTCACTTCTGGGGTGTGAGTTTTCAGTTGCATATTGTCCTGGGGACCATTCAGGCTTGTTCGCATTTGTGTTCCTCACGTGTGCCCCAAAGAATGAGGTGATTTGGTAAAATGCTATGCCCAAGATTACTATCCGAGTGCCGGCGGTGGGGTGGTTCAAATAGCCTCGGCTATCACCTCATTTTGTCCGGTCGTGATGGTCAAGTGGATTAAGGCGTCTTGTACATACCAGTTGCGTTGCTTCTGGGAGTATGGGTTCGAGTCACTTCTGGGGTGTGAGTTTTCAGTTGCATATTGTCCTGGGGACCATTCAGGCTTGTTCGCATTTGTGTTCCTCACGTGTGCCCCAAAGAATGAGGTGATTTGGTAAAATGCTATGCCCAAGATTACTATCCGAGTGCCGGCGGTGGGGTGGTTCAAATAGCCTCGGCTATCACCTCATTTTGTCCGGTCGTGATGGTCAAGTGGATTAAGGCGTCTTGTACATACCAGTTGCGTTGCTTCTGGGAGTATGGGTTCGAGTCACTTCTGGGGTGTGAGTTTTCAGTTGCATATTGTCCTGGGAACCATTCAGGCTTGTTCGCATTTGTGTTCCTCACGTGTGCCCCAAAGAATGAGGTGATTTGGTAAAATGCTTTGCCCAAGATTACTATCCGAGTGCCGGCGGTGGGGTGGTTCAAATAGCCTCGGCTATCACCTCATTTTGTCCGGTCGTGATGGTCAAGTGGATTAAGGCGTCTTGTACATACCAGTTGCGTTGCTTCTGGGAGTATGGGTTCGAGTCACTTCTGGGGTGTGAGTTTTCAGTTGCATATTGTCCTGGGGACCATTCAGGCTTGTTCGCATTTGTGTTCCTCACGTGTGCCCCAAAGAATGAGGTGATTTGGTAAAATGCTATGCCCAAGATTACTATCCGAGTGCCGGCGGTGGGGTGGTTCAAATAGCCTCGGCTATCACCTCATTTTGTCCGGTCGTGATGGTCTAGTGGATTAAGGCGTCTTGTACATACCAGTTGCGTTGCTTCTGGGAGTATGGGTTCGAGTCACTTCTGGGGTGTGAGTTTTCAGTTGCATATTGTCCTGGGGACCATTCAGGCTTGTTCGCATTTGTGTTCCTCACGTGTGCCCCAAAGAATGAGGGGATTTGGTAAAATGCTATGCCCAAGATTACTATCCGAGTGCCGGCGGTGGGGTGGTTCAAATAGCCTCGGCTATCACCTCATTTTGTCCGGTCGTGATGGTCAAGTGGATTAAGGCGTCTTGTACATACCAGTTGCGTTGCTTCTGGGAGTATGGGTTCGAGTCACTTCTGGGGTGTGAGTTTTCAGTTGCATATTGTCCTAGCTGGGGACCATTCAGGCTTGTTCGCATTTGTGTTCCTCACGTGTGCCCCAAAGAATGAGGTGATTTGGTAAAATGCTATGCCCAAGATTACTATCCGAGTGCCGGCGGTGGGGTGGTTCAAATAGCCTCGGCTATCACCTCATTTTGTCCGGTCGTGATGGTCAAGTGGATTAAGGCGTCTTGTACATACCAGTTGCGTTGCTTCTGGGAGTATGGGTTCGAGTCACTTCTGGGGTGTGAGTTTTCAGTTGCATATTGTCCTGGGGACCATTCAGGCTTGTTCGCATTTGTGTTCCTCACGTGTGCCCCAAAGAATGAGGTGATTTGGTAAAATGCTATGCCCAAGATTACTATTCGAGTGCCGGCGGTGGGGTGGTTCAAATAGCCTCGGCTATCACCTCATTTTGTCCGGTCGTGATGGTCAAGTGGATTAAGGCGTCTTGTACATACCAGTTGCGTTGCTTCTGGGAGTATGGGTTCGAGTCACTTCTGGGGTGTGAGTTTTCAGTTGCATATTGTCCTGGGGACCATTCAGGCTTGTTCGCATTTGTGTTCCTCACGTGTGCCCCAAAGAATGAGGTGATTTGGTAAAATGCTATGCCCAAGATTACTATCCGAGTGCCGGCGGTGGGGTGGTTCAAATAGCCTCGGCTATCACCTCATTTTGTCCGGTCGTGATGGTCAAGTGGATTAAGGCGTCTTGTACATACCAGTTGCGTTGCTTCTGGGAGTATGGGTTCGAGTCACTTCTGGGGTGTGAGTTTTCAGTTGCATATTGTCCTGGGGACCATTCAGGCTTGTTCGCATTTGTGTTCCTCACGTGTGCCCCAAAGAATGAGGTGATTTGGTAAAATGCTATGCCCAAGATTACTATCCGAGTGCCGGCGGTGGGGTGGTTCAAATAGCCTCGGCTATCACCTCATTTTGTCCGGTCGTGATGGTCTAGTGGATTAAGGCGTCTTGTACATACCAGTTGCGTTGCTTCTGGGAGTATGGGTTCGAGTCACTTCTGGGGTGTGAGTTTTCAGTTGCATATTGTCCTGGGGACCATTCAGGCTTATTCGCATTTGTGTTCCTCACGTGTGCCCCAAAGAATGAGGTGATTTGGTAAAATGCTATGCCCAAGATTACTATTCGAGTGCCGGCGGTGGGGTGGTTCAAATAGCCTCGGCTATCACCTCATTTTGTCCGGTCGTGATGGTCAAGTGGATTAAGGCGTCTTGTACATACCAGTTGCGTTGCTTCTGGGAGTATGGGTTCGAGTCACTTCTGGGGTGTGAGTTTTCAGTTGCATATTGTCCTGGGGACCATTCAGGCTTGTTCGCATTTGTGTTCCTCACGTGTGCCCCAAAGAATGAGGTGATTTGGTAAAATGCTATGCCCAAGATTACTATCCGAGTGCCGGCGGTGGGGTGGTTCAAATAGCCTCGGCTATCACCTCATTTTGTCCGGTCGTGATGGTCAAGTGGATTAAGGCGTCTTGTACATACCAGTTGCGTTGCTTCTGGGAGTATGGGTTCGAGTCACTTCTGGGGTGTGAGTTTTCAGTTGCATATTGTCCTGGGGACCATTCAGGCTTGTTCGCATTTGTGTTCCTCACGTGTGCCCCAAAGAATGAGGTGATTTGGTAAAATGCTATGCCCAAGATTACTATCCGAGTGCCGGCGGTGGGGTGGTTCAAATAGCCTCGGCTATCACCTCATTTTGTCCGGTCGTGATGGTCTAGTGGATTAAGGCGTCTTGTACATACCAGTTGCGTTGCTTCTGGGAGTATGGGTTCGAGTCACTTCTGGGGTGTGAGTTTTCAGTTATATATATATATATATATATATATATATATATATATATATATATATATATATATATATATATATATATATATATATATATATATATATATATATATATAATCAGTATAAACGTTCCTTGATACACAACAATGATCAATCGATCACCCTATCAGTCCTAGAACACATACATCTGTAGGTAATCCAGCCTACGA
Organism: Procambarus clarkii; assembly: GCF_040958095.1. Classification (NCBI taxonomy): domain Eukaryota; kingdom Metazoa; phylum Arthropoda; class Malacostraca; order Decapoda; family Cambaridae; genus Procambarus; species Procambarus clarkii. Next base: position 55,811,989 of record NC_091154.1, on the reverse strand, counting down.
CTGTAACTCTAAACTTCAGTATAAACACTCCTTGGTACAAAAATGGCAAACAATCACTCACTTTTCACTGCATCTTACACGCTAAAGACAAACACTCTACCAACTCCCTACAAGTATTCATTTAGAACTTCCCTTCCACATCTGGAAATTCACTACCCTGATCTCTTCAGGTTCTTCCGGGTTTCACTACCAGGATCCTCTGCAGCTCCTCCAGGCTGCTACACCATGAAGTTTCCCTTGAGCTTCTATGGAGCTTCACCACTTCTACTAGGGTCCTCCACAGCTCTCCTGGCTGCTACACCATGAGGTTTCCTCGAGCAACTGTAGTGCTTCACCACCTCTACAGAAGCCCGTGACACTCCTCTTCACTGCTTCTCCTCACCGCTTGAGGTCCTCTCCTCCACTACCTTGGTGTCTCATCAACTACACCCTCTGTGCTGGCTTCGAAGTTCTCAGCAACTTCTTCCCCAAAGACAAACCTGCAACCCATTGACACTCCAATAAAAATGTTTCCTTATAAACACATAGACGAAGTAATCCACACAATGTGTTTGCATCTAACATCTATCTGCTCTCTACATGCAGTGAGAGTGGACTCCCCCGTTTTGGGCTGGTCCATGCTCCACCTCGTCCGCGGGCGGCTCCTCACTCACTCAGGGAGGGTCCTCCGCCGCCAGGAGCTGGGCTCCGTCAGTTGGCTTCAGATGGTCGACGGGAGAGGACTTGCTGCTCGTCCCTCCAGCTGTCTCTCTCATCTCCGTCCTCTCATTTAGGCTTCCTACCTTACCAAAACATTTCTAACTTTTAAATAAACATTACTACTGTTGCTGGGCACACGACCAACTACAAGCAATCACTATGAACTGGCTTAAATCGTACTTACCACAGATTGTCTGGTCGAGGGCGCTCCTCCCTCTTGACAGAGCTTGGTCAGGGCACTCCAACGGCCCACGATAATGTCTCTGGTTGGCTTAATAAACACTCCTCGCCGTCCAGGACTTGAGACCATAACGTTCCCAGCTCAGTTCCACAGCTGGCACGTCTGCACACCTCCCTTCTCTTGGAGATATATCACTAGGGGTTCCTTTCTGATGGGAGCTTGAACGGAGCGCGGCTTCCCCCTGCAATGTTTGGCGCTCATGTGAGGTCAAAGCCCTCCAGAAGCAAGCCTCACGCCTCCAGCAAAATATCCACATCTCCTAACCAGTCATTTATCTATTTCCTTATTTACTGCCCATAATCTCAAATTGGTCATTGAATCCAACAAACTATTTTACATCTGTGTTATTGCCTCTATATTTCCTATACTTTCTAGTTAGGTCAGGCTTGTTGAATAACTCTCAAGGGGGAGACTCGTTTCTCCTGTAGGCTGAGATCATAACACTCCCCTCCCCTTATTTTTGAGAGTTATTCCAGTGGCAAAGCTTGGGATAATACATCCGCCACCACACTGTCTCGTTCTTCAATAGATTGGTTCGACCGGTTGATCTGCTTACGGACTCCTTTAGGAGACTACAATTAGTTCGTTGCTCCTTGCACCATCTGGCTCACAACTCGCCAGAAACATGATCTTCTCGCAAACGATCTGACTTCTCTGGCACATCTTGGCTAGGCTGTCCTCCTTGGACGTCTGCACTCCATTCGTCCACTCTACTTATTGTTTCCACTCTCCGTTTCCTCGTCTTCTTCTCTTCTCGTCCAGAGTCAGACGTCTACTGTCTGTACCTCCTCTGTCGTCTTCACACTTCCAACTACTGCCGTTATACCTTCGTCTCCTGCCATCATACTTCACTCCCTCGTCTTCACCGACGATCCTCCCTTTCGTCTCCTCATTTATCCGAGACCTCATCCTGTTTGACTTCCATCGAGTCCTCGGTTTTCTTCTATTCCTCCATGCTTGTATCATCATCTTCTTCTCACACTTCTCACCTCTATACAACTCCATTTCTTCTCCTTCAACTCTTCTTCGTTCCCTAAAAGTTTCTTCGAGCACTGTACTACACCCAACAGCACTCGACCATACATGTCGCTTTACCTCTCCTAGAGTGCTCGTAAGCATCTCTCCCCACATACTGTCTCTTCTCCTTTCATTTTCTCGGCTATTACTCTTCTTCGCTATCTCTCCTCCACGTTTTCTGTGAAACATGTCAACTCCTGACACCTCAAACATCTTAACTCCACTATCCATACTCGTGGACAACTTGACGCTCTACTCCCGTCCTCAGTATGCCCACATCCTTCTTCACTTCTGCTCAGCACAGTTGCATTCACCTTCCGGCTCTTAATTTCGGTGGGCTGGACTCTACTCAGGTCTGCTCTCTTCACACGAGTCTTCTTCGGCTGGGTCATCTTCACTTTTGACCTCACTGAGACTCCATTTTCCTGAGTCGCACCTTCATCAAACAGCCACGCTATACCTACGTCGATATCTTCCACCGGTTGAATCGACACTGTCTCCTCTTCTCCAGCATCTTCCTCGTCGGCCACCTCTGCCTTCATCACTACCGAGACAGGGTACTCAATGGCTTGGCGGTTTCCTGATGCATCTCTTCGGATGTCAGTCAGGTTCCCACTCTTAGGTGTCCCACCCGTGCCGTGGCCTTCTGGGCACTCCTCTGGCACAGTCTCCGCTATGACTCCTGGCAACACCTTTGTCCAGCACAAGTCATTCCCCAGGATCACTTGGACTCTTGGAACAGGTATGTCGGGGCATACTCCCAACATCACCTCTGCCGACACATATTCCGACCTTAGCTGGACAGTACAAACGGGCATGTCACTCTCAGACAATAACCCATGTACTTTCATCTTACTCTTGCCAGCTAACCGTCGATCACTCCCAATCAGGCTTCTCACAATCAAGGTCTGATTAGCTCCAGTATCTCTTAAGATACCAACTTCTACCTCAGGTTGGCGTCCTATACTGATCCAACCTTTGCTCATGAACGGCCTATACCTCTCGTTCACTAAGTTCACCTTCTATGGTTTGTCTTGGAACACATTAGTATATTTACTTCGGGGGGTCACATATGGCCAGGGTCACAACTCTCTTGCCCTGCCGACAATCTCGCATCACGTGACCCAACCTGTTACAATTGTAACACCTCACCTGGGAAAAGTCTCTTTTATATGTACCAGAGTGGCTCTGACTTTGTCCACTCGCATGAGAGTTCCTCGGGCCAGGCACACTACCTGCACTCTGCAGAGCTTTACTGGACTCTTGATTTCCTGGATCACGATTAGTTTCTCGTTTAGCTCCTCCATCCTCACTTTCAGACGAAGTGCGCGACCTACTCTTTTGAATTTCAGGGTACTTACGTTTATCTGCCCATTTATCAAAATTCTTCTCACCCCAGACTCTTCTGGGTCTTTCATAATTTCTTCCTCCCCAGACTCCACTGGATCTGCCATTGCTGCGACTCGCCTCACTTCTCACTCTGTTCTCCCTCAAGCTCTTATATGCTTCCGTAATCATATCCGCCCTATCTGCGGCATCTTTCACATCCTTTACCCTCGTTTCTTGGATCTTGAACTTTGTTTCGGGATGCATCATCTCCAAGAACTTCTCCATGACCATCAGTTGCTTCAGGTCAGCGTAAGATCCAACTCCGGCAGCCTCAATCCACTTCTGGAATCGTCTTTCCAGATCCCTTGCTGTCTCAGCAAAGGTACATGCTCCAACTTTGATCATCTCTCTAAAGCGCTTCCTATAAGCTTATGGAGTTAGCTGAAACGAGTGCAGTATGCTGCTCTTTACTGTGGCATAATCCTGGCACTCTTCCAGTGACAATTTGGTGTATGCCTCCCTGGCTGCACCGGTCAATCTTAACTGGACCAGCTGGGCCCATTCCTCCTGTGGCCACTCCTTGATGCTGGCTACTTTTTCAAAATGCTCGAAGAAACTCTGCCTCTTCGGGCACAAACAAGGGAATGTCCTTCTCCCTAACCCTAACATCTGATGAGCGTGATACCTGGGTGGTGCTGTCTGGCAACCCAAATTCAATCCTTTGTTCAGCCATGGTTCTGTTCGTTTCTATCTGCATCCATTCGGCCTCTCCCTCGCGCCCTCCTCCTTTTTTATGACGCCGTCTTCGATGCTGCCCTCTGCTCTATTCCTCGCTCTTCCTCTCGGGAAAAGCGGAAGTGCATTCCCTGGTGGAATGTGGACTGTACTCAGGCTTTTCACTGTAAGAGTGCAGCCTGGAAGAGACATCATCGCTAGCGGACGACTAAATCTTTTCTTTTGTTTCGGAAGGCAAGTGCTGTGGCCCATAGGACCATCCGTCTCGCTAAACGTGCATGTTGGATGTCTTATGTCTCCACTCCAAGGAAGCCGATCGGCCGAGCGGACAGCATGCTGGACTTGTGATCCTGTGATCCCGGGTTTGATCCCGGGCGCCAGCGAGAAACAATTGGCATTGTTTCTTTCACCCTATGCCCCTGTTACCTAGCAGTAAAATAGGTACCTGGGTGTTAGTCAGCTGTCACGGGCTGCTTCCTGGGGGTAGAGGCCAGGTCGATGACCGGGCCGCGGGGACACTAAAGCCCCGAAATTATTTCAAGATAACCTCAAGATCTCAAGATAACCGTCACCTCTGAAATTCCTCTACCACTGATCTGGAAGCATATCCGCAAGATAGCGGGTAAGTTCGTTCCCGATATCTCACCGGTCCTTCACCTCGGTGGTACTCTTGTGGCGGACCCATTGCAGGTCGCGACCGAATTGGGTTCCCACTTTTCATCTGTTAGCTCTGGTTCTCATCTCCCCCATTCCTTCCTTCTTCGTAAGCCTCTTCTTCAATCTCGTCCATTGGATTTCAGTACCTATCTCGGCCTTCCCTATAACGATCCCTTCTCTCTCTCTCTCTCTCTCTGAGCTCCAGTCTGCCCTGTGCCTCTGCGGTTCTACGGCGGCAGGCTCCGATGACATTCATTATGAGATGCTTCGACATCTCCATCCATTCTCGTCTCAGTATTTAGTGAGTCTGTTTAATCGGGTCTGGGAGTCGTCGTCAATCCCTGAGGACTGGCTCGATGCTGTTGTTCTCCCTGTTCGGAAACCAGGGTCTCTCGGGTCCCCCAAGGACTTCCGCCCTATTGCCCTCACGAGTTGTGTCTGAAAGCTCTTTGAACATATGGTTAACGTTCGTCTGATGTGGTTCTTAGAGCACTATCACCTCCTTTCCCCTTCTCAATTTGGTTTTCGCAAATGCCGCAGCACAACAGATGTCCTGGTGAACTTGGAGGTCTATATTCGTACTGCTTTTGCTGCAAAGACCTCCGTTGTTGCCGTCCTTTTTGACCTGGAAAAGGCTTACGACACTGTCTGGTGGTATCATATTCTGTCTCAACTACATTTGGCCTTCGTGGGAATCTCCCTCTTTTCCTCCAAAGTTTCCTCTCTCGTCGTTCCTTTCGAGTGAGGCTCGGTACCACTCTCTCTGCCCCTTTTCGGCAATATGAGGGTGTGCCCCAAGGTAGTGTTCTGAGCACTACTCTTTTTCTTGTTGCTCTCAATGGTCTTCTTTCCTCCATTCCTTCTGGCGTCTTCTCCGCTCTCTATGTAGACAAGACCCACACCCTTTGCTGTCGGGGTGATGATTCGCCTCTCCTTCAACAGCGGTTTCAACTTGCGATTGATGCCGTGTCATCTTGGGCCACCAATCATGGCTTCAAGTTCTCTGCGTCTATGACTTGTGCTATGACTTTTACTCGGAAGCGTGTCATTCTTCGTCCTTCTTTGTCTCTTTATGGACATCCCCTTGTGTACAAGGATTCCGCTAAGCTTCTGGGGTTAATCTTTGACACTCGTTTGTCTTGGTCAGCCCATATCTCTCACTTTCCTCGCTGAATGCTCTAAGGCCCTTTCCCTCCTTAAGGTTTTGTCCCATACTTCTTAGGGGCAGATAGGCGTACACTCTTCTCTCTACATTCCTCACTCGTCCTGTCTAAATTCGATTATGGTTGTCCTGCTTACTCGTCCGCTTCTCCTTCTAATTTTCGCCGTCTTGATGTTTTGCACCATTGTTACGGACCCGAGTCCAGCGTCCGAGCACGGAGCAGTGACAAGAACGCCATCTGTGAGTCAGCACCCGAAACCCCCTCCAAATGGACGAAGCCATCTAGTGAGGACAGGATATACCGGCCACAGGGGCTGGTTTCCCGTCTTAATCAGCTAGTAACGTAGCCGCTGCTGACCTCTGGTGAGGTGGCGCTTAGAAAACAACGCCATCTATGGAGTGGATAGGTGGACATTTGTGTCTAAGCCTGTAAGTGAGGTGCTCTATAGAGTGTCCCTAGTACTAATGACGTGTCTGATTACAGAGTCGACCTGGGACTGCTGTATTGGACTATAGGGCAGTCTACCCAAGGCAGCCAAAGTCTCTCCACGTGTTTGCTGCAGAAGCTGTGAGTCACCCCCGGACGAACACTGTTGAGTGTGTTAGCCTGCCTGTGACGTGGCAGTACCAGGAATCGTCTTATCTGGGGGCTGGTTGGTGGAAGAGACTAGCCACTGTGGTGCGGAGATAGGAGATTGATCTGCGGAATCACACGAGGATCCTGCCTAGGGCTCGCAACCCTAGTGTCGGTCGTGGAGTGGCCTACACAGCGGAGCTGATTGGAACCTGCCAGCTACAGGCTGGATTTATGGTTGAAGGCCTCCACGACGGTGCACCCAGTGGGACTGTGATTTGGCTGGCCTGTGGCCAGGGTAGATTCGCCGAGAGAGAATCAGAGGATTCATCGTGGGCCACGACGAAGAGAACCAGGGCTACTCATCTTGAGCACCGTGGAGCATCCCGTGTCTTCAGAGGAAGACTAATTTGTATATAATAAGTGTAGTTATAGCAACCCTGTGTGTGACTGTGATATATTTATGGTGGTGGTAGCAATATATATACAAAAGCAGTGCATTTGTATCCCTTCCCCTTTAATCTAACTTGCGTTACGGAACGCACCCCTTGAAAGCCACTACTAGCTTGGGGCCGGATACCCAAACTCTAATAACATCAGAGAAGAACCCGGTTGCGACCCAATAGGGCCGTAACATAATTGGCATCCCCAGCGGGATCTGACCCTTTGTCAAGTTTGTTTGACAGGGATGGTGATGTAGCACAATCCCTTGTAAATAATTCCCCCTGTTTGTGACTATTAGGACGTTATACATCCTGTGCGGTGCTCAGAGTGATTCAGTGCAATATTGTAGAGTGCGGTGCTCGTTGTGATTAAGTGCAATATTGCGTAGTACGGTGCCTGGTGTAATTACGTGCAATATTGGCAAGTGCGGTGTTAGGTGCGATAAAGTGCAATATTGACGTAGTACAGTGCTCGGTGCGTTAAGTGCTAAAGTGAAGCGGTGATTTAAGTGCTAGTGCTCCATCTCAGTGACAATGGCGGAAAAAGTGACCATCGACGATCTGGACGATGTTCAGGCCTTTCTGAACAGGGAGGACTGTCTTGCCAGATTAAAATATCTGGGAAAACAGGAACTTGTACTAGTGAGTGCCTACCTGGAGATCAAGATACGTGCCAGTGATTCCCGTGTGGAGATCTTGTCCAAGGTTCACCGGCATTTGAAGGCCGAGGAGAAAGAGGAAAGCGAGGCACAAAATACAAAAGAAAGTGAGGAAGTAGCTTCCACTGAAAAGGAAGATAAGGGCAGTGACATTGAAAGCGATGCAGGTGAGCTGAACATAAGCTTTCTAACTGTCAAAATGCGTGCCTTGGAAATAAATCGCGAGATGGAATGGAAGAAATTAGAAATGGAAAGAGAGACAAGAAAAAGAAATGGAGATGAGGCGTTTAGAATTAGAAGAAAAGGAAAAAGAAAGACAAGAAAGGAAAGAAGAGCGAGAAAGAGAAGAGAAACGAAAAAGAGAAGAGCGAGAAAGAGAAGAGAAACGAGAAAGAGAAGAGCAAGAGAGAGAAGAAAAAGAAAAAGAGACAACATGAGCTAAAAGTATTGCGATTAGGTGGTCGGAGGCAAACAATGGAAACGAGTAGTTTCGATCCGGTAAGGAACATCAAAATGGTCCCGAAGTTCAACGAGAATTAAGTTCCGAAGTTCTTCGCGGCCTTCGAGAAAGTGGCAGCCTCTTTGGAGTGGCCAAAGGAGAATTGGGCCATCATGATACAGTCCGTCTTGACTGGGAAGGCCCAAATCGCCTACTCCACGTTGTCCCTTGATGATTCCGGCGATTACGACAAGGTGAAGAAGGTAGTGCTCATGGCGTACCAATTGGTACATGAGGCTTAAAGGCAGAAGTTCAGGAACCTGAAAAAGACCTCGGACTACACATTCACCGAATTCGCGACCATCAAGGAGCGACTTTTCCAAGAATGGTGTGCCTCTCGGAAGGTGGAGACCAAAGAAGACCTCGAGCAGCTCATACTGTTAGAGGACTTCAAAGACTGTCTGTCTGGAGATCTAAAGACGTACCTAGAAGAGCAGCAGGTGGAGACCTTGAGTGCGGCAGCCACCATGGCTGAGGAATACATCTTGACACATAGGTCTTCCACTAGGTATGTCCCGAAGAATTACCCCCATCTGTTTGGTAAGCCTCGTCAGGAAGAGGAGAGATCCGTCCCACAAAGCGCTGTGAAGACGCCCCAAAGTAGCCCTCGAAGGACCAGTCCTAGCAGTCGGAAACACCGCAGTCCGAGGAGGAATATGGTGTGTTGGACTTGTGGGCAGAAAGGGCATGTAGCTGCTATGTGCCGAGGCAGAAGAGGTAGCGGCCCACGTAGGGAGGTGATGTTGATGAGCTGTGACACCACCAGTAGGAAGCCAGTCTATGACTAGTCAGGAAGAACCAGGATTGTTTGCCCTTCACACTTCAAGCGGGTATGTATCGAGTGATCATACTGGCAGATCAGTTGTAGTGCTCAGAGATAGTGGAGCAGCCCAGTCCCTGATCGTGAGAAACTCGTTACCCGAGGGAGTGAGTGTGGACGGGAGACAAAAGGTTGTCCTAGTTGGGTTTCCTAGGACGCAGTACGTCGCCCACTTAGTGCCGGTACATCTAGACTCGCCTTACTTCAGCGGCACATGTGCGTTGGCAGTAGTTGATACCCTCCCTATAGTTGGGATTGACGTGATACTAGCCAACGACTTGGTGACAGGTTGGGACTACAAACATCTCAAGGTTGTGGACGAGCCAGCCGGAGCAGGCATAAGGTCTGAAGTAACAACAGGAGACAGTGGTAATATCCAGGTACAGGCAGACGGACAACTACTTAACATGTTTAATTCTCCCTCTCACTAACAGGTTGACAGCATTCTAGCAGAGTCTCCTGATTCTTCTCCCGACGAGGAACATGAGGTTACGATGGCAGAAGCGACTGAGCGAGAAGAGAGGCCTCGTGTACAAGCACCCCCGGATACCCAAGAGTCTGGAGTGAAGGCGGACGAGTACTTGCGGTATGGCAAAGTACAATGTATACTGAACCGGCCAGTGATTCCCCAGACGTCGGAGGTATGTGAGGTATGTGCGAAAGTTCTAGTGCCCTCTTCGGTCCAAACCAGGCTAATGGATATAGCCGGCTATGGACATTACAGGCTCATGAAACTTATCCCTAAGTTAACCAAATGTTTCTTAGCGGTATCTTTTGTTCTCATGTGTGTTCTCAGTAAGGACCAGTGGACGACCCGACAGATGATGGCTCCCATGAACAGCGCGAAGAGATCCCAGGGATTAGAGACGGGCACTGTGAGTGTTGCAATCAAAGGAGGGACCTGGAAGGTGATGGTAGATACAGGAGGTATGAAAAATGACATTATGAGTGACTGTTTCCGGCAGGTTGACACCCCCCGCGTGATTGCTGAGCCTAGATGCAGCGTTATACGGAACGTTGGTCGACCTGACGGTGGCAGAGCGAATGCCATCTTTGATGTACGAACAGCCCTATTGGGACTAGGTGTGGGCCTAGTAGGCGCGTATGCTGTAAGTACTGACTTGACAACTATCGCTGTCACTCTAAATTATCAGACCCTTGTATTCCAGGTTCCCATCTCCCTGAAGGACTACCGGACCGGTACCAGAAATGCCGTCTGTGACCAGCCATCAACGGTGCCACGACACAGGGAGGTGTCGATTCACCCCGGATCGCGTCAGTACCGATCCTTACTCGAGGCACGTGAGATTATGCCCCTGCTCGACATCTCAGTGAAGGTGTGGAAAATCACATCAGGCAGGTTATTGCCTTCCATCTGCAAGTTTCCTTTGTGCCAGAGTTTCTCATTAGGACAGTTCTGTGGACAAGACATTCTCGCCACTCCAGTTAATAGTGTACGTGAGTCCGTTTGGAGTTGTACCCACGTACTAATTTGTTTTTTTTGTTTTTTTATAGAAACCCAAACCAAATTCTTTTTGGTGGGGAGGTGTTATGGACCCGAGTCCAGCGTCCGAGCATGGAGCAGTGACGACAACGCCATCTGTGAGTCAGCACCCGAAACCCCCTCCAAATGGACGAAGCCATCTAGTGAGGACAGGATATACCGGCCACAGGGGCTGGTTTCCCGTCTTAATCAGCTAGTAACGTAGTTGCTGCTGACCTCTGGTGAGGTGGCGCTTAGACAACAACGCCATCTATGGAGTGGATAGGTGGATATTTGTGTCTAAGCCTGTTAGTGAGGTGCCCTAGAGTGTCCCTAGTACTAATGACGTGTCTGATTACAGAGTCGACCTGGGACTGCTGTATAGGACGATGGGGCAGTCTACCCAAGGCAGCCAAAGTCTCTCCACGTGTTTGCTGCAGAAGCTGTGAGTCACCCCCGGACGAACACTGTTGAGTGTGTTAGCCTGCCTGTGACGTGGCAGTACCAGGAATCGTCTTATCTGGGGGCTGGTTGGTGAAAGAGACTAGCCACTGCGGTGCGGAGAGAGGAGAGTGATCTGCGGAATCACACGAGGCTCCTGCCTAGAGCTCGCAACCCTAGTATCGGTCGTGGAGTGGCCTACACAGCGGAGCTGATTGGAACCTGCCAGCTACAGGCTGGATTTGTGGTTGAAGGCCTCCAAGACGGTGCACCCAGTGGGACTGTGATTTGGCTGGCCTGTGGCCAGGGTAGATTCGCCGAGAGAGAATCAGAGGATTCATCGTGGGCCACGACGAAGAGAACCAGGGCTACTCATCTTGAGCACCGTGGAGCATCCCGTGTCTTCAGAGGAAGACTAATTTGTATATAATAAGTGTAGTTATAGCAACCCTGTGTGTGACTGTGATATATTTATGGTGGTGGTAGCAATATATATACAAAAGCAGTGCATTTGTATCCCTTCCCCTTTAATCTAACTTGCGTTATAGAACGTACCCCTTGAAAGCCACTACTAGCTTGGGGCCGGATACCCAAACTCTAATAACATCAGAGAAGAACCCGGTTGCGACCCAATAGGGTCGTAACAACCATGCTGGGTTGTGCCTCAGCTCTAGTGCCTTTCGTTCGACTCCCACCCTCAGCTTGTATGTTGACACTGGTTTCCTATCTCTCTAGGACCGCCGTGATCGCTACTGTCTTCGCTATCTAGTGCAGTCCTTGCAACATTCTTCCTCTCACCTCTGTCGTGCTTTGACTTTTACCCCTCCTGTAGTTCCTGTTTCTCTTCACCACCTCCCTCTTTCTGTCTGGCTATCTCACTTACGTGTCTCTTTCCATTCCTCTTTCTCATATTTCTCCTTGTATTGTTCCTTCCTTTCTCCCGTGGAGGGTCCCCCTTCCGAAGTTTTGTACATCCTTGACCGACATTACTAAAGCTTTTACTCTTCCTACGGTTCTGAAACGCCTTTTTCTTGAACACTTTTCTTCACACTCCCGCTCCGTTTCCATCTTCACCAATGGGTCTAAGTCCGCGGATGGTGTGGGCTACTCCATTCCTTTTCCTGATCGAAATTATATGTGTCGCCTCCCTTCGGAGACTAGCATCTTCACAGCGGAGCTTTATGCTTGGTCGGGGTCATGGTCTTGGTCTTGCTCCATGCTCTCCGTCTCCTGCTTTCACGTTGTCAATCCTCCTTTGTGATTGTCGTTGACTCTTGTAGTGCCCTCATGGCTCTCGGGTCCTTTAATGCTGTCCATCCCGTTGTAGTCGAGATTCAACATTGGCTGTTTCTTATCTCTAGTAAATTTAAATCCGTGGAGTTTTGCTGGGTTCCCAGTCATGTTTGTGTTTCTTTAAATGAGTGTGTGGATGCTGCCGTTAGAGGCTATCCGCTCTTGTCCCGTTTCCCATAAAGGTATTCCTTTTTCCGACTTTTATCTGGTTATTCATTCCTCCATCCTTTCCCGTTGGCAGGGTTGGTCTTCTGTTGTTAGTAACAAACTGTGTACTCTTAAGCGTTGTGTGGCCCCGTGGCCTTCCTCTTGCCACCATAACCGGCGGTGGGAAACGGCTCTAGCGCGATTGCATCTTGGCCATACTCGCTTAACTCATGGTCACTTAATGGAACGCCGCCCAGCTCCTTATTGTCCAAATTGCATTGTCCCTCTTACCTTGTTGAATGTCCTGACTTCCAGGACTAGCGTGTCTTGCTTTCCGACCGCCCCTCGCGGTCAATTGTCCCTTGATAGAATTCTTGGTGAATCGGATACTTTTGATATCATTCGCCTTATGTGTTTCTGTTCTCGTATTGGTATCCTTAGTGATATTTAGTGCCCTCTGATTATTCTGCACATTTGATGGTGCTACATAGCCTTCCCGGTTTGGTGCCTTCTTTTTTATAATTACTTACTTAAGAGTTTGTCATTGTCCACCCTGTCTGTTCCCCTGAGAATTTTGTTGGTGATTATCATCACTCCCCGTACTCTTCTGCTTTCCAGGGATGTGAGGTTTAGCTTCCATAGCCTTTCCTCGTAGCTCATACCTCTCAGTTTTGGGACTTGCCTGGTGGCATAACTCTGAATCATTTGTAAAATTTGCCTTCCAATAATAGAAGAGAAACAATATCTTTATACTTATCATTGTTCTTTCTAGCTAAACTGAGATAGTATCGGTTATTTTCTTCTGTTACTGTATACATAAAAATAGCTGGTTTATTGAGCGTTTAAATTTTTCAGAGATCATCAAACGATAAGGGGAATATGAATTCATCAGCCCATACTACGAATCTCCTACACCATTGAATGCTTTTGAATTACATATAAATATTTTTCATGGTCCGACCCAGTTTTAAGCTCTTGTACATGACTATACATTGTTACAATCTTGTTCACTTTCTGGTTTGTAAACAAAATATTTATCGCATAAGTTAGCCGGGTAAGGTACATGAGTTCCAAGGTGCATGAGGGGTGGCGAATGTGAGAGAAGTTGATAACAAACCCAGACATAACGTGTAATCCTACACTAGAGGTTTGAACATTTGTAATGCATTCATACATTTTTACATTCGTTTCATTGACCCATGAATTGACAGAAACCCCTCCTTCCTCTTGAGTGACAGTTTGTTGTCCCCCACTAATTGAGAAAACATTATCTAAAATTTCGACTTCCCCATCAGCAGCATATAGGTTTTGTAAAATTAGGGATATGTCTGCATAAATACGGAAAGGAGGGAAAGTCCGCCTATATTTCTTGGGATCTATTATCAATATATTCTACAAAGAAGCTGCTGTATGTGCTAGTATACAATACATTATTTGCTTCTTAGTGAGTTGGAATAGAGAATGAATGCCTATAAAACGCCATCGAAGTGGTCAATGACTTCTAAAACCTGAGGAACGGGTGGAACGGGACTTATATAAATTATCTCATGCGAGTCTGGCACGATTATATCATCTTCATCTGATGACGAAAGCTCGTGAACACTTCCCTGGGGTTGCTCTTCTTGCACTTTTATATCTTTTTCTTCATCTGATGAAGAAAGTGCGTGTATATCAAGAACAAGTGGGTCCTCTGGGACCTGAGAACGCGTGTTTTGTGAATGTAAGGGCGTGTTCCAGTTTGAATGTTGTGATGCATCCTGGGGCGAGTCATTATCTGTAATAAAATATGACGTTTAGTAATAATATTCTTAATGCGAACTGTAAGAACAAATAATGAAGAAAAAAATATGGGTGAAAAAATTTAAAGAATTACCTAATTATGTAGTAATAATAATAATAATAATAATAATAATAATAATAATAATAATAATAATAATAATAATAATAATAATAATAATAATAATAATAATAATCACATGATGGAGATTGATCAGGCTCTCCCTCCTCCTCCTCCTCCTCTCCCGAGTACGAGGTACTCTTGTATAGGAATGGGTACTCCTATATTACAAAATTCTTGTTGTTACACTTGTTTTATAAAACTTTTAGGAAAACCTATGTTTATATACCACTTTGTAATATGAACAAATTTTACTTGTCCGCATTATTTATGCCCATCCACTAGGGGGTTTCTTCCCCCCGTCCCATCCCATATTCTTATCCTGACCCCTTCCAAGTGCTATAACAGTCATATTGGCTTGCTGCTTTACCCCTGATAGTTCCCTTCCCCTTGCTCGAATTTACTTGATGAAATATTGTAATGTATTAATATTAATAATAATAATTATAATACATGCGTTCATTTATGACGCAACGATGCTTGGGAGGGGGGGGGTATCTGTACTACCTTTGGGATGGTTGGGAGTTCTCTGTTAACGGACCCTGATAATATGGACAGCTGCTTTAATCAGGAACTGAGAATATGAGAACATTATATAAAATGTATGTATGTATGTATGTATGTATGTATGTATGTATGTATGTATGTATGTATGTATGTATGTATGTATGTATGTGTGTATGTATGTATGTATGTGTGTATGTATATAAGTATGTATGTGATTAGGTATAGGTAAGCAAACTATTTTACTATATATCTGATTGAATGAGTATACACACATATATAAACTTATCCCCGCTTATTGGAGCGGGGAAAAGAGCGGGGAGGGAATGGGGATAAGAGCAGGGAGGGAGAGGGAATAAGAGTGAGGGTAACAGCAAGGTTAAGAGCAGGGAGAGAGTGGGTTAAGAACGGGGATACAAATGGAGGTAGGAGCGGGGATAAGAGCGTGGATAAGAGCTGGGATGAGAGCGGGGAAAGGACCGTGGATAAGAGCTGGGATAAGAGCGGGGATGAGAGTGGGGATGAGAGCCGGGATGAGAGCGGGGATGAGAGTGGGGAAAAAAGCGGGGATGAGAGTGAGGATGAGAGCCGGGATGAGAGCGGGGAAAAAAGCGGGGATGAGAGTGGGGATGAGAGCGGGGAAAAAAGCGGGGATGAGAGTGGGGATGAGAGCGGGGATGAGTGTGGGGATGAGAGCGGGGATGAGAGCGGGGATGAGTGTGGGGATGAGAGCGGGGATGAGTGTGGGGATGAGCGCGGGGATGAGTGTGGGGATGAGAGCGGGGATGAGAGCGGGGATGAGAGCGGGGATGAGAGCAGGGATGAGAGCGGGGATGAGAGCGGGGATGAGAGCGGGGATGAGAGCGGGGATGAGAGCGGGGATGAGAGCGGGGATGAGAGCGGGGATGAGAGCGGGGATGAGAGCGGGGATGAGAGCGGGGATGAGAGCGGGGATGAGAGCGGGGATGAGTGTGGGGATGAGAGCGGGGATGAGTGTGGGGATGAGAGCGGGGATGAGTGTGGGGATGAGAGCGGGGATGAGAGCGGGGATGAGAGCGGGGATGAGAGCGGGGATGAGAGCGGGGATGAGAGCGGGGATGAGAGCGGGGATGAGTGTGGGGATGAGAGCGGGGATGAGAGCGGGGATGAGAGCGGGGATGAGAGCGGGGATGAGAGCGGGGATGAGAGCGGGGATGAGTGTGGGGATGAGAGCAGGGATGAGAGCGGGGATGAGAGCGGGGATGAGAGCGGGGATGAGTGCGGGGATGAGTGTGGGGATGAGAGCGGGGATGAGAGCGGGGATGAGAGCGGGGATGAGTGTGGGGATGAGAGCGGGGATGAGAGCGGGGATGAGAGCGGGGATGAGAGCGGGGATGAGAGCGGGGATGAGAGCGGGGATGAGTGTGGGGATGAGAGCGGGGATGAGTGTGGGGATGAGAGCAAGGATGAGAGCGGGGATGAGTGTGGGGATGAGAGCGGGGATGAGAGCGGGGATGAGTGTGGGGATGAGAGCGGGGATGAGAGCGGGGATGAGTGTGGGGATGAGAGCGGGGATGAGAGCGGGGATGAGTGTGGGGATGAGAGCGGGGATGAGAGCGGGGATGAGTGTGGGGATGAGAGCGGGGATGAGTGTGGGGATGAGAGCGGGGATGAGAGCGGGGATGAGAGCGGGGATGAGAGCGGGGATGAGAGCGGGCATGAGAGTGTGGATGAGAGCGGGGATGAGTGTGGGGATGAGTGTGGGGATGAGAGCGGGGATGAGAGCGGGGATGAGTGTGGGGATGAGAGCGGGGATGAGTGTGGGGATGAGAGCGGGGATGAGAGCGGGGATGAGTGTGGGGATGAGAGCGGGGATGAATGTGGGGATGAGAGCGGGGATGAGAGCGGGGATGAGTGTGGGGATGAGAGCGGGGATGAGTGTGGGGATGAGTGTGGGGATGAGAGCGGGGATGAGAGTGGGGATGAGTGTGGGGATGAGAGCGGGGATGAGAGCGGGGATGAGTGTGGGGATGAGAGCGGGGATGAGTGTGGGGATGAGTGTGGGGATGAGAGCAGGGATGAGAGCGGGGATGAGTGTGGGGATGAGAGTGGGGATGAGAGCGGGGATGAGTGTGGGGATGAGAGCGGGGATGAGAGCGGGGATGAGAGCGGGGATGAGAGCAGGGATGAGTGTGGGGTTGAGTGTGGGGATGAGAGCGGGGATGAGTGTGGGGATGAGAGCGGGGATGAGTGTGGGGATGAGAGCGGGGATGAGAGCGGGGATGAGAGCAGGGATGAGAGCAGGGATGAGTGTGGGGTTGAGTGTGGGGAAGAGAGCGGGGATGAGAGCAGGGATGAGTGTGGGGATGAGAGTGGGGATGAGAGCGGGGATGAGTGTGGGGATGAGAGCGGGGATGAGTGTGGGGATGAGAGCGGGGATGAGAGCGGGGATGAGAGCAGGGATGAGAGCTGGGATGAGTGTGGGGATGAGAGTGGGGATGAGAGCGGGGATGAGAGCAGGGATGAGTGTGGGGATGAGAGCGGGGATGAGTGTGGGGATGAGAGCGGGGATGAGAGCGGGGATGAGTGTGGGGATGAGAGCGGGGATGAGAGCGGGGATGAGAGCGGGGATGAGAGCGGGGATGAGAGCAGGGATGAGTGTGGGGATGAGAGCGGGGATGAGTGTGGGGATGAGAGCGGGGATGAGTGTGGGGATGAGAGCGGGGATGAGTGTGGGGATGAGAGCGGGGATGAGAGCGGGGATGAGAGCAGGGATGAGAGCGGGGATGAGTGTGGGGATGAGGGTGGGGGATGAGAGCGGGGATGAGAGCGGGGATGAGAGCGGGGATGAGAGCAGGGATGAGAGCAGGGATGAGTGTGGGGTTGAGTGTGGGGATGAGAGCGGGGATGAGAGCAGGGATGAGTGTGGGGATGAGAGTGGGGATGAGAGCGGGGATGAGTGTGGGGATGAGAGCGGGGATGAGTGTGGGGATGAGAGCGGGGATGAGAGCGGGGATGAGAGCAGGGATGAGAGCTGGGATGAGCGTGGGGATGAGAGTGGGGATGAGAGCGGGGATGAGAGCAGGGATGAGTGTGGGGATGAGAGCGGGGATGAGTGTGGGGATGAGAGCGGGGATGAGAGCGGGGATGAGTGTGGGGATGAGAGCGGGGATGAGAGCGGGGATGAGAGCGGGGATGAGTGTGGGGATGAGAGCGGGGATGAGTGTGGGGATGAGAGCGGGGATGAGAGCGGGGATGAGTGTGGGGATGAGAGCGGGGATGAGTGTGGGGATGAGAGCGGGGATGAGAGCGGGGATGAGAGCGGGGATGAGAGCGGGGATGAGAGCGGGGATGAGAGCGGGGATGAGAGCGGGGATGAGAGCGGGGATGAGAGCGGGGATGAGTGTGGGGATGAGAGCGGGGATGAGAGCGGGGATGAGAGCGGGGATGAGAGCGGGGATGAGAGCGGGGAAGAGAGCGGGGATGAGTGCGGGGATGAGTGTGGGGATGAGAGCGGGGATGAGAGCAGGGATGAGTGTGGGGATGAGAGCGGGGATGAGAGCGGGGATGAGAGCGGGGATGAGAGCGGGGATGAGAGCGGGGATGAGAGCGGGAATAGTGGAAATGGCTCCGTAGACCTTTACTTTTTATTTTTTCCACTGCCGGTCTATGGAGCAGGGCTGTTTTAAAATTGTTTCCACTGCAGTCTATACTGAGCAGGGGTGTTTCTCTATTTTTTTCCACTGCTGGTCTACGGAGCAGGGCTGTTTTTCATTTTTTTTCCACAGTCGGTCTATGGAGCAGGGCTGTTATAAAAAAAAAATTCCCTGCCGGGCATTGGCCCATGGGGTGTTTTTATACTTTCATATCAGCTATTAATCTCTCTTTCAATCATATAATTTTTTCCAAAATGGGAAAGAAAAGGTACTCTCCTACTCCCAGCCATTTCGCTCACGGGGATTAAAGTGCCAGCTACCATCGCACTTCAATGCCGTCACCTCAGTGACCCTGCACAGACATCATCGCTAATGGTCAATGACGTCAGTAAGTCTTCATCTTACCTGAATAAGCCCGTTTTCTGTTATTGTATATTTAAACCCATTTTCTTAATGTGTCCCATTTTCTAGATAAGATCGCATATTGAACATAAGAAATTAAATTGAAGAAGGCCTTTTGCCGGATCTCCTATTTCTTCCAATCAATGTTAACTAAAACATCAACTGCCGCTGTTAGATGAATTGCAGTAGGTCTATTCCCTATTTATATCCCCTCTCATCTTCATGTATACACATCAATAATGTCGCTCCATTAATATTCAGAAGGTCCTATTTGTCCCCTTACTTATCTGGAAGCTTTATATTTATAGTGTTTGGCCAAGGATCATTTATTGAGCATAGAAATGGATGAAATCCACAATCCATTTTGTATGAAACAAGGGGGAGTAACAGAGCATGTACTAACATGTATCTCAGCGTTCACCCCCCTTACTGAACCAATATTTACCCAAGTCTTTTCCCTAAATCTAAACTCATCCAATTTATACCAATTGTTTCGTATTCTGTTTCATATTTATACTTTTAATATTATATAATATCTCCCCTTTGTTATGTCCAATCATCC
The DNA here is from genome assembly GCF_040958095.1 of Procambarus clarkii. Lineage (NCBI taxonomy): Eukaryota > Metazoa > Arthropoda > Malacostraca > Decapoda > Cambaridae > Procambarus > Procambarus clarkii. Next base: position 55,792,790 of record NC_091154.1, on the reverse strand, counting down.
ACTTGCACATCTCTATCATGTCACCCCTCTAATTCTTCACCTTTCTAGAGAATGTAATTTAAGCTTTGTCAGTATTCTTCAAGGATCGTTTATCAACCATAGAAAAATATAATGAAAATCCACATCTCCCATTCATACAAATCAGACCCAGACATAGGATTACTACGGAATTCCTGTTGAAGTCTCCAAGTTCATGCAAATATGTTATTATATAATTTCTCGAAACTGGCTACACCAACACTCGGGCATTTTTATTTAATTCCTCCCTCACTGCTAGTCCTGTGTACGTCTCACATTCGCTCAGAAACATGCCCCCCCCCACACCCTACTGTAACATATAACCAATCAAAATACTCATTCGGTGTACATTTATATGAACTAGATTGAGTAGAAGCTACTTTGTATGTTTAAAATAGGCCTTCTGCAGTTACCTTCATTCTGATGTTCTCATGACGTCATCATCCCCAATGCAGATTGATCCACCAATAGGGTACGTTGCTTTTAGCCAATGTCGTACAAGCGGTTCCAGGGAGGGACCCAGCCTCTCATTAGCACATTCTCTTAATCTCTAAATAGCTCAAGTGTTCTCGGGAAGTGTCATCACAGGCTAGGTGATAATGTCTTGTATCCACACATATCTTAGCTCATTGTATCATTGCTAGTATTTTTTATTGATATTCAATTCATCGACTAAACCATCTTCACCTATAATAAACAAATGCATTCTGCAGTAATAAAACCACATGCATGGCATCACGAAAGATGTCCCAGTAAAGGGATTAAATATGGCCTCACATTAACACATGTGTGACAAGGCCCACAGCAACCTGACTTTTCAACTATGAGTGACGTCACAAGATGCACAATGAGGCCTTGGTATCCTACTTGTTATGTAGTGTATTTAATGCTATTATTAAAAAATATAGCTATACTATCCATCCCCACCTAACCTAACTTCATCACAGGTTTAAGAATATACATTTTAATCATCCACAACTAATCATTCATCATGCAGTGATAAATTAAAAAAAAATAACTACCCAAATGTCGTACCGCAATTCATCTGAATCGTACGTCTGGCAGCATAGCAGGTCAGCTGTCCTAATACCTGTGCTCATAGGTTATTCAGCTGTCCTCACATCCAACAAATACCTGCCCAAATGTCTCACTGCAATTCATCCATTTTGCAACTCAGCTGGTTCCTAGCCAGTATATTCATAGGTTAATCATTCCTAGACCTCGAAAATTCCAGCCTTGCTAAACAATTCAGCTAACTTGTTTCTAAACCAACAGTTATAAATACATGCATACATACATACATACATGCATACATACATACATACATATGTATGTATGTATGTAAGGGGACACAGGTGGAAACTGAGTGCCCAAATGAGCCACAGAGATATTAGAAAGAACTTTTTTAGTGTCAGAGTGGTTGACAAATGGAATGCATTAGGGGGTGATGTGGTGGAGGCTGACTCCATACACAGTTTCAAGTGTAGATATGACAGAGCCCGATAGGCTCAGGAATCTGTACACCTGTTGATTGACGGTTGAGAGGCGGGACCAAAGAGCCAGAGCTCAACCCCCGCAAACACAACTAGGTGAGTACATACTTCACAACCCATACATGCATAGAAAATAGCCTATTTTGCCATCATTGGTCCATTTATCAGATGAAATTTATGCCATATGACTCCCTAAAATGTATTAAGAATAAGATTTCAGTAATCCCACAGCTCATTCACCCCAAGTAATCTTAATTATTTGTACAGTTAATTCATATTAATGCATACCAATCAGCAAGGTATTCATATTATTCCAGCAAGTTCAAAATATTATTAAAAACCCACCTACATACTATTCAAATTAATAAATTTGGGTATATATGTCTCATTGAAATAGATACATTAAAAATTATTCATAAAATGCTAAGGTTGTGTTAAGGCACGCAAAAATATATTAATTTAACATTATACACACAAAATGCAACACTTGTGCTTGCACTAAAAATACACAAAATCTACGACACACTGAATAAAATATATACATATTTACACTCAAAATAGCATTTAAGCACAAAGCATTTTCACACAATATTTCATTTATACAGAAAATACAACATTTACAAACCAGATATGACATTTCAATGTACAAAATACTTATTCTCACCCAAATTATATCGTTTACACACAAATTATGTCGTTCATACACAAAGTATGCCATTTATTGACAAAATAGATCATTTACATACAAAATATGTCAGTTGCAAACAAAAATATACCATCTACACAAATATTGGATATACACTCAAAGTATAACATTTACTCAAAGTATGGTATTTGCATAACTATATCAAATTTCATATATGCTCATATAATCAAAAAGCGCTTTCACTAAAATTACAAAATTCCATAAACATAATTTTCACAAAATACCCACATATTGTCTCATTAACCAAATACACTTTCACTTGAAGATCTATTTTTCAGATAACTTATACATAACTTACACAAATACACAATTCGCATAAAAATACAATGGCCCCAGTTCCACTTAAGCATATTAAAAACACAACCTTCATTAATACATTATTCGCACAAAACAATTGTAAAACATGGACACTTATTACACAAATTATGTAATTAATACACATCTCTGCACAATTAATACAAGCAAACTTCCTATATAATTACACAATTTGTACAATGGCAATCAATACACAAAGGTGTAAATACACAATTCGTCCATATGCAATTACACAACATGCGCAATTAATACACAACTTGCACAATTATTACACATCTTTCATAATTATTATACAATCTGCATAAATACACATCCAGCACAAATACATACAGTACATAACTAGCCTAAATATGTAAATACACAACCAGCACAAATACACAATTCACACAAATACAGTTACGACATATACACAATTAATAAAAAACTTGAACAAAATAAATGATCAATACACAACTAGCCCAAATATGAACACAACTACTCAATTCCTCAAAAACACGTACATAACATGTACAATTAATACAAAATTTGCACAAACAATACACAATTTGTGGCAATATAATCAATACATAATTGCAATCATCATACAACTTATGCAAAATACAAAACCTGCACAAATTAATACACAATTTGCACAAGTATAATAATTGTGCTAAATATTCAAATTCAATCACAGCCCACCTGGTCAAACAATACATAATTAGCATGATATTTCCCATGTATGTTTAGGACGTCATTTATAATATGCTTACTTTACCCAACTCCCAAAAGTCAGTATTTCACATAAATGAATGGTACGTCCAACATCCTATGAGCTCAATATAAAAAACACACACCTACATTTTCCATAAATGTTTCATCATTATTAGTGCTAAACTATCCATCTATCATATATCCATCTATCATATGTCTATTGTTTTAATACCTTATTAATACCCCCCTTGTTACATCCTCTTCAGTCATGTCTCCCATAATTATTTAAGCAAATCCTCCAACAGACTTATTGGTTCTAGCCTTGGTTATGTTATGTTAGGACAGGTTGGATTAAGTGAAGTTAATAATTTCCAAGATAATTAAAACAAATTTACTATATCCTATCAAAATTCATCCTATTAAAAACTAAATTCATCTAAATCCATCAACAATTATACTTATACTAGACAAATTTAACCAAAATCTACCTAGCAAAAGCTATACTAACTAAATATAAGCATCCCACATATGCCTATGTCACCTCCGTCCCTCCATAATATGAGCTAGCTAAAGCTCGAGCCCATATAGGCAATTTACACTATTTTATGAACATGCTAGTTCATTATCCCTAAGATATTATATATCCTACCATACACAAAATCACCTAACCTGACCTAGCACATCCAAAGCTATACTTTATTAAAGTTGAACAAATTTAAGCTATCCCACCTAAATTTTTCATAATTTAAGACAATTTCCACCAAATTTGCACAAATATACCTAAATTTACCTAATTTAAGACAATTCCCGTCAAATTTACCCTAATATAAGCCCAACTAAAAGCCCAATTTATCTAAGTTTGACCTATGCCATCTGAATTTAATGTATATTTCCAAATATCCTACATCCAGTCTTTACATGACATACCTCATTCCCAAGACCACAACGCCCATATCCTCACATACATCCCTATGTAGCCTCTGTCCATACATTACAAATGCTAGCTATGACTCTAACCCTAATAGGGAATTATCTAAACAAGCTAGATCATTACCGCTAAGATATTATATATCCTACCCTACACAAACACACCTAATGCGACCTAACATATCCAAAGCTGGATTTGATAAAGGTTGGCAAAATTTATGCTGCCCCACCTAAATTCAACCTAACTTAAGCCAATTTAAAAGCAAATATAACCCGATGTATTGTAACATAGCATAGTTAACACCCCTTTTACACAAGTTTTTCACCTATTTCATCCTACCTTACCTAACCTGACCTAACATATCCAAAGATAGATTTTATTAAAGTTGGGGAAATTTAAGCTATTCTACCTAAATTCAATCTATTTTAAGACAATTTACACCAAATACACCCAAAATGTTTTTACCATTTTTTTACCAGGGAGCCGGTCGGCCGAACGGACAGCACGCGGGATTTGTGATCCTGTGGTCCTGGGTTCGATCCCAGGCGCCGGCGAGAAACAATGGGCAGAGTTTCTTTCACCCTATGCCCTTGTTACCTAGCAGTAAAATAGGTACCTGGGTGTTAGTCAGCTGTCACGGGCTGCTTCCTGGGGGTGGAGGCCTGGTCGAGGACCGGGCCGCGGGGACACTAAAAAAGCCCCGAAATCATCTCAAGATAACCTCAAGATAACCATTGGACAGCCAAAGTCCATTTTACCCAAGTTTTCGCCTATGCCATCTAAATTTAATGTATATTTCCAATAATCGATATCCAATTTTAGCTCAACATGCCCAGTTCCCAAGACTATTTCATAGAGCTAGTGCTCTGTCCATCTCGCTATTTCCAATATCCAGATGTGTTTGTCTATCATCAATTCTACCAAGCTAGACCTAACCTAACCTAACCTATCCTAACACAACATTAGCTTAATTCATCCAAATTACTTCAATTTGTGTCAATTCCACTAAATTCATCCTAATTATATCAACTACTTCCAACTTCCATTCCTCCCTGGATTTCAGCAATTTTTTTTAATATATTATTTTTAGAAGTGTGTTGGTTACTAGGTATTTTCCTCATATTACCACAACTCAACCACCTTGGACCTAACCTCTGATAAGACATATACTCAGAAAAGTATAAAAAAGTATACTAAAAAAAGTGACTCCTGCAAGACCTGCAGGAGTCTTGGTGTTTTATTGAGTATTGTATCTATATTCTTAGAAAAGTAAAGTTTTGGATATGAACTTAACCGCACTGTGCCTAACCTACTTGGATCTTTGTCGAACATTGTAACCATATTCATAAAACATGACTTTTTTAATATGAACGTAACTGCCCCTCACCTATTAAACTTGGATTTACGTTCAATATTGTAGTTATATTGCTGAGTAAATGTTTAGTTTTTACACTAAATAAAGGGATATGACTTACTAAACTATACTATTACCATAACCCAATTTTCCTTATCCTAACCCCTAACTAGGTGGGTTTAGACCCCCCTTACCTCGAAATTATACTATAGGGGGTAATTAAAATTATAGGAGGGAATTAGGGATATGTTAGGTTAATGCATGAAAATATATTCCTACCTACCTTGAGGCTACCTTGAGGTGCTTCCGGGGCTTAGTGTCCCCGCGGCTCGGTCGTCGACCAGGCCTCCTGGTTGCTGGACTGATCAACCAGGCTGTTAGACGCGGCTGCTCGCAGCCTGACGTATGAGTCACAGCCTGGTTGATCAGGTATCCTTTGGAGGTGCTTATCCAGTTCTCTCTTGAACACTGTGAGGGGTTTGCCAGTTATGCCCCTTATGTGTAGTGGAAGCGTGTTGAACAGTCTCGGGCCTCTGATGTTGATAGAGTTCTCTCTCAGAGTACCTGTTGCCCCTCTACTTTTCAACGGGGTTATTCTGCACATCCTGCCATGTCTTCTGGTCTCATGTGGTGTTATTTCTGTGTGCAGGTTTGGGACCAGCCCCTCAATTATTTTCCACGTGTAAATTATTATGTATCTCTCCCGCCTGCGCTCAAGGGAGTACAGATTTAGGCTCTTTAGTCGGTCCCAGTAATTTAGATGTTTTACTGAGTGGATTCTAGCAGTAAAGGATCTCTGCACGCTCTCTAGGTCAGCAATTTCTCCAGCTTTGAAAGGGGCTGTCATTGTGCAGCAGTACTCCACTCTAGAGAGCACAAGCGTTTTGAAAAGTATCATCATCGGTATAGCATCTCTAGTGTGAAAAGTTCTTGTTATCCAACCTGTCATCTTTCTTGCAGTTGTGACGGCTACTTTATTGTGTTCTTTAAAGGTAAGGTCTTCCGACATGAGTACACCCAGATCCTTTACATTGCCTTTTCGTTCTATGTTATGATTTGCCTGAGTTTTGTACGTGGTTTCTGTTTTTATATTTTCAATTTTTCCGTAGCACATGAGCTGGAACTTATCCTCGTTAAACACCATAATATTTTCTGTAGCCCATAGAAAGACCTGATCTACATCTGATTGGAGGTTTGCCATGTCCTCTATGTTGCCAACTCTCATGAAAATCCTAGTGTCATCTGCAAAGGATGATACAGTGCTATAGGTTGTGTTCTGGTCTATGTCCGATATGAGGATGAGAAAAAGTACAGGAGCAAGCACAGTACCCTGGGGGACTGAGCTCTTCACGGTTGATGGGCTGGATTTTATTTTGTTGACTATTACACATTGGGTTCTTTTTGTCAGGAAATTGTAGATCCATCTGCCTATTTTCCCGGTAATTCCTTTTGATCGCATTTTATGTGCAATAACACCATGGTCACATTTATCAAAAGCTTTTGCGAAATCTGTGTAAATTACATCAGCGTTTTGTTTGTCTTCCATAGCATCTAATGCCATATCATAGTGGTCCAGCAACTGCGACAGGCAAGAGCGCCCTGTTCTGAAACCATGTTGTCCGGGGTTATGGAGATGCTGTGATTCCATGTATTTTGTGATCTTACTTCTTAGCACTCTCTCAAAAATTTTTATGATGTGCGATGTTAGTGCTATCGGTCTGTAATTTTATGCCTCTGCCTTATTTCCTCCTTTATGAAGTGGTGCTATCTCTGCTGTTTTTAGTATGTCAGGGATAACGCCTGTATCTAGGCTTTGTCTCCACAGAATGTGAAGGGCCTGCGATAGTGTTTTTTTACAGTTCTTGATGAATATGGAGTTCCAAGAATCCGGGCCTGGTGCAGAGTGCATAGGCATACTGTTTATGGCTTCTTCAAAATCTAGTGGGGATAGGGCGACGTCTGATATATGATTTGATGTTGGTATCATATCCATGAAAAATTCATTTGGGTTATCAATCTTTAGTGCATTTAATGGCTCGCTGAAAAAAGAGTCGTACTGCTTCCTCAGTAACTCGCTCATTTCTTTGTTGTCATGGGTGAAAGTTCCATCTCCCTTTCGCAGGGGCCCGATACTAGATGTGGTTTTTTATCTTGATTTTGCATAGGAGAAAAACTATTTCGGATTTCTCTCTATTTCACTGATGGCCTTTTGCTCTCTTTGCCTCTCCTGGGTTTTGTATGATTCTTGTAGCTTGAGTTCAATTGTTTCTATTTCTCTACCTAACCTTCTTCGCAGTTCTTGAGATAGGGTGCGACTCTCAAGTTGTTCCGCGATTCGTTTTCTTCGCCTATATAGGGAACGACGTTCCTGTTCCAATCTGCATCTTTCTCTCTCCTACTTTAAATATATAGTATAATTTCGAGGTAAGGGGGGGGGCGTCTAAACCCCTCTAGTTATGGGTTAGGATAAGGAAAATTGGGTTATGGTAATTGTTTAGTTTAGTGAGTCATATCCCTTTCTGAAAAAAATGTTGTAAAATGGAGTTCAGATCCAGGTATATAAGGTTAGGTTAAGGATGGTTAAGTTGGTTAAAATGGGTTTTAGCTGTGCTATGGTACGAAACATTTTGGGTGTATTTGGTGTAAATTGTCTTACATTAGGATGAATTTTGGTGGGATAGCTTAAATTTCACCAACTTTAATCAAATCTAGCTTTGGATATGTGAGGTTAGGTTAGGTAGGGTAGGATGGAATAGGTGAAAAACTTGGGTAAAATGGGCTTTAACTGTTATGTTACTAATTAATTGGGATATATTTGATTTAAGTTGTCTTAAATTAGGTAGAATTTAGGTGGGACAGCATAAATTTTGCTAACTTTAATCAAATCTAACTTTCGATATACTAGGTCACGTTAGGTAAGGTTGTGTAGGGTAGGTTGGAATAGATGAAGATGTAGGTAAAAATGGGCTTTGGCTGTGCTACGATACAAACCATCGGGTTATATTTGCAGGAAATTGCCTTAAGTTAGGTTGAATTTAGGTGGGGCAGCATAAATTTTGCCAACTTTAATCAAATCTAGCTTTGAATATGCTAGGTAAGGATGTGTAGGGTAGGTTGGAATAAGTGAGAAACTTGGATAAAATGGGCTTTGACTGTGCTATGTTACTAAACCTTTTTGATATAATTATATTTGGTGTAAATTGTCATAAATTAGGTTGAATTTAGGTGGGTCAGCATAAATTATGCCAACTTTAATCAAATTTAGCTTTGGATATGCAAGGTCAGGAAAGGTAAGGTTGTGTAGGGTAGGTTGGAATAGGTGAAAGTGTGGGTAGAAAATGGGCTTTGGCTGTGCTATGATAGAAGGTATTAATAAGGTATTAAAACAATGGATATATGATAGATGGATAGTTTAGCACTAATAATGATGAAACATTTATATGGAAAATGTATGTGTGTGTGTTTTTTATATCAAGCTCATAGGATGTCGAACGTACCATTCGTTTATGTGAAATTCTGACTTTTGGGAGTTTGATAAACTAAGCATATTATAAATGAGGTCCTAAATATACATGGAACATAGCATGCAAATTGTGTATTGTTTGGCTAAGTTGGCTGTGATTGTATTGTACATATAGCACAATTATTATACTTGGGCAAGTTGTGTATTAATTTGTGCAGGTTATGTATTTTGCATAAGTTGCATGATGATTGCAATTATGTATTGATTATATTGCCACAAATTGTGTATTGTTTGTGCAAGTTTTGTATTTATTGTACATGTTTTGTATGAGTATTTGTGGAATTGAGTAGGTTGTTCATATTTGGGCTAGTTGTGTTGTAACACCGCTCTATTGTAACACCGCCACTCTAAAATGCACCACCAATAATGGAACACCACTATAATGGAACACTACTTATCCTGAGTAACACTTCCTCATCGGTTGCACTTGATAACACTGTTATGAGCTGACATATGATGGTTACACCGGAACCAAAGGTACACTGCCAATAAGGAAATGCTAACACAAGGATTAAATATGCTGCCACCATCTGCCTTTGACCATTGAAACTATATCAAGCAACGAGGCAAGAAACATTGCTTGACTTGGAGAGTACTTTCTATGACTGTTATTAATTATGAAAACGGTTGGCAGCCACTATATCCAAAAGGCTAAGAGGATTCAACAATTGACACAGACGGGAAATTTAACATGATTTATTAAAGACCAAAATTATGTCAATCACCACTTATAAATCCTACTCTAACACTGGCAAAAAGTTAAGAAATTTGGACATGGAACAAAAACTCAGAGATCACACACATTACCTTAAAACCTGTCTCTCCCTGGCCGAGATGTTCTTCACAGCCTCTCTGGACCCCGGTGCCCGGCACTCTGCGTTCCCTAAGTCCCTAGAGGACCTCTATATACAACCCCCACAGGGGGAGGGGGAGATCTGCTGTTGCTACCCACCAAGAGTGTACAAACACTCAAGAAATATTTCAAAAAGCTTGTTTGACATTCACCATACACTCTTCAAGAGAGGAGTTATTAATTACATGTGACTGACCTCTGACCTGGCCAAAAAGGGGGAGATCCAGGGATGTTTACACATAAGAATCTGGAGTCTAATTTCCTTGCATGAAATATTACATACTTGAAACTATGCTGACTAAGACTAACCCAGGAATTTTTAATCAATATACAAGATAAACCGGAGGTCATCTGGGCTAACCTCTTGGAGAAGGCTTCCCTGGGTGTGAACTCTAAGGGGGGGGGGGAGGTCCTGGGTGTTACAGTGTATTGACCATAATTTTGTGCATGTTGTTTATTAATTGTGTATATGTCGTAACTGTATTTGTGTGAATTGTGTATTTGTGCTGGTTGTGTATCTACATATTTAGGCTAGTTATGTACTGTATGTATTTGTGCTGGATGTGTATTTATGCAGTTGGTGTAATAATTATGAAAGATGTGTAATAATTGTGCAAGTTGTGTATTAATTGCGCATGTTGCGTAATTGCATATGGACGAATTGTGTATTTACACCTTTGTGTATTGATTGTCATTGTGCAAGTTGTGTAATTATATAATAAGTTTGCTTGTATTAATTGTGCAGAGATGTGTATTAATTACATAATTTGTGTAATAGTGTATTTATGAATGTTGTGTTTTTAATATGCTGAAGTGTAACTGGGGCAACTGTATTTTTGTGCGAATTGTGTAATTGTGTAAGTTCTGTATAAGTTATCTGAAAAACAGATCTATATGTGCAAGTGTGAAAGTGTATTTGGTTAATGAGACAATATGTGGGTATTTTGTGAAAATTGTTTATGGAATTGTGTAATTTTAGTGAAAGCGCTTTTTGATTGTATGAGCATATATGAAATTTGATATAGTTATGCAAATACCAAACTTTGTGTAAATGTTATACTTTGAGTATATGTGCAATATATGTGTAAATGGTCTATATTTGTGTGCAACTAGCATGTTTTGTATGTAAATGAGCTATTTTGTCTATAAATGGCATACTTTGTGTGTGAATGGCATATTTTGCGTGTAAACGATATAATTTGTGTGTGAATAATATATATATGTACATAAATGTCATATCTAGTCTGTAAATGTTGTATTTTCTTTATAAATGGAATATTGTCTGGAAATGCTTTCTGCCTAAATGATATATTGAGTGTAAATGTGTATGTGTTTTATTCAGTGTGTTTCAGATTTTGTGTATTTTTATAGTAAGCACAAGTGTTGCATTTTGTGTGTATGATGTTAAATTAATATATTTTTGTACGCCTTAATACAACTTTAGCTTTTTATGAATAATTACTATTTTATTTATTTCAATGGGACATACACACACACCCTGGTTTAATAATTTGAATAGTATGTAGGGGGGTATTTAATAATAGTTTGAACTTGCTGGAATAATATGAATATATGATGATTGGTATGCATTAATATGAATTAACAATTAACAAATAATTAAGATTACTTGGTGTGAATGAGCTGTGGGATTACTGAAATCTTATTCTTAATACATTTTAGGGATTCATATGGCATAAATTATATCTGATTAATTGTGCAATGGTGGCAAAACAGGCTATTCTCTGTGCATGTATGGGTTGTGGAGTATGGGTATGTATGTATGTATGTTTATGTATGTATGTGTAAGTTTGAATGTATGTATGTATGTATGTATGCCGTTATTTATGACTGTTAGTTCAGAAACAAGTTAGCTGATTTGTGTAGCAAGATTGGGATTTTTGAGGTCTAGGAATGTTTAAAGACGTGGATGACTAAAATGTATATTCCTAAACCTGTGATGAAGTTTGGTGGGGATGTATAGTATAGCTATTTTTTGAATAATAACATTAAATACACTACATAAACAAGTAGGATGCCAAGGCCTCATTGTGCATCTTGTGACGTCACTCATAGTTGAAAAGTCAAGTTGGTGTGGGCGTTGTCACACATGTGTTAATGTGAGGCCATATTTAACCCCATTACTGGGACAGCTTTCGTGAAGGCATGCATGCGGTTCTTATTACTGCAGAATGCATTTGTTTATTATAGGTTAGGTTAAGATGGTTTAGTAGGGACGATGAGTTGAATATCAATCATATATACTACCAATGATACAATGACCTAAGATATGTGTGGATACAAGACATTATGACCTAGCCTGTGATGACACTTCCCGAGAACACTTGAGCTATTTAGAGATTAAGAGAATGTGCTAATGAGAGGCTGGGTCCCTCCCTGGAACCGCTTGTACGACATTGGCTAAAAGCAACGTACCTTATTGGTGGATTAATCCGCATTGGGGATGATGACGTCATGAGAACATCAGAGTGAAGGTAACTGCAGAAGGCCTATTTTAAACATACGAAGCAGCTTTTACTCAATGTACTTCATAAATATGTACACCAAATGAGTATTTTGATTGGTTATATGTTACAGTAGGGTGTGGGGGGGGGGGCATGTTTTTGAGTGAATGTGAGACGTACACAGGACTAGCAGTCAGGGAGGAATTAAATAAAAATGTCTGAGTGTTGGTGTAGCCTGTTTCGAGAAATTATATAAAACATAAATTTGCATGAACTTGGAGACTTCAACAATAATTCAGTAGTAATCCTATGTCAGGGTCTGTTTTGTATGAATGGGAGATGTGGATTTTCATTTTATTTTTCTATGCTTGATAAACCATCCTTGAAGAATACTGATAAAGCTTGATTTTCATTCTCCAGAAAGGTGAAGAATTAGAGGGGTGACATGATAGAGATGTGCAAGTGGATGATTGAACATAACAAAGGGTGGGATATTAATATACTATTAAAAGTATTAATACGAGACCGAACACAAAACAATGGGTATAAACAGAAATAGTTTAGATTCAGGTAAAAGACTTGTGTAACTCTCAGTTCGGTAGGAGGGGTGAATGCTGAGATACATGTTAGTTCATGCTCTGTTGCTCCCCCTTGTTTCATACAAAATGGATTGTGGATTTCATCCATTTCTATGCTCAATAAATGATCCTTGGCCAAACACTATAAATATAAAGCTTCCAGATAAGTAAGGGGACAAATAGAACCTTCTGAATATTAATGGAGCGACATTATTGATGTGTATAAATGAAGATGAGAGGGGATATAAATAGCGAATAGACCTACTGTAGTTCATCTAATAGTGGCAGTTGATGTTTTGGTTAACATAGATTGGAAGAAATAGGAGATCCGGCAAAAGACCTTCTGCAATTTCATTTCTCGTGTTCAATATAACACATTAAGAAAATGGGTTTAAATGTACAATAACAGAAAACGGGCTTATTCAGGGAATATGAAGATTGGCTGACGTCATTGACCATTAACGTTGTCTGTGCAGGGTCACTGAGGTGACTAAATTTAAGTGCGATGGTAGCTGGCACTTTAATCCCCGTGAGCGAAATGGCTGGGAGTAGGAGGGTACTTTTTCATTCCCATTCTGGAAAAAATATATGATTGAAGGGAGAGATTGATAACTGATATGAAAACACCCCATGGGCCAATGCCCGGCAGGGGGGAAAAATTGAAAAACACCCCTGTTACGTACATCGGCAGTGGAAAAAATCAAAATTGCTGGTCTACGGAGCCATTTCCACTAATAGTTGGGAAAAGAGTTGGCATAAGAGCGGGGATAAGAGAAGGGAAAGGAGTGTGCGTAAGGGCGGGGAGGGAGAGAGGGATAAGAGCATGGAGAGAGTGGAGATAAGACCGGGAATAAGAGCAAGGATAAGAGTGGGAAGGGAGCAGAGAGGAAGTGGGGATATGAGTAGAGAGGAAGTGGGGATAAGAGCAGGGAGGGAGCGGGAATAAGAGCGGAGAAAAGAGTGGGGACAAGAGAGGGGGACACGAGCAGGGATAAGAGCAGGGAGGAAGCGAGGATAAGAGTGGGGATAAGAGCGGGGAGGGAGGGGGAAGGGAGCAGGGGGTAAGAGCAGGGATAAGAGCAGGGAGGAAGCGAGGATAAGAGTGGGGATAAGAGCGGGGAGGGAGGAGGAAGGGAGCACGGGGTAAGAGCAGGGAGGGAGCGGGGAAAAAAGCAGGAATAAGAGGGGGATATGAGTGGGAAGGGAGTGGGGATAAAAGTGGAATAAGAGCGGGGATAAGAGCGGGATTTAAAAGCGGTGATAAAAGCGGTAATATTGGCAGGGTGGGAGGGTAGATAAGAGCGGGCAGGGAGCGTGGGTAAGAACAGGGTTATGAACAGGGAGGAAACCGGGATAAGAACGGGGGTAAGAGCAGGGAGGGAGAGGGGGGGTAAGAGCAGGGATAAGAGCAGGGATAAGAGTGGGGAGGAAGCGGTGATAAGAGCGGGGATAAGAGTGGGGATAAGAGCAGGAGATAAGAGCAAGGAGGGAGCGGGAATTAGAGCTGGGAGGGAGAGGGGTTAGGAGCTCAGATAAGACCGGGGAGGGAGCAGGGATAAGAGTGGGCAGAAGCTGGGTAAGAGCAGCAGTAAGAGCGGGGAAGGAAGGGGATATGAGCTGGGGATAAAAGCAGAGAGAGAGCAGGGATAAGAGCAGGGGGTAAGAGCTGGGAGGGAGCGGGGATAAGAGCGGGGAGGGAGATGGGGTAAAAGCTCAGATAAAACTGGGTAGGGAGCATGGATAAGAGCAGGGCGGGAGCAGGGGTACGAGCTCAGATAAGACCGGGAAGGAAGCAAGGATAAGAGCAGGGGCAGGAGTTGGGGGAAAGAGCTGGGATAAGAGCAGGGTGGGATGTGGATAAGAGCAGGGATAATAGCAAAGATAAGAGTGGGGATAAGAGCAAGTATAAGAGCAGAGATAAGAGCAGGGATAATAGCAAATATAAGAGTGGGGATAAGAGCAAGGATAAGAGAAGAGATAAGAGCAGGGATAAAAGCGGTGATAAAAGTGGGGATAGGAGCGGGGATTAGAGCTTGGATAAGAGCAAAGAGGGAGCAGAGATAAAAGCGGAGATAAGAGTTGGGAGAGAGTGGGGATAAGAGCTGGGATAAGAGCGGGGAGGGAACGGAGATGAAAGTGGGAATAAGAGTGGGGAGGGAGTAGGGATATGACCGGGGATATGAGCGGGGATAAGAGTGAGAGTAAGAGTGGGGATAAGAGTGGGACAAAGAGCAGAGACAAGAGCAGGAATAAGAGCGGGGATAAGAGAGGGGATAAAAGCGGGGAAAAGAGCAGTGATAAGAGGATGGAGAGAGAGCGAGGATAAGAGTGGGGGGACTGGGATATGAGCAGGGGGTAAGAGGTGAGAGGGGTGGGGGTAAGTGAAGTGATAAGAGCAGGGATAAGAGCGAGGATAAGAGCAGGGATAAGAGCGGAGGATACGAGCATGGGATAAGAGCTGGAAGGGAGAGGGGATAAGAGTGGGGAGGGAGAGGGGGGTAAGAGCTCGGATAAGACCGGATAAGGAGCAGGGATTGGAGCGGGGCGGGAGCAGGGAAGGAACAGCGATAAGAACGGAGACAAGAGCAGGGATAAGACCGAGGATAAGAGGGGGATAAGTGCACTGAGGGAGTAGAGGATACGAGTAGGAATAAGAGCACGGACGGAGAGGTGATAGGAGTGGGGATAAGAGCAAGGAGGGATGGGGGATAGGAGCAGGGATAAGATTGGGTAAAAGAGCAGGAATAAGAGCAGGGATAAGAGGGGGGAGAAGAGTGGGCAGGGAATGTGGATAGGAGTGTAGTGTAGTGGCATGGTGTAGTAGCGAGGAGTTAAGAGCAGGGAGGAAACCGGGATAAGAGCGGGGAGGAGTGGGGTAAGAGCTCACATAAGACCGGGAAAGGACCAGGGATAAGAGTGGAGTGGAAGTAGGGGTAAGAGCAGCGATATGAGTGGGGAATGAAGGGGATTAGAGCGGGTATAAAAGAGGGAAGGGAGTGGGGATAAGAGCAGGGGGTAAGAGAACCCCAGGAAACAATTTAAGGTTGCCACAACGTATCTGAAAATTTTTTGGAAAGTAGTGGAAACTTTTGTTTTCATGCATTAGAAACGTTATTTTGTGTGGATGTAAATAAGTTTCCAAAATATATTGCACGAAAGGTTAACTAAAATATTGAAAACATGTGGCAACCTTAGAAGTTTCATAAGCATAGTTTTTGGTGTTGCTGTTATATATGTATAAATGTAGAATGTAGAAATATAAAAATATATTTCTATATTTAGTAAAATGAAACAGGATCATAATAAAGGTTGGTTCATCATTTCTATTCATTTTTCACTTCTAGTAGCCTGGTGTAGTGGTGTGGTGTAGTAGCCTGGTGTAGTGGTGTGGTGTAGTGGCATGGTGTAGTAGCCTGGTGTAGTAGCATGGTGTAGTAGCATGGTGTAGTAGCCTGGTGTAGTAGCCTGGTGTAGTAGCCTGGTGTAGTAGCATGGTGTAGTAGCATGGTGTAGTAGCCTAGTGTAGTAGCCTGGTGTAGTAGCATGGTGTAGTAGCCTGGTGTAGTAGCATGGTGTAGTAGCATGGTGTAGTAGCATGGTGTAGTAGCCTGGTGTAGTAGCCTGGTGAAGTAGCATGGTGTAGTAGCATGGTGTAGTAGCATGGTGTAGTAGCATGGTGTAGTAGCCTGGTGTAGTAGCATGGTGTAGTAGCATGGTGTAGTAGCCTGGTGTAGTAGCATGGTGTAGTAGCATGGTGTAGTAACCTGGTGTAGTAGCCTGGTGTAGTAGCCTGGTGTAGTAGCATGGTGTAGTAGCCTGGTATAGTAGCATGGTGTAGTAGCAGGGTGTAGTAGCCTGGTGTAGTAGCATGGTGTAGTAGCCTGGTATAGTAGCATGGTGTAGTAGCATGGTGTAGTAGCCTGGTGTAGTAGCATGGTGTAGTAGCATGGTGTAGTAGCATGGTGTAGTAGCATGGTGTAGTAGCATCGTGTAGTAGCATGGTGTAGTAGCATGGTGTAGTAGCATGGTGTAGTAGCCTGGTGTAGTAGCATGGTGTAGTAGCATGGTGTAGTAGCATGGTGTAGTAGCATGGTGTAGTAGCCTGGTGTAGTAGCCTGGTGTAGTAGCATGGTGTAGTAGCATGGTGTAGTAGCCTGGTGTAGTAGCATGGTGTAGTAGCATGGTGTAGTGGCATGGTGTAGTAGCATGGTGTAGTTGCGTGGTGTAGTAGCCTGGTGTAGTAGCCTGGTGTAGTAGCCTGGTGTAGTAGCATGGTGTAGTAGCCTGGTGTAGTAGCATGGTGTAGTAGCATGGTGTAGTAGCATGGTGTAGTAGCCTGGTGTAGTAGCATGGTGTAGTAGCATGGTGTAGTAGCCTGGTGTAGTAGCATAGTGTAGTAGCATGGTGTAGTAACATGGTGTAGTAGCATGGTGTAGTAGCCTGGTGTAGTAGCATGGTGTAGTAGCATGGTGTAGTAGCATGGTGTAGTGGCATGGTGTAGTAGCATGGTGTAGTAGCATGGTGTAGTAGCATGGTGTAGTGGCATGGTGTAGTAGCATGGTGTAGTGGCATGGTGTAGTAGCCTGGTGTAGTAGCCTGGTGTAGTAGCCTGGTGTAGTAGCATGGTGTAGTAGCATGGTGTAGTGGCATGGTGTAGTAGCATGGTGTAGTAGCATGGTGTAGTTGCCTGGTGTAGTAGCATGGTGTAGTAGCATGGTGTAGTAGCATGGTGTAGTAGCATGGTTTACTGGCATGGTGTAGTAGCATGGTGTAGTGGCATGGTGTAGTAACATGGTGTAGTAGCCTGGTGTAGTAGCATGGTGTAGTAGCATGGTGTAGTGGCATGGTGTAGTAGCATGGTGTGGTGGCATGGTGTAGTAGCATGGTGTAGTGGCATGGTGTAGTAGCATGGTGTAGTGGCATGGTGTAGTAACATGGTGTAGTAGCCTGGTGTAGTAGCATGGTGTAGTAGCATGGTGTAGTGGCATGGTGTAGTAGCATGGTGTAGTAGCATGGTGTAGTGGCATGGTGTAGTAGCATGGTGTAGTAGCATGGTGTAGTAGCCTGGTGTAGTAGCCTGGTGTAGTTGCGTGGTGTAGTAGCCTGGTGTAGTAGCCTGGTGTAGTTGCGTGGTGTAGTAGCCTGGTGTAGTAGCCTGGTGTAGTAGCATGGTGTAGTGGCATGGTGTAGTAGCATGGTGTAGTAGCATGGTGTAGTAGCCTGGTGTAGTTGCATGGTGTAGTTGCATGGTGTAGTGGCATGGTGTAGTAGCATGGTGTAGTAGCATGGTGTAGTAGCCTGGTGTAGTAGCATGGTGTAGTAGCCTGGTGTAGTAGCATGGTGTAGTGGCATGGTGTAGTAGCATGGTGTAGTAGCCTGGTGTAGTAGCATGGTGTAGTTGCGTGGTGTAGTAGCCTGGTGTAGTAGCCTGGTGTAGTTGCGTGGTGTAGTAGCCTGGTGTAGTAGCCTGGTGTAGTTGCGTGGTGTAGTAGCCTGGTGTAGTAGCCTGGTGTAGTAGCATGGTGTAGTGGCATGGTGTAGTAGCCTGGTGTAGTAGCCTGGTGTAGTAGCATAGTGTAGTAGCATGGTGTAGTGGCATGGTGTAGTAGTATGGTGTAGTAGCATGGATGGTCGGCATGGTGTAGTAGCATGGTGTAGTAGCCTGGTGTAGTAGCCTGGTGTAGTAGCATGGTGTAGTGGCATGGTGTAGTGGCATGGTGTAGTAGCATGGTGTAGTAGCCTGGTGTAGTAGCCTGGTGTAGTAGCATGGTGTAGTAGCATGGTGTAGTAGCATGGTGTAGTAGCCTGGTGTAGTAGCCTGGTGTAGTAGCATGGTGTAGTAGCCTGGTGTAGTAGCATGGTGTAGTAGCATGGTGTAGTAGCCTGATGTAGTAGCATGGTGTAGTAGCATGGTGTAGTAGCATGGTGTAGTGGCATGGTGAAGTAGCATGGTGTAGTAGCCTGGTGTAGTAGCATGGTGTAGTAGCATGGTGTATTGGCATGGTGTAGTAGCATGGTGTAGTAGCATGGTGTAGTAGCCTGGTGTAGTAGCATGGTGTAGTAGCATGGTGTAGTAGCCTGGTGTAGCAGCATGGTGTAGTAGCATGGTGTAGTAGCCTGGTGTAGTGGCATGGTGTAGTAGCATGGTGTAGTTGCGTGGTGTAGTAGCCTGGTGTAGTAGCCTGGTGTAGTTGCGTGGTGTAGTAGCATGGTGTAGTAGCATGGTGTAGTGGCATGGTGTAGTAGCATGGTGTAGTAGCCTGGTGTAGTAGCATGGTGTAGTAGCATGGTGTAGTGGCATGGTGTAGTAGCATGGTGTAGTAGCCTGGTGTAGTAGCCTGGTGTAGTAGCGTGGTGTAGTAGCCTGGTGTAGTAGCATGGTGTAGTGGCATAGTGTAGTGGCATGGTGTAGTGGCATGGTGTAGTAGGCTAGTGTAGTTGCGTGGTGTAGTTGCGTGGTGTAGTAGCCTGGTGTAGTAGCGTGGTGTAGTGGCATAGTGTAGTGGCATGGTGTAGTAGGCTAGTGTAGTTGCGTGGTGTAGTGGCATAGTGTAGTGGCATAGTGTAGTGGCATGATGTAGTAGCCTGGTGTAGATGCCTGGTGTAGTTACGTGGTGTAGTAGCCTGGTGTAGTAGAGTAGTGTAGTGGTGTGGTGTAGTGGTGTGGTGTAGTGGCATGGTGTATTGGCGTGGTATAACAGCATGGTGTAGTAGCCAGGTGTAGTGACGTGGTGTAGTAGCATAGTATAGTTGCCTGGTGTAGTAGCGTGGTGTAGTAGCTTGGTCTAGTGGCGTGGTGTAGTAGCCTGGTGTAGTGGCATGGTGTAGTGGTGTGTAGTGTCATGGTGCAGTAGCATGGTGTAGTGATGTGGTGTACTAGCGTTGTGTAGTAGCGTGGTGTAGTGGCATGGTGTAGTAGCCTGGTGTAGTGGCATGGTGTAGTAGCATGGTATAGTGGCATGGTGTAGTAGCATGGTATAGTGGCGTGTTATAGTGGCGTGATGTAGTGGCGTGGTGTAGTAGCCTGGTGTAGTTGCCTGGTGTAGTAGCCTGGTGTAGTAGCATAGTGTAGTAGCATGGTGTAGTAGCCTGGTGTAGTGGCATGGTGTAGTAGCATGGTGTAGTAGCATAGTGTAGTAGCATGGTGTACTAGCTTGGTGTAGTGGCATGGTGTAGTAATATGGTGTAGTAGCGTGATGTAGTAGCCTAGTGTAGTAGCCTGGTGTAGTTGCATGGTGTAGTAGCATTGTGTAGAAACGTGTTGTAGTGGCGTGGTGTAGTGGCGTGGTGTAGTGGCATGGTGTAATAGCATAGTGTTGTAGCCTGGTATCGTATCGTGGTGTCGTAGCATGGTGTAGTAGCTTGATGTAGTGGCATGGTGTAGTGGCATGGTGTAGTAGCGTGATGTAGTGGCGTGGTGTAGAAGCGTGGTGTAGTGGCGTGGTGTAGGCGTGGTGTAAGGCGTGGTGTGTTAGTGGTGGGAAGTGCAGCACCCACATATTCACTATCACAAGCCTTAAGGCAGACTAAGTGCCTCTGGAAGTCCTGTGGCTGTTTTCGAGGTCTCAAACTATACCTCAACATTATATCATTTGAATTCAGAAATATTTCCAACAATGTCTTAATTTTAAACCCGAAATATTATCAATGCAGTGACATGTCTTATTTCCTTCCTGCATATTTACGACTTTTTAATATTTACAACATTTCGTTTTACAATTTCAAAACTCTTGTGAGTGTTGAGACACAGTCACCACAATGACCATTATATGTCACATCACCTGAATACACCTCCCATGTGAAAACCTGCTGCACGCCCACAGACATACACACAGTATATATTTGGTACAGCATGCCACGCCACTATACACCACGCCACTATACGCTATGCAACTATACACCACGCCAGTAAACACCATGCCACTATACACGACGCAACTATATACCACCCCACTATACACAACGCCACTATATACCACGTAACTATACACCACAATATACCATGACACTATACACCATGCCACTATATACCACGCCACTATAAACCACGCTACTATACACCACGTCACAACACCATGCCTTACACCACGCCACTATACACCACGCCACTATACACCACGCCACTATACACCACGCCACTATACACCACGCCACTATACACCACGCCACTATATACCACGCCTTTATGCACCATGCCACTATACACCATGCCACTATACACCACGCCACTATACATCACACAACTATATACCACACCTCTATACACCACGCCACAATATAATACACCACTATTCACCACGCTACTACACCATGCCTAACACCACGCCACTATACACCACCCCGCTATACACCATGCCACTATACACCAAGCCTCTATTCACCACACCACTATATACAACGCCACAATACACAATGCCACTACACCATGCCTTACACCACGCCACAATACATAATGCCACTATACACCACGCCACTATACATCACGCAATTACACCATGCCACTATTCACCAAGCCACTATACACCACGTCACTATACACCACGCCACTATATACCACGCTACTATACAGCACGCCACGATACACCACGCAACTATATACCACGCCACTAAACACCAGGCCACTATGTACCACTATATTATACATGATGCCACTATATGCTACGCCACTATGAACCACTCCACTATACACCACGCCACTATACACCACCCCACCATATACAATGTTACTATGCACCACGCCACTATACACCACGCCACTATACACATGCGACCATACACCACGCCACTTTACACCACGCCACTATATACCACGCCTCTATACACCACGCCACTAAACATCACGCCATTAAACCACGCCACTATACACCATGCCTCTTTACACCACGCCACTATACTCCACGTCATTATACACCACTCCACTATACAATGCTACTATACACCACGCCACTATACGCCACACTACTATACACTAAGTAGTGTAAAAGAAGACAAATCGTGAATTGATTTTCAGAAACGGTTGGGCACTTCCATGCCGACTCGACCCCGGCGGGCCAAATCGTGAAAAAACTTTTCAAGTGGTCGGGTCAGGACGCTCTCGGCGCGCACCTGGCTGGCTGGCTGGCTGGGGTGGTCCATTCCCCCCAGGGGTACCCAGGGCCCACCACCCAGAGTGTACCTGAGGAACTGGTGCCCTATCCTAACCTGTTTTTCAATAGATGAAAACCAAAAAATACACTGGTGAAAGGCATATAAACGTTTTTTGGAGTATTTTAATGGCACTAGTATATGTGTGCGTGTGTTTTTTATGTAAATACAATATATCTTTTTTTTTAATTCCTGCTGAGAAGTGTATCTGAAATAAAGGGTTTGTCTTTACATTTAGTAAGGTTTCAATAATCAGGTAAAAAATAAAATGAGAAAGACTCGAGTTATATTTTTTCATCAGTTACCCCAGATATATGTCCCCATTTTCTCTAGATTCCGTTTCACAGAAAACATCTTCACGGGTGGTCCAGTCCCGTTTTCGTCGAGGGGGAAACTAAGATAATTGAAAGAAAAAAAATATATGCAAGTTCCATTTTCATTTCCAAAACACTGGTTAGTTTAATTATTAAGATCAGGAGTTTGCTTATTATTCAGATCTGGAAACAATAACGTATTATTATTTCATGTTTTTTTTTTCATCCAAACATATGGAAACAAGTATTTATGTTTTATTTTAGAGGAAAGAACATTATCAAGTATTTGTTTTTTCATAAGAAAGAGCAAACATCAGAAAAGACATAATTCATTCATTCATTCATTCAGTATTATAGATATCCCCCCCCCCCCCCCACCGGTAAATTAAAAACATTATTTATTTTCATCGTTAGTTCTTTTTTATTTTAATAAATAAAAACTACAACAAATACATAACATTACAATACACATAACTGCAATAATATATGACACTGCAATACATTCAATTTAATTAAGTTTTCGCATGACGCCCAAGGACAATAAAGCTGCTTCGTGCATGGTCGGCGTGAACAAGTCCATGGTTGGAGTGGGCTCTACATAGTCTGGCTCATAGAATTTTCTCTGTCCACACTCGAAGAGGTCCGAGACCTCATCATCGAATCCCTCCACTGGCTCGAACTGCATTGTGAACATGTCAATCGTAGCCAGGCCTAACTCTTCCATGGCTAACGATTGATTTTCACTAAACAGTTCCACCGCGGCGTTTAAGGTCTGCGAAGACAATATGTCCTCCGCGTTCAGCTCTTGTGTCTTAGGTGCCATAGGGGATACGCGGCACACCGTCGCTAATTTCTGGGGGGTCTGTCGGACATCCTCGTCTTCACTCTCGCTAATGTGGGTAACTGCCTCCTGCTGGCGGGTCGCTGGGGGAGGCGGGTTGGGGCGTCTTGTTGGAGGTACATATCCCGAGGTAGATGGCTTGGGGGAAGCCTCGCGGTTGCTCGACTTCTTATCATATGGGGTAGTCGTCGTCGTCGTCCTCTTGCGTCGGCCTCGCGTAGACAGCCTAGCCCGACAGGGCCCCAGTGCGGGCCCCTGTGCAGGCCGTTCCCAGGTTATTTTACATTCTTCCACAGGGCGACTTGTTGGCTTTGCAATGTCCTTCATCAAAGGCGCTGTCGAAGCTTTCGTTTTTAGAGCTATCTCTCCACTCTTCGCCGCCTTCTTAGCTTTGGGCTCTGTTGTTGTTGTTGTTGCTTTCGTTTTTATAGCCACCTCTCCACTCTTCGCCGCCTTCTTAGCTTTGGGCTCTGTTGTTGTTGTTGTTGTTGCTTTCGTTTTCAGAGCCATCTCTCCACTCTTCGCCTTCTTAGCTTTGGGCTCTGTTGTTGTTGTTGTTGCGGCCGTTGTAGTTGTTGTTGTTGCCGTTATTGGGAATGGTCCTGGCCCCGCCGGGGTCGGCACCGCAGTCATTGCTACCACCTGTGAATCCATAGAGCCAACAACAAGGCGGGCCGCGGGGCGGGACTCTGGCGCCGGCCGCGTCTCAGGCAGGGGCATGAGCACCGTCGGCTTGGGGTGCATAGTGACCACAACGACATCTGGCACTGGCCCCGGCATCTCCGTAGTCTCAGGCGAGGTCGTAGGCGAAGTTGAGAAAGTTTTGGGGGCTTGACACATCGGCCGAACATTGGCACCATCACTACTCTTCAATATATCCGCTACATCATGGGGCGTCACCCCAGCTGGCAGGATGAGAGCAGTCCCAAAGTTGAAATTGATCCCGCCAGTCACCTCAATTTTTGAGCATCCGTTCAACAATTCTACAAATAAAAAAAAAAAAAAAAAATTAATAAAATTTTATATTCACCAACAAGAAACATAAACACACACACACACACACACACACACACGTTCTCACCTATATCAGAGTTATGTTAAAAAAAAAAAAATAAAAAAAAAATAAAATAAAAAAATAAAAAAAATACAAGAAACCTCACCACGGGCAAATTCCATTTTCAAAAACTTCGCTTGTGGGCTTCTAATGATGACCAGAACCAAGGGCGTTCGTCGGTGGGCAAGTTAAGTCAATGGGCCTCAATGGGCCTTAGGACTGGGCTTATATATATACCCCTAAAAACCTCTATCCCCCCCCCCCCACACCCCACCCCCTCAGGCAAGCTAGGTCACCTGCTCACACAGGTTATTGCACGCCTCCTGGGAATCATCTCCCAGGCAAAATGTTGTTTGACAGAGCGGCATATTCAGGTTATCATACGTAAATTTCACAACCAAAGCGTCATTTTTGCTGTGTTGTTCATATTTAAAATCCTGCGCAAATTTCCGAAGCGCTTTTCCCACCCCTAGATGGGATAAATAGTAGGTGAAGTATAACGCATAGTTCCCGCAGAAATAAGTTTCCAACTGCTGTATTCTGTCATTGAATATGAGCAAATCATATTTTTCAAAGCTATTCAATATAACCTTAAAATATTTCGAACACGTTTCAATTCTCGGGTTTCCAAAACTATCCAGAATGACAATTTCTGTCTTAGTGATTGCTTTGGCTATACAAAATGTAACCCAATGACCCATTGTATCTGCAGATTCTGCATCTAGTGTACTAATTATAAATACCACAGGATGGTTATAGATCTTTTTCAAAATTTTTCTTACATCATTGGCGAGATAACATCCCAGATATTGCACCTCCCGACCCAACACCCCGTTCAGCGCTTCGTTAATTTCAAGACAATTCATAGCTTTACACTCTCGTATCACAAACTATTCTACGTTCCGCATTAATTTTCAAGATACCAGTGGTGCCACCATAAAGCAAAATGACTTTATTTCCCACCACAGGTATTTTAAATTCTAGACTAATTCTCAGGTTGCCAGACACTTCCAGGGGCATTGCGTCCTTTATAGTTTCAGGCTGTAAATTGAAAGCCAGTATAGTGCCACCGTTAACAAATGCGTCATAGGATAGCGTGTGGGCATTATCGAAACCTAAAGCTTGTAGTGTCGCATAATATAATTTTGCGCAGTTGTGTGGAAAAGCGCAAGCAATATTAAATAAAGTAGTGCTATTCAGAGTTATAAATACACTCGTGAGCTGACAATTCTCAAAATATAATGGGTTCTGGGCATAGCCTCCTGACATTGCCTCCATATCTAAGATAATCATGTATAAACGCTCAGGAACTACAGTTCCCCAGGGCTGATCTATTGTAATTGTCCGCTGTCCTGTGCCCAGTATATAAGTCTTTAATAGGGTTTTGTTAAACGTATATGTTATCGGGGTGTTATTTTGTATCAATACCTTATTAATGGCCGTTAAGCCGGCCGGGTATGGCATTATGCGATCTATCCACAACCTCGCCATCTTAATATGGTATTTAAAGTTTGCATTATCCCTTTCGCTATGAATAATCCATTTATCCGGGTTCAGTTCGAGGCGAATGCGCACATCCACATTATCCAGAACGTATTCGCTAATTGTAGTAACATCCTCCAATAATTTAAAGCATGTGTGCACACCCGTAGTTTTCATCTCAGCTATTTGCTGCTCCCTTTCCTCAGTCATTGCAGCAAAATATTCGTCGGAAAATCTGCTGAGGTCATTACCTTTAAAGAAATGCGCTAGTTTCCGATATCTCTCAGCTTCGCACCCCGAAATAGTAGTCAGCAGCTTTATATAACTCCAGTATGAGAATAGAGAGTTAGTTTCGACCACAGTCTCATTGAAATACACTACTATAGATTTGAATAAAGTCTGTGATAGACCATTACTAATTGTTACATTTTCTGTATCCCCTATCGCACTAGCTCCATCTTCGCCCGTTACTGCTAGCGATAGTTCCAAAGCCAATAACGACATATCTAGAAAGTGGCCATTCACGCCTTTAATGTTAAATTCAAGATACGTATCTCTAAATTTATTGCCCCCAGTATTTACTGGCAAAACATCAATAGTTTGACGCGAGGCTATAGTAGCCTCTACCATCCTAGCGGAGAACGGCTTGGGAAAGGCGTCAGTTATTGCAGCAGCATAATTCCCCAGTGGTACTTGTAGCCCCGCCATGCTATCTTGTCAATAGTTGTTTCGAGAGTGATTCAATTTTTAAGCAAACACGTCATTATATTTCCGCGCATTTTGCAACTAGATGCGAGGTAATGAAGATTATAGGCTTCAATGCTCAATTATATAACCCCCAAAGTCGGCCTTATATGCAAAACTGCAATCGTGCAGCCTCGCGCATCGAAATAAACAGGATTGCCTTCTTGATCGGTCATTGTAATGCTCACACTGTCGACAATTGAAGTGTTCAGAGGTTTATATAACTTCTTATTGCCACCGTCACTCCCATTTAAAGAGACAACGTCCAGTATATTGACCAACTGATCACCATAACTCGTAGGCATAATTTTGTCGCAATAAATACACAAATTATCCATCATTCCTCTTGGCTGTGGTGGGTAGACACATAAATCAGTTTCCTTGCCTGTCTCATATTTTATACCCCTGATTAAATATATGACATAATCCTCACCTGTCTCGGCGCCTATTACGTTCCCGATCGCACGCCCGAACGATAGCGAAATTCGGCAAACCATATTATATACCTCTTCACCTGGTCTTTGGAACTGCGACATTATGGCGTCGCTGTATACGGCACTAAATTTATTGCGATTATAGCTTGAATCGTATTTTATATACGTTGTTCCGTATTTTGGATACAGCTTTTTATAAGCTTTATCTATAAAGCTCAATTCCTTGCTTGACAATATATTGGCTATTTCATTGTTAATTGCATTATTAATTTCCTTTATGCTTCCTGCCAAAATGTTGTTTTTCAGTAAAAACTTCGAATAGGTGTGTTTAAATCCCGTCATTTGTACATTGGTGCATATTAAACCAACCCTCACATAACTCTCTAGATCGTCTTTCATAATCACGTAATGAGATGTGGGGAGCAATAATTTCTGTAAACACATTTCATAGGCGCGCTTGGGATTCAAATTTAATTCCTTATACAAGCGATTTGAAAAAGAGCTGGGAATGTTATCAGGATACAGATCTGCATTGGCAACGTTGGTCACGTATATGATATGAGTGTCCATTCTGGCGACAGTACCAGGTCACGGGCGGGCAATGAATAAATACTCAAATCGCCGTAATTTGTTTTTAATATGCCAACCACGAGGGGGCGACCCGATCCCCGCGACCACCGACCTTGACCCGCTTAGGAGGGAGGTCAGAGGCCGAACCAGACACGCCCGTCTCCTGTTAATTCCCTCATCGTTAACCTGTCTGCGAGCCGCGGTGTTTCTAAATAGATCCATAGGGATTGAAGCCACATTAAAAAATAATTTTGCTAGAGGTAGTTTAGTAGGGGCAAATAAAGCATTGTGGACCGTCATCCCATATATAATATCATTAATTATATGCAAACCAGCCACAGGACTCATTATATTGCCATTAACGTCCCATTTAACAAGCCCACTCTCGTCGAAATATTTTAAAAGTGCCCTTGCATATTCGTGATGTATCGCTTTTAATCTCAGATTTATCAGATGTGCTACAGTAGGATTAGATCTTTCGGGCTGGGCGTTCTCAGTCGTCTGTTGCGGGGGCGTTGGCATCGGTATCTCTGGCACTGTCGGCAAAGGGGACGGCACTCGCTCGTCCATTATTTTCCGCGGGACTAAATAATACTCCCTCATTTGGTAAATAAACGCGACAACAGATTAACGGCAATGGGAAGGAGAATAGATAGGATATTACCACCCCGTTTGCTAGTTAATATATATTTTTTTAATTGCCGTGGAAGGTTTTTTGCAAGCTACCACACGAATTAATGAACTATATTTTTTCAGTTTTTTTAAAACCTTGCTAGGCACGGGCAATTTATTTCATAAAAGATTTTTAAATATTTCCGATAGGCAATTTATGTGTGGCTTTTTGAATTTTTCAATTAATTTCTTTCTGCTGGAGTACTTAAGACCGGCTAATAGTCTTATCAGATCCCAGTATTTCTGAACTAAAGGCTCCTTCATAGTTTCAGTACGTCATCGGCGTCGACCCATTGGTCGAATGATTGATCATAACCCTCGTATCTGACTTTATATTGCAACCGACCGTCGACTTCTCTCTTGCTCAAAACCTTTTCAATATTGAAGGCGGCGGGCAAATGGGTGAGGGTTAGTTCTTGTCTATAAAACCCCCCGTCAATATTGCCACCGTTCAAATCTTTCAAATAGTATAAAGGGACCCTCTGGCTATTGTCCACTCGCGCGATTGTGAAGATTTCTCGCGTATTCTGCTGTTTGAAACCTTTTTTAAATTTCGAAACGCGATCAGATAAAGTAATGCGTACTGTTTCGCCAACCTTCAGCTGTGGAATGATGCCCCGCGATGTTTTGCCTGGGTTTTTATACATTAAGTTAAATAGATTGACAATCTCTCTTGGTTTTGTTAAATCATGCACCTCTCTGGGGGTTCTGCCCCCCAACCCTCGGTGAGGC
The DNA here is from genome assembly GCF_040958095.1 of Procambarus clarkii. Lineage (NCBI taxonomy): Eukaryota > Metazoa > Arthropoda > Malacostraca > Decapoda > Cambaridae > Procambarus > Procambarus clarkii. The sequence continues at coordinate 55,763,883 of NC_091154.1, read as the reverse complement.
GAGACATTATATGTTTTTACAACGTCAGGCAGCACCCCTATATATTTCAATGTGTTGTGCGAAGTCATATACTTGTAAAGCTTAGTTTTCAAAGTACGTATGAATCTTTCGGCTATGGATGCTTTTGTTTCCTGAGAAAATACACTATACAGCACAATTTTCTTAGAGGCCAACATCTTTTTCACACGCGCGTTGTAAAATTTACCCCCGCGATCTGAATTAATTTTCCGCACCCCGCGCGAGTGAGGTGTCTCTAGTATAGATTTTAGTGCCCTACACACAATGTTCGCGTCTTTACTAGTTAGCGGCACTACTTGAGCAAACCTGGAGTATATGTCCACACAAACAAGCAGATATTTGATGCCATTATTCATCCCTGCCAACTTCCCCATTTCTGCTAGATCAACAGACACATAAACCCGTGGTTTAGGACTCAAAACTCGTCGACGCGCGAATTTTTTAGGTTGTAAATAATGCAGCGTATATGCGTCTGAGGATTTTAAGTAATCTTTCACATCGGCCAGTGTTATGTCAGAATTAAGTAATTTAGCTGCTTTATATAATCTCTGCACGCCTTCAAATCCCCCAGTTGAAGTAGGATCATTATAAACTCGATCGAGTATTTGCTGTTTCTTGCTCACCATTGATAAACTATTTCAAATGGTTTCTCTTCGACAATATTCCCGCGCAAAGTTATGCTGGCGGGTGTGCTTGACCCGAGATCTACAAATAAATAACCATAGGGTTTGGCTATGACCTTTTTATATATTTCTAGAAATTTCTTTGAATCCTGTTTCCCAAATATTTGACGTCCCAAAGTTTCAATTTGAGAAAGATCTCTTGATTTGACTAATAAGAAATGCGAGGCATTTAGGCTTATGTTCTTAGAATATTTTCCAGGGAAAAATATATTTTGCGTGATCAATATGGCAGAGATGTTATGATGCCCCCTGGTGAAAATATCAGAAACCATTTTTGAATTTGCGCTTTCAGTAAAGAGATCGTCGATTATTATCAGCATTGGGGAATTATCCATTTGCTCATCCAAAGGATCAATAATGCTCGAATGAGCAACAATTTTTCTATTAATTTGTGGATTGTTCATCAACTCAGAATATCCCCCACCACATATAATTATTCGAGCGAATGTTTCATGGTACTTGTGCACGAGTTTGTTGCATAAAAATGATTTCCCTGCATTTGAATAACCCGCTATTATCATCCGACATGGTTCCCTGAAGATGTTAAGATGGGCTTGAGATATTATCTCATCAGGTCTTTCCATGTTTGGGGCAGAGTCTCTACTGTTTAATATGTGCACTGTGGAATGTTATATATATATATATATATATATATATATATATATATATATATATATATATATATATATATATATATATATATATATATATATATATATATATATATATATATATATATATATATAATATATATATATAGATATATGGGGGATATAAAAAACATGTATTTCTTTCTTTATAGAAACATAAACATAATATATATATATATATATATATATATATATATATATATATATATATATATATATATATATATATATATATATATATATATATATATAGATAGATAGATAGATAGATAGATAGATAGATAGATAGATATACAAGCTTAGGGCGTAACAAAGAAAACATTAAAAATACGTACTTTTTTGTTTATTGAAATAAAACATAATATATACATATTTACACGCTTAAATCTATAGGCATAATAATAATAAGTAATAATAATAACATCCCTTTTTAACATTATAACATATTAACCCTTTATAACATTATAAAATAATATAATAATAATAACAACAATAATAATAACACGCACTAATGTGACAATGCAAACAGTTTTTTTTTTAAATGCAGAGGAGCGAGCATATTTCACAGCAAGTTTGGGAATAGGTTTTGGGCCAATGAATCTCTCTTGGCCCACATATTGAAAATTGGGTAATGACGCCGTCCTGCAGGGTGTATATTTTGTTCCACATTTTCCTGCGCGTCCACATCCATCTCTAAGTCACTAATGACTTCCTCCTCATACTCTGGATCGTGTGGAATATCGGGGTGACCATAAGCGAGTGAAACGGTGGGGCTTATTACGTATCGCTTATCATCAAACGCGGATAAGCCTCTCTTGACAGTAACGCATGTGCACATTTGCCCGCCAACATTTCTAATAGACCTAGTCACAAACCTCCGACTTGTGTTTGTTTCAAGGGCGTCTATGAAAGATGAGTGTTCTAGCCCAGCTTGCTGACGTCGTGTGATCCCCTTGCATCTGCAAATGTGCTGTTTATCCAGCGTCACTAGCGAGTACATTTTGGGCTTAAGGGCAACGAGCTGGGTTATAATTTTAGACCCTACTTCGGACTTTAAAAGACCCAGTTTGCCTTTTCGCGCGATTGAATATAGAGAATGATCTTCGGGGAAATTGCTAAAATCAATGTGGCGTATGAGCGGGGCCTTATTAAGCTCTTCAAAAGCATCTCTGCAAGTAAGCTGAATAATGTACGAGTCAGTGTCGGTGTAGAGCAGTTTTGCCTTGTCACCATATTTTGCTTTGACCGTGTCGTACCAAAAGGAATATAGCAGCCTTTTAGCTATTTGAAGAATTTGAAAGCCTAGATATGTGGGCGTGTCGATAGTGAGCGAATCTTTGCGGGTCGTGCAAAGGACACGGTCCTCACTCAGCAAAGTCACTCGTTTGAAAAACGGGTCGCGCGCGTGTTTGAGGAACTGTTTGCGAGTTGTGGTTAAATAGTATTTATTGGCATAACGCTCCAAATTCGTTAAAGATTTGCCATATATTGCGTTATTTACAAGTTTAAATGCCTTAGACTTAATTGCACAGGTCGAGTTTGTGCGCTCGCGAATATTGCTATCTACGAAGGACTTGAGGTGTGCCCTCTGCTCGAATTCAAAGATAGTGTGCACGCGCGAAACTTCCACCCCTAGTCGCATTAAAAGCTGAAGCAAATCTAGACTAATTAAATAGTCGCGTTGTGCTTCGTGGGTGGCAATGAGTTTTCGATTATTGCGCGGCAGCTTGCGATTTTCCGCAACTAGGATCGACTTGCTGTATTCTGACAGTTGTTCCGTCACGATGTCGGCGTGTGCTAAAATTAATGGCAGGTCGTCAGTGTATCTAGCTACGTCGGGGGAAACTTGTTTAGTGTCGCACAAAATCCAATAACCGCGCTCTTGATTGCAGTCAATATTTCTCAAACCCTACAATAGCATTTCATAGCGTTCAGCGTCAGTTAGGCAACGGAAACCGCCAGTGGGGAGCTTTTCACTCATGCACGTAGCATAGAGTGAGTTGAAATCGAGATAGAGGATGTGGGTTCCATCCTCCCCAGACCCCGCCCCGGTGTAATGGTTCTCGGCGGTAGACAATTGCTTTACAACTGAGGTAAAGCCTCCTCTTAAATTCCTGCGAATGAGGTCATACATTCTAGGGTCTGATATTGGATCTAGCACCACCTTACTTTTGAACAGGAAGGCGTCCCACGCGAAACTAGATAAAGAGAGGTAATATGCAATATCTAATCTATAAAGATCTAACATAGTGCGTCGCCACACCGTGAAAATGTCGGCCAAAATGCCAGTATCAACTTTTAAATACAAGACGAGATATTCGCCAATATTGCGGCACTTGGCTAATTTAAATACCTCCAACGCTTGTTTGTATCCTTTTTCAGGGAGCTCTTCCTGCGTTAAGGTATTGAAAAATGCATCTCTGGGGGGGAGCCGCGGTTCATTTAATACATCCCAATTTGATACGTAATCATAACAAAAGGACTGTTTGCCAGTTAACAATAAATTATGGGCTTTAGAAGGGACCTTATCTAACATGGCGAGAGTGAACGTCGTAGGTTTGCTGCT
>NC_091154.1:55732466-55754966 GCF_040958095.1 Procambarus clarkii | reverse complement strand
TGTGGCAAATTTGACCGCACTGGACGCATTTGATTAGGTTGCGGACCATCTGGCCGTGTGCTGGTGGCAAGGCAGTGTGAGACTGTGAACACCTGGGGTTCTGATGTGGAGCACAACCACTCCCCCCGAGGATAACTACTTAAAATTGACCCAGAGGGCGGCTCGTCACTGGCAAGTACCTGTACTGGTAATTATCTTTGAAAGGTCCCTGGGAGATCGCCAGTTTGGGGTACGCGCACATTAAAAAGCAATTTGCAACCTGCGACCACCTCATTCGACCATTAAAACCAACCTCGGGTGTTGCCCGAAAAAAAATTAGCTTAACATTAATGCAGTTGTATATATTGTAGTGCCATGTATATATATATATATATATATATATATATATATATATATATATATATATATATATATATATATATATATATATATATATATATATATATTTCGTCAAGCCACTGTCAATGTGAGAGAACTCGTGTCCAGCTTATAAGCCTATACTTGCATAAACCACAAGTGAAGATTAATAATCTTTGGACAACACCCACCAGTGGGACTCGAACCCAGAAAGCACAACTACCTTCCAGTAGCTGCCATAACTAGTATGCTTTAACCCACTACACCATCAGACCCTACAAAAGAAGTAGAGACTTCGAGATATATATACATCTCAAATATATATATATATATATATATATATATATATATATATATATATATATATATATATATATATATATATATATATATATATATATATATATATATATATATATATATATATATATATATATATATATATATATATTGGTACCTCCCATAACGAATTTAATCCGTTCCATGTTCGTCATGTGAAACGGACGTCATACAAAACGAGTGTCCCCCATGTAACCAGTGTGATGCATTGTGTTTATTGTGAAATTTCCCTAGTGTGCATGACATCAAATGTTCCCCAAAATATAATTTTTCTTTGTAAAATGATAAATTACCGTCCCTGAACATGTCTATGTAAAAATAATTACCAAATTCCACTTACTTTGGCTGTGAGGGCGTGGACAAGGTGCGCTGTGACGTCATCAGGGGCTGGTCGCCAGTGTGTGAAGCTCCCAGACACGGTCGCGCAGGCCATTCAAGCACCGCGTGTTGCCACAAATATATTTTCAAATATTTTTCCTATGCATTTCCAATGCGGTTTTATTTGTTTCTTTTATCGTATATGATGCATATTTGTGACCTTTACAATATGTATACAGTAGAATGTTCATAATTTTCCATGAAACTGTGATACATGTGTCAGTAATTTGTCCACAATAAATGTTTATTGTCACAATATTACGTGGTAAAAATGCACTAATATTACAATATGTACAGTTTCACATACTATTTACACAGTAACACACTGTATTACACACTCAGTACTTTGGAGGTGCATAATAGTCAACGAAGTAGTCCATGGTACACAGCGCGACTTTGCTCTCCTTGCACCAGCTACAGATAGATTTTTGTTTCCTGTTTCATCGTTCTGTGTGCTTGCAAATAATGCACTCGCGTGCACCCTTGGCTTTAGTACTTGTAGGTGGTATGTAGCCAAGCTTGTAAAGCATAAAGTAGTATTGAAACGATTATAGGAAAAGCTCAATTTGTAAGGTAGTCTTGAAAAGATCGCTTTGTAAGGTCCCACACAGGAAGAGATTCAGCTAGCCTCAAAGAGTGTCCATCAGTCAGGAAGAGATTCAGCTAGCCACAAAGAGTGTCCATCAGTCAGGAAAAGATTCAGGTATTCTTAAAAATATCAATGAACACCACCACCATGGAAGCCGCTAACACTGTTCATCTATGCTACTTGTATCAGATGCATCATCACTGAACGCAGAAAACGATTCATCTATGTATCATCTATATACATTAGAGATGGCAAGGGTGGGGCTCAGAGCTACACCTGGATACGCTCGCTGTATCATCCTCATAGGTGCTGTATCACAGGCATCCGACCGTTGTGTTAAGCCCTTATTGCGCCTAGCTTCACCAATGTTATGACCCTTATGTTCTTCAAACAATAGGGTCTGAATTGCACTGACTGAGTACAGTCTTTCAACACCGTGTGGGACAGGTGTTTGAGAGCCAGAGGCATGTGTGCTACAAATGGTTGCTCACGCACTACTAACCCAGCCAGCAGCCCTTGTCTTTCATATTCGTTATAGCAAAAGGTTCGTTCAGTGTTTGTTGGGTAGGCTGCTCCATTATGACAATCTTTCTTTGTTTCAAATGTGTTCCATTTGTTTTGTATTTATCACTTACGTCTCAATAATGGAGCAGCCTACCCGACAAACACTGAACGAACCTTTATAACATTTGTCCATTTTTCAAATTGTTTCAACAGTTCTTTTATTTTTCGTTTTTTTTTTTTTAAGAAACATGGAGCAGTCGACCTGTAGACCACCGAACGAACCTTTTTGACATTTGTACTGGTTTTCAAAATTCTTCATTTTTTTTATTATTTACGTTTTTTGTATGTAAGAAACATGGAGCAGCCTACCTGCCGACCACCGAACGAACCTTTTGCTATAAGACAAATGAAAAATAAATATTGAACACATTTGAAGAAAGGAAAATGTCATAATGGTTTATTCAGTGTATGTAAGGTAGGCTTCTCCATTATTGAGACGTAAATGACAAATACAAAACAAATGGAACACATTTGAAACAAAGAAAGATTGTTATAATGGAGCAGCCTACCTGCCGAACACCGAACGAACTTTTTTGACATTTGTTGTATATCAGATATTTCATTTCTTTTTTCCTACAAAAACGTCAATGCTTTGCAACATCTCAGCAGTCACCCTTTTATATCCCAGCATCATTAGCATCTTTAAACAAGAACAACAAAATTTATGTGCATCGTCGGAGGCGTCTAAGAATGTGCAAGCAGCAGCGCGACCCCACCATGTTGTGTTGACGTTACTCAAACCAGCGTTCGTCATACGGGACGATTTGACGCCGACCGGGCCGTTCGTTACCCAAAATATTCGTCTTTTGGGGCAATCGTTATGCGAGGTACCACTGTATATATATAAATAAATATATATATATATATATATATATATATATATATATATATATATATATATATATATATATATATATATATATATATAAATATATATATATATATATATAAATATATATATATAAATATATATATATATATAAATATATATATATATATATATATATATAAATTATATATATATATATATAATTATATATATAATTATATATATAATTATATATATATATATAAATATATATATATATATATATAAATATATATATATATAAATATATATATATATATATATATATATATATATATATATATATATATATATATATATATATATATATATATATATATATATATATTATTGCAGTTATGTGTAATGTAATGTTATGTATTTGTTGTAGTTTTTATTTATTAAAATAAAAAAGAACTAACGATGAAAATAAATAATGTTTTTAATTTACCGGTGGGGGGGGGGGGGATATCTATAATACTGAATGAATGAATGAATGAATTATGTCTTTTCTGATGTTTGCTCTTTCTTATGAAAAAACAAATATTTGATAATGTTCTTTCCTCTAAAATTAAAACATAAATACTTGTTTCCATATGTTTGGATGAAAAAAAAAAACATGAAATAATAATACGTTATTGTTTCCAGATCTGAATAATAAGCAAACTCCTGATCTTAATAATTAAACTAACCAGTGTTTTGGAAATGAAAATGGAACTTGCATATATTTTTTTTCTGTCAATTATCTCAGTTTCCCCCTCGACGAAAACGGAACTGGACCACCCGTGAAGATGTTTTCTGTGAAACGGAATCTAGAGAAAATGGGGACATATATCTGGGGTAACTGATGAAAAAATATAACTCGAGTCTTTCTCATTTTATTTTTTACCTGATTATTGAAACCTTACTAAATGTAAAGACAAACCCTTTATTTCAGATACACTTCTCAGCAGGAATGAAAAAAAAAGATATATTGTATTTACATAAAAAACACACGCACACATATACTAGTGCCATTAAAATACTCCAAAAAACGTTTATATGCCTTTCACCAGTGTATTTTTTGGTTTTCATCTATTGAAAAACAGGTTAGGATAGGGCACCAGTTCCTCAGGTACACTCTGGGTGGTGGGCCCTGGGTACCCCTGGGGGGAATGGACCACCCCAGCCAGCCAGCCAGCCAGGTGCGCGCCGAGAGCGTCCTGACCCGACCACTTGAAAAGTTTTATCACGATTTGGCCAGCCGGGGTCGAGTCGGCATGGAAGTGCCCAACCGTTTCTGAAAATCAATTCACGATTTGTCTCCTTTTACACTACTACACTAAACCACTATATACCACGCCACTAAACACCATGTCAATATACACCACGCCACTATAAACCACGCCATTATACACCATACCACTATATACCACGTAACTATATACCACGACACTATACACCACGCCAGTATATACCACGCAACTATACACCATGCCACTACATACGACACAATTATACACCACGCCACTGTACACCACGCCACTATACACCACGCAACTACACACCATGCCACTACATACCACACAATTATACACCACGCCACTATACACCACGCCACTATACACCACGCCACTACACACCAAGCCACTACACACCAAGCCATTACACCACGCGAATATACACCACGCCACTATACATCATGACACTATATACCACGCTACTATACACCACGACTCTATACACCACGCTACTATACTCCACACCACTATACACCATGCCACTACACACCATGCCACTACACACTATGCCACTACACACCATGCCACTACACACCATGCCACTATACACCATGCCACTACACAATGCCTTACACCACCCCACCATGCACCACGCCACTATACACCACGCTACTATACAATTCGCTACAATATACCACGCCACTATACACCACGCCACTATATACAACGCCACTATACACTATGCCTTACACCACGCTACTATACACCACGCCAGTATACACCATGCCACTACACCATGCCTTACATGACGCCACTATACACCACGCCACTATACACCACGCAACTATATTCTATGCCAACATACACCTCGCCACAATACACCACGCTACTATACAACTTCATACTATATACCACGCCACTATACACCACGTCACTATATACAACGCCACTATACACCATGCCTTACACCACGCCACTATATATCATGCAACTATACACCACGCCATTATACCATACCAGTATACACCACGCTACTATACTATGCCTTACACCACGCCTCTATACACCACGCCACTATACACACGCCACTATACACCACGCTACTATACACCATGCCACTATACACCACGCCACTATAAACCATGCCACTGTACACCACGACACTATAAACCACGCCACTATACACACGCCACTATACACCACGCCACTATACACATGCCACTATACACCACGCTACTATACACCATGCCACTATACACCACGCCTCTATACACCACGCCACTATACACACGCCACTATACACCACGCTACTATACACCATGCCACTATACACCACGCTACTATATACCATGCCACTATACACCACGCCTCTATACACCACGCCACTATACACATGCCACTATACACCACGCTACTATACACCATGCCACTATACACCACGCCTCTATACACCACGCCACTATACACACGCCACTATACACCACGCCACTATACACATGCCACTATACACCACGCTACTATACACCATGCCACTATACACCACGCCTCTATACACCACGCCACTATACACACGCCACTATACACCACGCTACTATACACCACGCCACTATACACACGCCACTATACACCACGCTACTATATACCATGCCACTATTCACCACGACACTATACACCACGCCACTATACACCATGCCACTATATACCACGACACAAAACCCCATGCCACTACACCATGCCTTACAGCACGCCACTGTACACCACGCCACTATACACCACGTCCCTATACACCACGCCACTATATACCACGCCAATATACACCACGCCACTATATACCATGCCACTATACACCTCGTTACTATATACAACCCCACCACACACCAAGCTACTATACACCACTCCACTATATACCTTGGCACTGTACACCACGCCATCACACAACGCCACTATATACCACACCACTATACCCCACGCCACTATATATCATGCATCGATACACGCCACAACACCACGCCACTATACACTATGCAACTATACACCATGCCACTATACATCATGCCACTATATACCACGCTACTATATTCCACCCCACTATACACCAAGCCACTAAACAGAACGACAATATACACCAATATAGCACTATACACCACGCCACTATATAACATGCCACTATACACCTCGCCATTACACCATGCTCTATATACCACGCCACTATACACCACGCCATTACCTAATGCCACTATATACCACACAGCTATACACCACGCGACTAAACACCAAGCTAATATACACCTCGATACTATACACCACGCCACTATATACCATGCCACTATACACAACGTCATTACACCACGCCACTATACACTATGCCATTATATAACACGCCACTATACACAACGCAACTATATACCACTCCAATATACACCACGCCACTATATACCACGCCACTATACACAACGCCATTACACTACGCCACTATACACAATGCAATTATACACCACGCCACTATACACCACGTAAATATACACCACACCACTATATACAATGCAACTATACACCACACACCTATACAACATGCCACTATATACCACCCCACTATACACCAAGCCAGTAAACAGAACGACAATATACACCATAGCACTATACACCACGCCACTATATAACATGCCACTATACACCTCGCCATTACACCATGCTCTATATACCACGCCACTATACACCACGCCATTACATAATGCCACTATATACTACACAACTATACACCACACCACTAAACACCACGCAAATATACACCTCGCTACTATACACCATGCAACTATAAACAACGCCATTACACCACGCCACTATACACAATGCAATTATACACCACGTAATTATACACCACACCACTATATACAATGCAACTATACACCACACACCTATACACCATGCCACTATATACCACGCCACTATACACCATGCCACTATATACCACGCCTCTATATACCACGCCACTATACCCCACATATACATCGTAACTATACACCACGTCACTATAAACCACGCCACTATATTCCCCGCCACTGTATACCACGCCACTATACACCGAGCCACTATATACCACACCACTATATACCACGCCTTTATATACCACGCCACTATACACCACCCAACTATACACCACGCAACTATATACCATGCCACTATACACCACACCACTAAATACCGCGCCATTATATACCACGTCACTATACACAACACAACTATATACCATGCCACTAAATACCACGCAACTATATACCATGCCACTAAATACCACGCAACTATATACCATGCCACTAAATACCACGCAACTATATACCATGCCATTAAATACCATGCCACTATACACCACACCACTATATACCACGACACTATACACCACACTACGTTATTACACCACACCATTATATACCACGCCAATATATACCATGCCACTGTGTACCACGCCACTATACACCACGCCACTTTACACTACGCCACTTTACACTACAACACTATATACAAAGCTACTACACACCACGCCATTACTTTATTTATTTATTTATTTATTTGTTTATATATATACAAGAAGGTACATTGGGTTTGTGAGAATACATAGCATTGTACAGTAATTACACTCTTGTAAAGCCACTAGTACGCACAGAGTTTCGTGCAGGTCCTTAATCTAACAGATAATTTTAAGTAGGTAAATTCTATCAGAATTAATAAAATTATAACAAACACATTGCAAGAAAAAAAAATGAGATGAGAGAGATTAGTAAGTATATTAAAGCACATTGGTATATTAAAGCTTTGATTGATTACATTGACAGCTAGATTGGTAATTTAAACAAGATTAATAGACACCTTACAGCAGATTGACAGCACATATAAGAAGACAACAATGATCGCAATGATAAAGATGTTCAGATTGGGTACATAAAGATTGGGAGATTGGGTTGCAATAGATACAGTGCAGTTTTAAAGCAACAGGTAAAAAACTATGAAGATGAAATTAGGTACTTTTTAGTATTGTTTTTGAATGATGCAAAAGTTGGACAGCTTTTCAATTCAATAGTGAGTGAGTTCCATAGACTGGGTCCCTTTATTTGCATAGAGTGTTTACACAAATTAAGTTTGACTCTGGGGATATCAAAGAGATATTTCTTTCTGGTGTGGTGATAATGGGTCCTATTACATCTGTCCAGGGAGAGTTTCAGAGCAGGATTTGCATTTAAGAACAGGGTTTTGTAAATGTAGTTGACACAAGAGAATATGTGGAGTGAGATTATGTTTAGCATGTTTAGGGAGTTAAACAAGGGGGCTGAGTGTTGTCTGAAAGCAGAATTTGTTATTGTTCTGATAGCAGATTTTTGCTGGGTAATGATGGACTTGAGGTGGTTTGCAGTGGTTGAACCCCATGCACAGATACCATAATTAAGATAGGGATAGATTCGTGCATAATATAGTGAGCGTGAGAGCAGAGTTAGGTACATAATATCTGATTTTGGAGAGTATATCAACTGTTTTAGAGACTTTCTTAGTTATGTGTTGTATGTGGGTACTGAAGTTGAGTCTCTTGTCTAGGAATAGGCCGAGAAACTTGCCATCATTTTTATTGCTAATGTTTACATTATCTATCTGAAGCTGAATTGCATTTGTAGATTTGCTTCCAAATAAGATGTAGTAGGTCTTTTTTATGTTAAGTGTTAGTTTGTTGGTTGACATCCATAAGTGGACTTTTTTTAGTTCATTATTAACAATCTTACTTAGTGTATGTGGGTTGGGGTTAGAGTAGATGAGGGTAGTATCATAAGAAATAAGAGAGGTCCCAAAATGCTGCCCTGTGGCACTCCAACGGTTATTGGTAGAATGGGAGAGATTATATTATTGATGGCTACACATTGGTGTCTATCACTAAGATAGGATTGTATATAGTCCAGTGTATGGCCTCGAATTCCATAATGATGGAGTTTACGTAAGAGGTAATTGTGATTAACAGTATCAAAGGCCTTTCTCAGGTCAATGAAGAGTCCAATCGGAAACTTATTTTGGTCATGGGCTGAGTAAATTATATCAAGGAGACTAATAAGGGCATCGTTGGTACTCTTTTGGGAGCGGAAGCCAAACTGACGGGGGCTAAGAATGTCAAATTTTACGATGTAGGGGAGTAGAGCTGTTTGTAGATAATTTTTTCAAATATTTTTGATAGTATGGGTAGGTTTGATATTGGTCTATAATTGTTTATGTCTGCCGGATTACCTCCTTTATGAACTGGTGTTACTCTTGTTTTTTTAAGAATATCAGGGAAGGTATGACACTCAAGGGATTTGTTGAACAGCAGAGCTATAGGTGGGGCAAGGGCATGGGAGGCGCTCTTGTATATAATGGATGGTATTTCACTGATGTTCCCAGCTTTGGTTTTTAGTGAGTGTATGATGGACACAACATCTGTCGGGCTGACTGTTGAAAGGAGAAGAGAGTTTGGATAGCTGGCTGAGAGATATGTGTCTGAGTCTGTGGGATTTTACTGGCAAGGTTAGCACCAACCGATGAAAAGAAGCTATTAAACTCATTCGCCATTTCTAAATCAGATGACGGTGTAAGGCCATCCTTAGAGAGTGTTATCTGGTTGTGGGAGTGTTGTTTAGTTCCTAGGATATTAGAGATGGTCTTCCATGTGCTTTTCATGTTGCCTTTTGCTGCTTTGAATCTAGTCTCATAATATGAAAGTTTAGCTTTTCTTATGATACTGGTAAGCACTGATGAGTACCTCTTAACTACTTCCTTTCTAACTAGGCCAATCCTAAATTTCTTTTCGTATTCATGTTTTTTGTTGATTGATTTGATTATTCTACTTGTGAGCCACGGATTATTTTTTCTTTTATCAGTTACTTGTTTGGTAAGGAGGGGACAGTGAGTGTTGTAGAAGCTTAGAGTTTTGGAGAGAAAGAGGTTAGTTATGCCACTATACACCATGCCACTATTAACCACGCCACTATACACCAAGCAACTATATACCACGCCACTATACATCAGTCACTATACACCATGCCTCTATACACAAAGCCACTATAAACCACGCCACTATACACCACTCCACTGTACACCACGCCACTGTACACCAAGCCACTATACACCACGCCACTAAATACCACGCTACTATACACCACGCCCTATATACCACACCACCCTACACCAAGTCACTATACACAACGGCACTATACACCAAACCGGACCTGCGGTCCGAGTCAGGACCCAAGGTCCTGACTGGTTTGGAGTGGAGACGGGTTCAAGTAAAAAATGGGCACACAGGAAATGATTTCGACGTTCAGTAAACACTTACCGAGTGGATAACTGAATGCCCGACAGCCCAATACGGAGTTGATGATAGTATTTAATTTAAGATTGTGAAACTTAAAACTAAACTAAATGCTCACACATGTGATAATTTCCACGTTCAGTTAACACTCACTGAACTGAAAGACTAAGCCAGCCAATGCATGGTTGATGATGATAGTAATATTTTAAGATTGCGAAACTTTAAACTAAATGACCACACATGTAGCGATTTTGCATTCAGTAAACACTTACTGAGTTGTAAACTGAATGCCGGAGCCGGACAATACATGGTTTGTGATAGTAATATTTTATTTTTATTTACGATGGAGAAACTTTAAACTAAAAAATGAGGTCGCATGGAGGGATATCTATGTTCAGTAAACTGTTACTGAGTTGTAAACTGAATGGTTGAGCCACCCAATACATGGTTTGTGATAGTAATATTTTATTTTTTACGATGGAGAAACTTTAAACTAAAAAATGAGGTCGCATGGAGGGATATCTATGTTCAGTAAACAGTTACTGAATTGTAAACTGAATGGTTGAGCCATCCAATACCTGGTTTGTGATAGTAATATTTTATTTTTTTACGATGGAGAAACTTTAAACTAAAAAATGAGGTCGCATGGAGGGATAACAATGTTCAGTAAACAGTTACTGATTTGTAAACTGAGTTGTAAACTGAATTGTAGAGTCACCCAATACCTGGTTAATGATAATAGCATTTCACTATGGAAAAACCTTATCCTAAACTAAAAATGAGTTCACATGAAGTGATTTTCACTTACTTAGTTGTTAACTGAATGCCTGAGCTATCTATTACATAGTTGGTGATAGTAGTATTAATTCAAGATTGAAAACTTTAAACTAAACTAAAATGAGTGCACATGAAGTGATTCTCACGTTCATTAAACACTTACTAAGTTCTTAACTGAATGTCTGAGACATCCAATACGTTGTTGATGATAGCAGTATTAATGACATTGATAATAAGAGGTCTTGAACTAGATACTGGCAGGGGGACAACAAAGCTGTGATATTGAAAAGGAACTGAACTGAATTTGAAAATTGATTAATATATGTAATGTGAAGCCAATCTACTGGAAAACAGTAAGCAAACTTTATTTGAAAAAGAATATGAGAAGACTGAAAAGCTGAGGACAAGAAAAATGTTAAAAAATAAGAAGTAATGATCTTCATAAACATAACATAACATATCCCCGATCATAATTAATACAGTGTGAACTCTCTTAAACTATGCTCACCGTGAAATCTCGTCACTAGGCATAACTTGTCACTCTGCGAAACAAATTATTGACTATAGTGCGACAGTGAGAATAAAAATGACCACTTATGTTTTGGAGTGCTATTTTAGTCAAGAAATACTGTAAAGGATGATTATTGACTAAAGGGAATTTCGCGGACTGCTGGTGTTTGATGTGTTGAACTGCTTAAAGGAAGCATATTTGCTAGAAAAAATTCCTGTGAAATAATGCTTGTTATATGTTTTGACTATCTAGATAATAGCATATTGCATGGCTAATAATGAAATGAAATGTCACATTTTGTCTGACTCACTTAGCACAAGTGAAGAGAAAACATTGAAAAACTGGCAAAGGTTAAAAACTCTGTGAAATTCTATCTGTTATGTTAAGTTTTGACTAGCTGCAAGCTATGTTTGCCTTCTCTCTCTAATCTACACACGTGATATGAAATGTGAAAAAATCTTACATTATGCTATGTTAACATTGTTTGAATAAAATTATTAAGAGTGCTAGGGTACTGTTGCGCAGTCATCTCGCTAAGGTGTGTCGGCGACAGAATTGTCAAAATGATGTACCTTGCATACATCAAATCTTTAGTGGTTTATGCGGCACCTCTGCTTGTTTTGATGACTGAAAGGAGTTTGATGATACGAATAGTAATTGCTGACATTGAACATATTCTCAAAACATAGTTTCTGCAAAAAAAAAAAAAAAAAAACATTAAATTAGATGCGAGCTGTGATTTGAAAACAGAAGATGTGTGATGTGCGGCTTATTGTGTGGACTCTGGAGATATGATCTCCACATATAAGTTTCTCAAGGAAAGCGGTAATATTTTTCTTTGTGTTTGGATGTAATGGCTAAACATGGATGACATTTTCAATAATGTTATTTGCTCATCCGACAAAGTTGATTTTCCACGTTACGTTACATTGTGTTACAGAGGACTAAAACTGGTAGTCCGTAATATTCATATGGTAGGAGATGTAATGGAGATGGACTAAGTCATACTTTTATTTAAAAATGACATTTTGGACTGCAAAAGTTGATTTGCGTTACGTTACGTTACATTGTGTTACAGAGGGCTAAAACTGGTAGACGCCAATATTTATATGGTAAGAGATGTAATGGAGATGGGCTAAGTCATACTTTCATTTAAAAATGACATTTTGGACTGCAAAAAGTTGATTTGCGTTACGTTAAGTTACGTTACATTGTATTACAGAGGGCTAAAACTGGTAGACGCCAATATTTATATGGTAAGAGATGTAATGGAGATGGACTAAGCCTCACTTTTCGTTTCAAAATGACATTTTGGACTGCAAAAAGTTGATTTGCGTTACGTTACGTTACATTGTGTTACAGAGGGCTAAAAACTGGTAGACGCCAATATTTATATGGTAAGAGATGTAATGGAGATGGACTAAGCCTCACTTTTCGTTTCAAAATGACATTTTGGACTGCAAAAGTTGATTTGCGTTACGGTACGTTACGTTACATTGTGTTACAGAACTTGCAGACCGTAATATTCATATGCTATGAGATGTAATGGAGATATTGTGTTTGGCTAAATGGGGTTCACATTTCAATAATGATATTCGGACAACAGCCAGAAAGTTGATCTCCACGTTACTTAATGATGATATAATGCGATGCAAGCGTGTGCTAATATTTTATTAGTGTTTAGAATGTAAGGGCTATAGGAGATTGTCTAGACTTGCATACATTTTCAAATGCTAATTATGTAGGCAGTAGAAAGTCTGTTTTCCCCATTACGCTACATTGACTGTGTTACAAGAACTGAAAATAGACATAGCCCAGAGCTATTTCACTATCGACTCACCCGGTCTTATTCTCATCGATTGGTGTTTACATTTGGATGATGTAGGTCTTAAGAGACAGCCTTGAACTCGGGGATAATGAATAAGTCAATTTAATAATAGTATCAAGACTATGTTTTTCCACATTTTGTTTACTTTGATGTTTGTTTTACCATGATGTTTACTTTGCTTGGAATTTGTATGTGTGGAACATTGCTCACCTAAGGGAGTGAGAATAAAGGACGCGTTTGAGCTATAGCGAGGACTGACCGTAATGTGTATGTTTGTTTGTTTTACCACAGTGAATATGAAGCTACATTATGTTATGTCTACCAGTTGTTGAATAAACGTTACGTTACGTTATGTGATACAAGAACTAAACAAGGTTGTGGTAACCTTTTATTGTGTTTGGATGTAATGGCTAAACATTGTTTACATTTCATTATTCAGACATCGGACAGAAAGTTGCTCGTTACTCTTAAAATGATATTTGGGCAAAGAACGAAGTTACCATATTGGTCACGTTACATTAATGATATTTGGGCAAAGAACGAAGTTACCATATTGGTCACGTTACATTAATGATATTTGGGCAAAGAACGAAGTTACCATATTGGTCACGTTACATTAATGATATTTGGGCAAAGAACGAAGTTACCATATTGGTCACGTTACATTAATGATATTTGGGCAAAGAACGATGTCATCATGTTGGTCGTGTTACCTTACAAGGTTGTAAGGGTGAGAGTGATGGGGGCTCGAAAATTGACATTAGTCGTCCATCCTCTGGTGCGCTGTCAGTCTAAGTGAAATGAAAAAAGATACGTGAGCAGCGGAAGCAGGAGAAAGGAATTGATGTTACTTTCCCCCAACTATTAAATGATCTGGAGAGAGAGAGAGAAAGAAAGAAAGAAAGAAAGAAAGAGAGAGAGAGAGAGAGAGAGAGAGAGAGAGAGAGAGAGAGAGAGAGAGAGAGAGAGAGAGAGAGAGAGAGAGAGAGAGAGAGAGAGAGAGAGAGAGAGAGAGAGAGAGAGAGAGAGAGAGAGAGAGAGAGAGAGAGAGAGAGAGAGAGAGAGAGTGAGAGAGAGAGAGAGAGAGAGAGAGAGAGAGAGAGAGAGAGAGAGAGAGAGAGAGAGAGAGAGAGAGAGAGAGAGAGAGAGAGAGAGAGAGAGAGAGAGAGAGAGAGAGAGAGAGAGAGAGAGAGTAACCACTGACTGACTCACTGCTATGTGTATCCCATGCAGTTGTGTTTACAAAAAATTATGATTTGTTATAATAATAAGATTGAAGACCACCTTATGACTCTCGATATTCTTAAAAAAAATGCTATTTGAGCAAAGAATGATGATACCATGTTGGTCACGTTGCGATACAAGGTTACACATATGATCAGAAATAATACTAAAGGCTTTGCACAGAACATCCGGTCTGGGAAGGGTGAAGTGATGCTGGATGGCTTGGGCTTGGAAGGGGGGTGGGAAAAGGGGGGGTAGGGGTTTGATGGGGGTGGATGGGGAGAGGGTAATGCCATCCCAGTACCTCGTCCATCTCACTACGCCTCAAACCACCACGAAGGTTAGACCCTAACGAGACGGATTGCCGTTTCATTCATTCAAGAGTCATGAACATTCTGTGACATTGTCTTGCTATGATAACACCGTTGTGTGTTACAAGGTTGCACAGCAGTAATGGCTGTAGGAAGAAGAGGTGATGGAGATTGAGTAAACATGCATACATTTCAATGATCACAGTTAACAAGAACAATTTGTAGGTAGAGATCGCGTCTCCGTGACGATGTGAAATGTTTCCCTCTTTTAGTAAACGCTAACCTACTGACTTTGACTGAGTTTACTAAGTGATGTGCCATGTGGTGACACTTCTCAGGTCGATGTGACGGTATGTGATCCTGGTCCGTACCACTCTAGAAGGTAAGGGGAAGAGGGGTGCCCCACTCTAGAAGGTAATGGAGGGGATGGAGAGGGGCCCCTGATGGTATGGGAGAGGAGGGGGATGAGGGGTGGGGGTGATTGACGATGACAGGTGAGTCCCTGCTGGCGGAAGTATGAACCTAGCCCCCTCCTTAACGAATCGCAGTGGAGGGAGACCCATGCTGGGGTGAACATCTCCAGACTACTCTGAAGACATCGAAAAACCATTAAAGCAAATGGACCACATCCCTCCTGCTGGACTCTGCTCTCTCATCCTCTCCCACTTCCGGCTGTGAGCATGGCTCCAAGAAATAATGGATGTCAAAACCGCAAATGACCCCTGAGCAGTCTCACGCCGAGGGGGACCTCCCCTCACCCTTCCCTCCCTCCCTCACCCCAAACAACATATCCGCCTTATGTTGGGTCCCCCCTCAATCTCAGCCTCTACATAGCTTACTTACTATCATCAAAACTATTATCTACACACAGGATTAAGTCTACGGCAAACACACATACATATTCATTTACTCTTTCCTCATATTCCACTCTTATCCTTGTATTTCTTACTCTACCACATACCACACATACTCTCCTACACCCCCAACAACATGTCATCCCCTCTTTCCTGACCACATACCCAAACACCAGACGCTCACACGCGCCAAACTTCCGGGAAAATTCCCCCCAAACCCTTTGCGACTAGACACCTGCGCACCACCTGCCCAACTGGCTCTATAGAGTCACCTGGGCAGATGGTGCGCGCGGTTGTAGGCGTACTTTACACTACTCACGCCACTATATACCACACCACTATACACCACGCCACTATTTACCATGCCACCATATACAACGCCACTATACACCACTCTACTATACACGACACCAGTATACACCGTGCCATTATACCACCCTACTATACACCACACTACTATACACCACGCCAATATACACCTCACCACTATATACAACGCCACAATACACCACGCCACTGTACACGACACTACAAGACACCACGCCACTATACTCCACGTTATTTCACCACGCAACTATATACCATGCCACTATACACCACACCACTATATACCACGCCACTATACACCACACCACTATATACCATGCCACTATATACCACGCCACTATACACCTCTCCACTACACGATGCCTTACACCTCGCCACTATACTCCACGTTATTTCACCACGCAACTATACACCACACCACTATATACCACGCCACTATACACCACACCACTATATACCACGCCACTATACACCACGCCACTATATACCACGCCACTATACACCTCTCCACTACACGATGCCTTACACCTCGCCACTACACTATGCCGTACACCTCGCCACTACACCACACCTTACACCTCGCCACTACACCACACCTTACACCTCGCCACTACACCACACCTTACACCTCGCCACTACACCACACCTTACACCTCGCCACTACACCACACCTTACACCTCGCCACTACACCACACCTTACACCTCGCCACTACACCACACCTTACACCTCGCCACTACACCACGCTTTACACCTCGCCACTACACCACACCTTACACCTCGCCACTACACCACACCTTACACCTCGCCACTACACCACACCTTACACCTCGCCACTACACCACACCTTACACCTCGCCACTACACCACACCTTACACCTCACCACACCTTACACCTCACCACTACACCATGCCTTACACCTCGCCACTACACCACGCCTTACACCTCGCCACTATACCACACCTTACACCTCGCCACTACACCACACAATATATATATATATATATATATATATATATATATATATATATATATATATATATATATATATATATATATATATATATATATATATATATATATATATATATATATATTTGTATCAACCCATGTATATCTTGTAACCATCAAATGCATAATAAAGCACAAAAAATAAAAAAGGAAGGGGTGGTAGGAGAAAAGCACACAGAAACTGTATTGGAGGGGATCTAAACATTCCCTCTAATGCGTTATGCGTGGTTTCCTCCGAGGCTATGGGTCCCCCTTCTTCCAGCTAGAGGTGGTACTCCCTTCTATATATATATATATATATATATATATATATATATATATATATATATATATATATATATATATATATATATATATAGATATATATATATATATATATATATATAGATATATATATATATATATATATATATATATATATATATATATATATATATATATATATATATATATATATATATATATATATATATATATTATTAAATATGACCGAAAAAGTAAGATTAATAATTCTAACACGAATTTTCTCAATCTTTCGTACATTTCTTTTCACTGTTGGAGGTAATTCAAAAATCAATTCTCCAAAATTCATTTTTATTTCTAGTCTGATACGACACTTGAGCGCGTTTCGTAAAACTTATTACATTTTCAAAGACTTTACACATACACAACTGAATAGAACTTACATATCTCCGATTTGTTTATATCTACATTTGAGTGAGGTGGATGGGGTGAGGTGGTATTTAATAGGGTATTAATTTCATCAACACAAGACAGAACACGAAACAATGGGTATTGAAATGGAAGTGATTGTAGAAAGCCTATTGTTCCATATTTCTTGATGCTTCTATATTGGAGCGGAGTCTTGAGGTGGGTAGAATATAGTTGTGCATTAATTGGCTGTTGATTGCTGGTGTTGACTTCTTAATGTGCAGTGCCTCGCAAACGTCAAGCCGTCTGCTATCGCTGTATCTATCGATGATTTCTGTGTTGTTTACTAGCATTTCTCTGGCGATGGTTTGGTTGTGGGAAGAGATTATATGTTCCTTAATGGAGCCCTGTTGCTTATGCATCGTTAAACGCCTAGAAAGAGATGTTGTTGTCTTGCCTATATACTGGGTTTTTTGGAGCTTACAGTCCCCAAGTGGGCATTTGAAGGCATAGACGACGTTGGTCTCTTTTAAAGCGTTCTGCTTTGTGTCTGGAAAGTTTCTCATGAGTAGGTTGGCTGTTTTTCTGGTTTTATAGTAAATCGTCAGTTGTATCCTCTGATTTTTGTCTGTAGGGATAACGTTTCTATTAACAATATCTTTCAGGACCCTTTCCTCCGTTTTATGAGCTGTGGGAAAAGAAGTTCCTGTAAAATAGTCTAATAATAGGTGTTGTGTTAGTTGTCTCTTCAGAGGTTGCATGGCGTTTCACTTTCCTTCTTATGATGTCTTCGGCGAAACCATTGGAGAAGCCGTTGTTGACTAGGACCTGCCTTACCCTACAGAGCTCTTCGTCGACTTGCTTCCATTCTGAGCTGTGGCTGAGAGCACGGTCGACATATGCGTTAACAACACTCCTCTTGTACCTGTCTGGGCAGTCGCTGTTGGCATTTAGGCACATTCCTATGTTCGTTTCCTTAGTGCAGACTGCAGTGTGGAAACCTCCGCTCTTTTCCATGACTGTTACATCTAGAAAAGGCAGCTTCCCATCCTTTTCCATCTCGTAAGTGAAACGCAGCACGGAACTCTGCTCAAATGCCTCCTTCAGCTCCTGCAGATGTCTGACATCAGGTACCTGTGTAAAAATGTCTTCAACATACCTGCAGTATATGGCCGGTTTCAAGTTCATGTCGACTAAGACTTTTTGCTCGATGGTACCCATGTAGAAGTTTGCAAACAGGACACCTAGGGGAGAACCCATGGCGACCCCATCTACTTGCTTATACATGTGCCCATCCCGGCTCAAGAAGGGTGCCTCTTTAGTACAAGCTTGGAGTAGTTTTCTCAGAATATTTTCTGGTATATCAAGAGGAGTACAGGCTGGATCACGATACACTCTGTCGGCTATCATCCCGATTGTCTCGTCCACAGGTACGTTGGTAAACAGCGATTCTACGTCCAACGAGGCTCTTATCCCTGTGGCCCGTGTGCCCCGCAGTAAGTCAACAAATTCCTTTGGAGACTTCAGGCTGAAGGCGCAAGGAACATAAGGAGTCAGCAGGCCGTTGAGTCGCTTCGCCAGTCTGTACGTGGGTGTGGGTATCTGGCTAATGATTGGCCGAAGTGGGTTTCCAGGCTTGTGTGTCTTGACATTTCCATACGCATATCCAGGTTTATATTCCCCAATGATCTTTGGCAGGTGGAGTCCGGATTTCTTGGCGTTCACAGTTTCGATCAGTTTGTTGACCTTTGCTTTTAATTCGGCTGTAGTGTCCTTCGTTACCCTTTGGAGGTAACGGAGATCTCTTCAGAGGTTGCCATGCAACCTCTGAAGAGACAAATAACACAACACCTATACCCCCTATTAGACTATTTTACAGGAACTTCTTTTCCACAGCTCATAAAACGAAGGAAAGGGTCCTGAAAGATATTGTTAATAGAAACGTTATCCCTACAGACAAAAATCAGAGGATACAACTGACGATTTACTATAAAACCAGAAAAACGGCCAGCCTTCTCATGAGAAACTCTCCAGACACAAAGCAGAACGCTTTAAAAGAGACCAACGTCGTCTATGCCTTCAAATGCCTACTTGGGGACTGTAAGCTCCAAAAAACCCAGTATATAGGCAAGACAACAACATCTCTTTCTAGGCGTTTAACGATGCATAAGCAACAGGGCTCCATTAAGGAACATATAATCTCTTCCCACAACCAAACCATCGCCAGAGAAATGCTAGTAAACAACACAGAAATCATCGATAGATACAGCGATAGCAGACGGCTTGACGTTTGCGAGGCACTGCACATTAAGAAGTCAACACCAGCAATCAACAGCCAATTAATGCACAACTATATTCTACCCACCTCAAGACTCCGCTCCAATATAGAAGCATCAAGAAATATGGACCAATAGGCTTTCTACAATCACTTCCATTTCAATACCCATTGTTTCGTGTTCTGTCTTGTGTTGATGAAATTAATACCCTATTAAATACCACCTCACCCCATCCACCTCACTCAAATGTAGATATAAACAAATCGGAGATATGTAAGTTCTATTCAGTTGTGTATGTGTAAAGTCTTTGAAAATGTAATAAGTTTTACGAAACGCGCTCAAGTGTCACGTCAGACTAGAAATAAAAATGAATTTTG
Source organism: Procambarus clarkii (assembly GCF_040958095.1). Classification (NCBI taxonomy): domain Eukaryota; kingdom Metazoa; phylum Arthropoda; class Malacostraca; order Decapoda; family Cambaridae; genus Procambarus; species Procambarus clarkii. The sequence continues at coordinate 55,734,206 of NC_091154.1, read as the reverse complement.
GAGAATTGATTTTTGAATTACCTCCAACAGTGAAAAGAAATGTACGAAAGATTGAGAAAATTCGTGTTAGAATTATTAATCTTACTTTTTCGGTCATATTTAATAATATATGTCTACAGGAAAGACTGCTACCAAAATATACTAATATATTTATATATATATATATATATATATATATATATATATATATATATATATATATATATATATATATATATATATATATATATATATATATATATATATATGTGGTACCTAATAGCCAGAACTCACTTCTTGGCCTACTATACAGGACCCTCATCGCAGTAGGCCAAGTTTGCAGGGCTCTTGAATATTAAGACTAGTAGACGATGATGTCTATCTATTTAGCCTATTAAGCATGATATATATATATATATATATATATATATATATATATATATATATATATATATATATATATATATATATATGATATATATATATATATATATATATATATATATCATATATATATATATATCATATATATATATATAATATATATATATATATATTATATATTATATGTCGTACCTAGTAGCCAGAGCTCACTTTTCAGTCTACTATACAAGGCCCGATTTACATAATAAGTCACGTTTTCATGTCTAGTAGCCAGAACGCACTTCTCAGCCTACTAACGAAGGTTGCATTGTAGTGGGGACATATTAGGGCATACATCTGTTTCAGAAAAGTTGTTCAATATCAACCCATTTTTTTTTTTAACTAGTTGTATAGTAAAAAGGAAGACAAAAAATACAAAACTTTTATTATTCAACTAATTTTATACTAACTATTTTATAATTGGTCCGAAATATAGTTCCTCAAGGTGACATCATCATCAAGATAGTAATATCATGCTGAGGTATACCAGTAAGACTGCCCAGAGACTCGGCATTGTGGTTGATGGCCGTCACTGCCATGCTGAACTCAACCATTGAACGACTTACAGATCTGTCTTTGGGGACGCTATTCCAAACTCGGTTGTGTAGAGACTCATTTGGCTTTCCCTTCAGACACTTTTTCATGTTTTCCTCCGAGATAAGATCATCGTAGAACTTGAAGTAGATCTTTTGGATTTCAAATTCGTCCTCATTCGATTGTGGGATATTCATGGTCTTGTGTGTTCGTTGGATCTTTTTATTTGCAAGATCGTGTTGGTAAAAACACCAAGAATTTTTGCCTTCAGGACAGAAATGGTGTAATGGATTTTCATCTGTGGACGTTTCATGGAACAGTCCGGATAGGCAGGCCTTCCTCATTTTTCTCCAGTCTGTGTTGATGTTGTCCCTGATGGCTCGTTTGAAGTGAACCATCAACTTCCCAAAGGTCTCGTAACTTAGCTTTCCATTACCTTCGGCCTCCCCTTTTGACTCCAAATGGATGATCTGTGTAACAAGTCTCTCGACTAAGTAATTTTCACACTCAGTCTTTTCCACCTTAACGTCTCCATATGGTCCAGCACCATAGTTCATTCCACAAACTTTATTGTAGGTAGAGGAGGAGTTACTGTTATCCACCAAAGTTGTATACCTGAGTTTGATGTTTTGTGATCGACCCCACATCAACAATGCAGCATCCTCTTCCATATTTTTTGGCCTGCTGTAATAGTTTTTATCACAATGTGGTAGATGTTTATCCATCTCATCATCAAACTGAGCCTCGTTTATTTCCGAATTCCGTTTCCTACGTTTGAGCATTTGACACTGAATGCAGGTTTTT
>NC_091154.1:55717466-55727466 GCF_040958095.1 Procambarus clarkii | reverse complement strand
CATTCACTCTCTCATTCACTCTCACTCATTCACTCTCTCACTCTCTCACTCTCACTCTCTCACTCATTCACTCTCTCACTCATTCACTCTCTCACTCTCACTCTCTCCCTCATTCACTCTCTCTCTCTCTCTCTCTCTCTCTCTCTCTCTCTCTCTCTCTCTCTCTCTCTCTCTCATTCACTCTCTCACTCTCTCACTCTCTCACTCTCTCACTCATTCACTCTCTCAGTTACTCTCTCAGTCACTCTCTCACTTTCTCTCTCTCTCTCTCTCAGCTCATTCGGTAGGTGCTGTGACAGGATTTAAAGATCCTGCAGGTGCGAGGTGTTGCGGCTTATTTATTGTCCCATTGTCTCGTTGACCCACTATCATGTCTCTGTTAACTTTCACTACTAAAAATGAAAGTTCCTTGTTAGGGTGGGTGTATATATACTGGACACCATATAGGTTCTGAGCACTACCACGCCGCTACGAAGTTTTTTTTATAAAGTGTTAAAAGGCATGGTCGAGGACCGGGTCGCGGGGACACTAAAAAGCTCCGAAATCATCTCAATAACAGGTAATATAAAAATTAGATTGTTGTATAATTTGGATCTCCACCTGTGTCCCCTAGTGCTTGTTCCCCGGGGGTGTGGCTGTGGTTGTGGTGTGGCTGGGGTTGTGGTGTGGCTGGGGTTGTGGTGTGGCTGGGGTTGTGGTGTGGCTGGGGTTGTGGTGTGGCTGGGGTTGTGGTGTGGCTGGGGTTGTGGTGTGGCTGGGGTTGTGGTGTGGCTGGGGTTGTGGTGTGGCTGGGGTTGTGGTGTGGCTGGGGTTGTGGTGTGGCTGGGGTTGTGGTGTGGCTGGGGTTGTGGTGTGGCTGGGGTTGTGGTGTGGCTGGGGTTGTGGGATGGTGTAGCTGGAGTGGGTGGCTGGGGGTGGTAGTGAAAGCTGTGATCGTCTTAGGGGTGTGTGGGTGTAGTGGATGTGGTGGAGTTTTGTGGGTAGAGTGGGTGTGGTGGGTGTGATGGCGTGTTGTGGGTGTAGAGGGTGTGGTGGGTGTGATTGGCTGGTGTGGATGTGATGTGGGTGTAGAGGGTGTGGTGGGTGTGATTGGCTGGTGTGGATGTGATGTGGGTGGTGTGGGTGTAGAGGGTGTAGAGGGTGTGGTGGGTTGGTGTGGGTGTAGAGGGTGTGGTGGGTTGGTGTGGATGTGATGTGGGTGGTGTGGGTGTAGAGGGTGTGGTGGGTTGGTGTGGGTGTAGAGGGTGTGGTGGGTGTGATTGGCTGGTGTGGATGTGATGTGGGTGGTGTGGGTGTAGAGGATGTGATGTGGGTGGTGTGGGTGTAGAGGGTGTGGTGGGTTGGTGTGGGTGTAGTGTGGGTGTGATTGACTGGTGTGGATGGTTGGTGTGGGTGTTGTGGGTTGAGGGTTTGGCATGGGTGGGGTTGGCTAGTGTGGGTGTGGGTGTGATTGGCTTGTGGTAGATTGGTGTGGGTGTAGTGTGGGTGTGATTGGCTGGTGTGGATGTTGGGTTGGCTGGAGTGGGTGTGATAGGTTGGTGTGGCTGTAGTGGGTGTGGTATGTGATGTGGGTGTGGGTGGTGGGTGTGGGTGTGGGTGTGGGTGTGGGTGTGGGTGTGGGTGTGGGTGTGGGTGTGGAAGTTTAATGCACTGGGTCCCAGAAGGATACAGACTGAGAATGGGTGCCTCAAGTGGTACCTCACTTTTTTTTTGTTCGTAATGTTTCAAATTATTATATACTTTTGAATTTTGTTAGATTTTCTATAAATTTTATTAGTTTTCACATTTTGTTTATTCTGTCCAATAAAAGCAACATAGAATACTTTCAAAGGCGTTGACCCCCACCGACCATTGGTGACCCTCGTCCCACTGGTCGCATGACAAGCTACACACACCAGCTAAACCCACAAGCTGCACCCACAAGCTGCACTCACAAGCTGCACTCACAAGCTGCACCTACCAGCCACACATACCAGCCACACCCAACAGCTAAACACACTAGCTACACCCAACAGCTAAACACACTAGCTACACCCACTAGCTACACCCAACAGCTAGCTACATACACTAGTTAAACACAACAACCACACACACACACAAACACACACACATACACACACACACACACAAGCCACACCCAACATCTACACACACTAGCTACACCCACTAGCTACACCCAACAGCTAGCTACACCCAACAGCTAGCTACAAAACACAACAGCCACACACACAAGTCACACCCAACAGCTACACACACTAGCTACACTTACTAGCTACACCCAACAGCTAGCTACATACACTAGCTAAACACAACAGCCACACACACACACACACACACACACAAGCCACACCCAACAGCTACACACACTAGCTACACCCAACAGCTAGCTACACCCAACAGCTAGCTACAAAACACAACAGCCACACACACAAGTCACACCCAACAGCTACACACACTAGCTACACCCACTAGCTACACCCAACAGCTAGCTACAAAACACAACAGCCACACACACTAGCTACACCCACTAGCTACACCCAACAGCTAACTACATACACTAGCTAAACACAACAGCCACACACACAAGCCACACCCAACAGCTACACACACTAGCTACACCCACTAGGTTCATCAAAATTTTCACTGATTATAAGAGTCTGATCCTTCATACTGTATTATGACACGAAATAAATTTTATGGTTACTGCAAGATTGGGAGGAGGGAACCATCTTCTTCCGGTGGGGTTTACCAATCCCCCATTTTAATTAATGAATCTGTAACCAAATTTAATTCCTTTTGGGATTGCGTGAAAGATTCCGATGGTGATTTATTTCTACGTTGTTTTTCGTGTAGCTTTTGAGTCTATTATACTTTTAGTAACAGTACCTAACCAACCCTTCAATATTGAAATTGTTTCCAGTTTCCAATGGGATATTTATTATTATGAAAACACATTGATTTTTATAATTTATATTAAAAACAATAATTTATATTAAAAACAACATTTTTCGTTGATCTTATATATTAAGCCTGATTTAGGACTTATTGCATATATTTTGAGTTTGCAAGTACTAATTTTTATACCAAAAATATTACAAGTAGTGAAAATAGGTTAAGTGATGGGACATACCAATAGACTATGTCTCTTCTTTCAAATACCTTGGAGTCTCTGTCCCTTGTACCTCAACTGCAATCAATAAGTTACATCAACAATGTAGAGACAGACTCAAGGCTCTCAGAACTGTAGTGGGGTACAGCCCGAAATATGGTGTTAATATTAGAATAGTAAGAATGATGTATTTAGCGTATAAAGGTCTCTGATAGACTATCATGTACCAGCTTTGGTCCTACAGAATGGCAAAAGTATTGATAGACTGGAAAAAATACAAAATGAAGCGTCCTATACAAAGTTCTCAACATGCGGAAAGAATTAAACGAGATAGAATATATGAAATTAATCTTATGATGGGACTTATCAAATAGGTCCCTTAAAAGTGTTATTAGACGAGAACTCCTGGATGAACTTGAAGAAAGTAAAACAGTGTAAAACTGGACAGTGTTTCTGTTTATGTCTAGAATGGGAACCCCTGTAAGAGAACCTCTTGAAACACTTGTCACATTCAAAAGGCTTCTCCCCTGTATGGAGTCGACGGTGTTCTGTTAAGGCTTCTTTTCGCTTATATACTTTTTGGCAAATATCACATATGAATCTGTGTTCGTCATCATCAACCTCATTTCCATCTGCTCTCATTGCATGACCATTGTTAAGAGCAGAGTAGTAGGCTAAACCGGGGGGTGCCAACTTCAGGGACTTAGCCTGAGTGTTGGATGGAGCTGACTGTACAGAGGTTAGTTTTGGCGATGCTGATGATTTAGATTTAAGGGAGAGATCGATCGGTTGTACATCATCAACCTCATTTCCATCTGCTGTCATTGCATGATCATTGTTAAGAGGAGGGTAGTAGGCTAAACCGGGGGGTGCCAACTTCAGGAACTGGTAAAACGACGAGTCAATGCTTACAACCTTGGGATTAGCCTGAGTGTTGGATGGAGCTGACTGACCCTCACAATAGTCACTGAAACGTGGAGAACGAACCTTCTTTCCATTACTAGTGGTCTGGGCAGAATCTGCATCTCTTTCATCATCCCTACTCCCCAAAATGTTATTTTTTTGATGTTGTTGCTGTATTTTTTGTTGTTGTTGATGGAATTGTTCATCTAACCACTCAAGAGTGTGTTGATGTGGGCATCGCCAGGAGATGAGAGCCTCCCCCCCACAGTGCCACATTCACACACTTTTTGTCCCTTCGTCTCGCCCATTGCCCCATCGTCCATGCCTTCATGGCATCCACCAGCGACATCTTTGATGTGCCCTTGAGTATGTTGGGACTGAGAAATGTTATGTTGAGATGGTTGCTGTTGTCCATTGTCACTGCCCCGGGGCACAAACCCAGCCTCTAGACAACTGCCTGAGTGACAGTTTCTTGGGTTGGAAGAGGACTGTGTGTCAGGTCCAACATGCGCCATGTTCAGATGATTGATGAGCCGCTTAGTACTGGGGTCCTGAAATTTTTTTAGGTTGTTACAATCAGACCATTATTAAATTAGTCTATAAACATCCAAACTAAAAAAAAAAAAAAAAAAAATATGATCATTGAGAAACAATATTCATTGCTGGTAAATTTTACATTGTAATTTTTACATCCCTAGGCATTCCATAAAATTAAATTTTAGACAATTATTCATCCAAAAAATTACAAAAATTACACACACAAAAAAAAAAACAAAAAAAAAAAACAAATTAATACTATAACCCTTAAGAAGGAACGACGAGAATACGACTTCACTCACTATACTGAATGGATTTCTTCAAGGATTTAAACACATGTTGTCACTGGGCGTGAACTACGAGGTAGACTGAGGGAGTAAGGAGCTATCACATCCTTTTTATTCATTGAGGACAATCTAGTGGCCAGCGACGAAGAGCTCAGGTCTCGAAGCTCCGGCGAGTATTATGTTATCCGATACTGTATATAATATTTGGCCCAATGGACTTCAGGGAGCCATTGAGTTAACACACCATAACGCCAACACCAATATTTAAGTGAAATGTCATTACTTACTTGATCAATGAGAGGGACCCCTCATCAGAGTATTCCGAGGAGGAATCTTCAGATGAATCTTCAGATGATTCTTCAGATGAATCTTCAGATGAATCTTCAGATGAATCTTCAGATGATTCTTCAGATGATTCTTCAGATGAATCTTCAGATGAATCTTCAGATGAATCTTCATCGTCTCGGTTCACCATTCCAAACCTACTTCTGATGGCATTTTTCTTTCTTTTCTTGAAGGGTGGGTTAAGATCATTATCATCTGATAATGTCTTTTTGATGTTGGTGGTTTTTTTTTGGGGGGAAAGGTCTGGGGTAGATTGAGTTAAGGGAAACTCATTTGGGTCGATTTTGTTCAGAGTGAACAATGACATGCTAATTTTGGGAAGGGAACTATCCATACGGATACCATTCCATATGTTTAATATGTGAAGGGGATCGAGGTCTTTGCCACATATGACAAGCTCACCTTGTACAATGGAGGACATTTACTCATTAAAACGTTTGGAGTTAGTAGAATTAAAAAAGGGAATGGGACTGGACTCAGCATAAAGACGTACACCCAGACAGGCACCGGCTCTATCAACGAGACAAATTGAGTCTTGTCTGATCTCTCTGTTGGTGTGAAGCTCTTTATATAAAAATGGTCCAAGTTGTTATTTTTGGGGCCTCAGAATACCACCGGATGCACACACATACACAGACACACACACACACACACACACACACACACACACACACACACACTCAATAATATTTTTATTATGGCTTTTAATTTAACCAAGCTGTAGAAAGAGACCAATATATATAAAAACAATTACTTATGCCTAGTGTATAAAAAGAATAAAGTTGCTTCTTGAAGAGAAAGAGGAACAGACTGACAATTAAAAATATCAAAGCTAAACATAAAATTAATATATCCCTTTTAGAATTTGAAATTAAATTTTCTACTTCTTGTAATTCCAAATCTGCAGTTTGAATGGGATAATGTTTATATTTAGCTTCATTAATGATATAATTACTCATATCTATCACTTTAGAATCTCTATCATAGGTTTTAGAATTAATCTTGTGAGTAATTGCTTGACCAAGGCTGTTTACATCAAACTGACTAAGCAGGCTTAAAATCATCTTGTTCTCTTCTAAAGAATTTGTGGTAGTTCCATCCATACCAATTATGTTTATACATTGGGGATAAATGCGTATTATTTCATTTATGGCAGATAAATATATCATATCTGGTGTTATTTGTGGTGTGGTTATAGACTGTGGAGGCCCCAATTTAATATATTGTCCAAAGTTTATATCTTGTTCTAACAATTGATTAATTATTTTATGGCGAAGGTTTTCTAATGCAGCATGAGTTATTTCATTATTGTACCCACCAATATTACCTATTGATAAATATAATTCTAATGGTAACAACACTAATCCCACAGATAAAACAAGGGATAAAGACGAAGATAAAACGGATAAAAGCCGTATTGAAAATTGAATGCTCATTTCAACCATAGATGATCGAATGATCATCGCCAAAAGTTGAATAATCATTTGTTGAGATGAAGCTTCTACCATAATTACAGATAATAATTCTTGAAGAGCATCATGAAGAATGTTTTCGGAGAAATATTTTAACAGTCTTGAAATTATCTTAGGCACTCGAGTTGTAACTTCAATTTCGGTTATAGTAATAGCCTCATCTTTTATTAATGATAATAAATCGGAAAACTCAGATTCTAAACGTGTTATTATAACATCTATGAAATTAGTAGTTGTAGTAGTATACTGTTCAATAAATGATACATTTTCGGAGGATACTACTATATCCGCTTCGTCAACAAATTGTTCTTTTTCGAGTATTGACTGTGGAACAACTGTTTCAATATAACCTCTGTCAACATCCATATAATTTTGTTTGTTCAATTTATCCATAAGAATCATACTCATTCCTGATGTTGGATTAAGTAAGTCCACTAATTCACCATCGGTTAATTGGTTGATAACTTGATTGCCAAATATAAAACCTAATATCTGGCGGTGGACATGACTATGGCATTGATCTGACTGGCTATCGTAGTATTTATGAAAGAATTTACAATAGATTGAGTTAAAGTTTATATTCTGTTGCTGAATATTCCATGTCAATGGTGGAGCATCGATTAAGCCAGCAACAGCTTTTCTCAGTTGATATGTATTTGTATTCTTGGCATAGGCAATGGGGTTCTTTTGATAAGATTGTAAATCGTTTTCATTAGAAGGACTCCATCGACTTGAAGGTCTTAGAGCCAATGTTTTAAGTGCAGACAACTGTACACCACAATAATTTTCGTTAGATTCTTTGACATTAATCGACCAAGTTTCAACGGGAATAGGTTTCGAGAAATAATGATTGTCTGTTTCTGTATTGTTTAGAATAGATTTTAAATCATTACCAAATCTTTCTTGAAGAAATTCAAGGACCTCATTATGAACAGCATAACATGCTTCACTACAGGCATATTCACGTTCGTTTATTAAAATAGCTGATCCAGATCCGGGCTGACAAGCAGTTTTTACATCATAATAACATTTTAGCATGTTACAACCTAGCGTTGTGAATTTAACTTCAAAGTCGTTAGGATTTTCATCTAAGAAAGCTTTGGGGAAATTGGGAGGAATATTTTTCCATGGTATATTCTTAATGATAATATTTTTAAAATACTTACTTCCATTTCTTTGTTGAAGAATCTCCATTGTTTTTCGTTGTGATATACGATGTACTATGTAAGTTACAATTGCAATATCAGAGACAGTAACAGTTTTCATTACGAAAATGTTAAGAGTATTTATTTATTTTTTTAATATTGATCAATATAATAAAGAAATTTGAGAATTCATTTACCAGAATACTGAGAGGAATCATGGTGGAAGCTGGAGTAAATGGTGATGCTGAAAGTTGGAATAGTGGTGGTGGTTGTGAAGAATATGGGTGTCATCGAAATGATTATTATTATCAACCAACCATTCCACAAATACCATTACAAACAACTCAATATATGATTGTACCTTATTATATGACTTCAGTGCCACATTCAATTTATGTAATTCCACCTTCTTCATGTTACGTTTATGATTTTCCTTCAAAATATTTTTATCAATTAGCACCACCACCACCACCACCACCGCCACCACCACTACCACCACCACCACCACCACCACAACCACCGCTACCACAATCATCAGAAATTTATTCCCATTACAGTGTTGAAGTTCAATATAAAATTTCCTTTTTAGAAAAGGAAAAAGAAAATTTAAAATCATGGAAAATTTTACGAAATATTGATGGACATATAACAGAGGTCCCCTGGGGTATATCCTTCATATACATTGCATATGAATATGGTGGGTTACCTCGAGAATTATTTATGAAATATGTTAATGAATGTTGCAATGGTAGTTAAACATTTTCTTTGCAAATAAGCTCAGTGAGTAAATATTGTATATTATTACATCAATGCACCATACACTACACCACCCATTAGTGCACTCATATGTCGCTATTTGATCACCATTATCAATGGGCCTAACATTATTATTAATAATAAAATTAAAAGTATAACCCAGCCAATATTTTTAATTGATTTCAATATAAATTGCCATATATCAGATTGCCCAATGCCTTGAATCACTTCACCAATACCATCTCCTAAAATTTCGGCAATATTTCTTAAAATTGTTCCCTGTTCACATTTATATATATAAAATATTTCTTTATTTTCTAAATTAGAAATAGGTTCATAACCCTTGACAAATTGTGAAAGATAATTGTAGTTATGGGGACAACATATTCCCTTACAGCCCAAATTTAATATGTTTTGGGTTTCTGCAGAATTTGGAATATCAAATTGACAGTTCCAGACTTTTTTATTGAACAATGGATGAGTATTATCATTTAGTATGTCATAGTTAATATAATCAACCCGATTGATAGGGAATTTACAAAATCTGGTCAAATATACTTCTTTTTTTAGGGAATGTCCTTTTCCAACATGGTATCTAAAACAACCACTGTTCTTCCGATTGTATTTGTTCAAATATTCAAGAAAAGCAACACCTGCACCTAATAATATCGCAGATTTCAATATCAAACTTTTATGTTTACCAGCCCATTTGGTCATAGTGTTAAAAATTTTAGTTAATTTGGAATCAGTTGGTGAAGGATTACTTTCTAAATATTCAAGAAATTGAGTTTCGTTTTCAAACCCAAGATCTTGGGCAAGTTTATTTACATTGTTAATGTGTTCTTCATAGAGTTTAAATGGGTATTTTTTTAACATATGTTGTTTAAGAGCTTTGTTTTCTATAATATTTAGAATAGGGGATTCTACATCACCATGCAAAATATTTTTCATAATTTTATTAAAATCACTTTGGGATTTAAAATTTAGGTTTTCATTGATACAATTAATAAAAGATTTGGCTGGGTGATGAAGATTTGACAATTTAATGTTTTCTGTCAAATCTGTCAGATACTTATTTGTATTTAAAAAAGATTTATTTTCATCAACCAAACTTTGGGTGATGTGAATAAAAGGCTGAAGACCATGGTCAATTTCTTTTATCACCAATTCTGTCATGAGCTATTCTTTCTTTTTTAAATAAGTATTAAAAAAGAGTTAATTTTACTGTTTAAAAACAAATAAGTGTTGGGTATGTGAGTCGTGGTAACTGTGCGGCCGGTCTGCTGTGATTGGCTTGATGGAGCACCAATCACGGGTGAAGTGGGCGGAGCCAACGAGAGGATTTTCACTAGTGTGTGTGTGTGTCTTTGTGTCTTTGTGTGTGTGTGTCTTTGTGTGTGTGTGTGTGTCTTTGTGTCTTTGTGTGTGTGTGTGTGTGTGTGTCTT
>NC_091154.1:55657091-55714466 GCF_040958095.1 Procambarus clarkii | reverse complement strand
CCATAAATTACGTGTTTGCATCATATTTATCACATATTTAAATAATTAATAACAATGAACTGAACTTTCATAAAAACATGGAAAATCCTTGTGTCCTCCCTGCTCTTAACCCCTCTCATACTCACGCTCCCTGCCCACTCTTATCCCCGCTCTTATCCCTGTTCTTATCCCCTTCCATCCCCGCTCTTATCCCCTTCCATCCCCGCTCTTATCCCCACTCGTATCTCCGCTCTTATCGCTGTTCCTTCCCTGCTCTTATTGCCGCTCCCTCTCTTCTCTTATCACCCGCTCTTATTCCCGCGTTTATCCCCGCTCTTATCCCTGCTCTTATCCCCACTCTTATCCCCGCTCTCTTCCCGATCTTATCCCCACTCTTATCCCCGCTACTATCCCCACTTTTATCTCCACTCATATCCTTGCTCTTATCCTCGCTCTTATCCTTGCTCTTATCCCCCACTCTTATCCCTGCTCTTATCCCCCTGCTACCTCCCTGCTCTTATTTCTGCTTATATCCCTTGCTCCCTCCCTACTCTTATCCCTGATCTTATCCCCGCTCTTATCCCAGCTCTCACCCCCGCTCCCTCCCCGCTCTTATCCACTTCTCTCCTCGCTCTTATCTCAGCTCTTTCCCCCCAACACCCTCCCCCGATCTTATCCCTGCTCCCTTCCCGGTCTTATCTGAGCTCTTACCCCCCCCCCCCGTTCTCTCTCGGTCTTATCCCCGCTCTCTACCCACTTTTATCCCCTGCTTCCTCCTTATTCTTTTCACCGCTCTTATCCCTGCTTTAATTGTCACTCTTATTTCTCTTTTAATCCCTGATCTTATCCCTGCGCTTATCTCTGCTCTTAGTCCCACTCTTATCCCTCTCTTATCCCCGCTCTTATCCCCCCTCTTATGTCCTCTCTTACTACTGCTCTTATCCAGCTCCCGCCCCACTCTTATCCCTGCTCCCTCCCCAGTCTTATCTGAGCTCTTACCCCCTCTCCCTCCCCATTCTTATCACCGCTCTTATCCCCGCTCTTAAGACGGTTTCCTCCCTGTTCTTCACCCTGTTCTTTCCCACACTCCCTACCCGCTCTTATCCATGCTCCCTCCCTTCTATTATCCCTGCTCTTTTTACCGCTCATATCCCTGCTCTAACCCCCCCCCACCCCCCTCCCTGCTCTTACCTCCTGCTCATATCCCCACTCCTTCCCCCCACTTATTCCTGCTCCCTCCCTGCTCTTATCCCCGCTCTTATTCAAGTTTTTATCCCCGCTCTCTCTCTGCTTTTATCCTCACTCTCTCCTTGCTCTTATCCGTGCTCCCTTCAGGCTCCCTTTGCTCACTCTAACCCCCGCTCCCTCTCGGCTCTTATTCCCGCTCTTATCCTCACTCCCTGCTGACTCTTATCCCCGCTCTTATCCTCACTCCCTCCCCACTCTAATTCCTGCTTCTTATCTCTGCTCCCTGCTCCTGGTCTTATCTGAGCTCTTACCCCCACTGCCTCCCCGCTCTTATCTCGGTTTCCTCCCTGCTTTTATCCTCATTCTTATCCCTGTTCATACCCCCACTCGCTCCCTGCCCAGCAAACACAAAACAATTTGAAAACTTTCATTTACATTTTCCCATAGGTGTACGAATAACTTGTATTGAAAATGGTGCAGGAGAGCATTTGAGAAACTTTCAATCCAAAAATCAAAACATATAGGTTTTATAATATACGGTTTTTCTAAAACTATTTTGTTCCTAATGTATTAGAAATAGTTTTTAAATTATAATGTTTAAATATAAAATTTATGGTCTTTTTTTGTAAAATAAATTGTGAATGATATTTAATGGCTGTATGAAACATTCAAAATACATTTAGTTATTCTATGATCAGATAAAATTAGTTTTCATAATTTTGCTAAAAATCGCTCTTTTAATACAATTTGACTCCTTGTGTTTCCCAAAAACCCTAATAACATGTCTCAATATAAAAAAATGTTATGTACTATTCCCTAAAATAATTTATATAAACTGTAAATGTTGCTTGATTATGGTGTGAAACATTCTTAAAAAAATTTGTTGTCTTATATATTGATGTCTCCTTATTAACTGTCTCAAGTGAAAAGTTTATCAAACAAGAAGATTAACATTCATCAACCCTTAAGATCTTACGTTATTATGTATGAGTTAATTTTTTTTTAATTTGAGTTAAAACTAATGTAGATATATGACTGAACCTAACCAACCTTAACTAACCTAACCTAACCTATCTCAACATAACCTAAACTAGCATAACTAAATCAATAATTTATGTTCATAATATAATATAATATTAATAATTCAAATAAACTAATTGAAAACAATTAATTGAAAATAAAGAAAACTCACTACGGCCTATTAGGCAAATCGGGCCTTGCATAGTTGGCCGAGAAGTGCGATCTGGCTACTAGGTACGACATATATATATATATATATATATATATATATATATATATATATATATATATATATATATATATATATATATATATATATATATATATATATATGTATATATATATGTATATATATATATATATATATATATATATATATATATATATATATATATATATATATATATATATATATATATATATATATATATTGTGCTGTGTAATAGCGAGGTGTAAGGAGTGATGTAGTGGCGAGGTGTAAGGTGTGGTGTAGTGGTGAGGTGTAAGGCGTGGTGTAGTGGCGAGGTGTAAGGTGTGGTGTAGTGGTGAGGTGTAAGGTGTGGTGTAGTGGAGAGGTGTATAGTGGCGTGGAGTAGTGAATAGTGCCGTGGTGAATAGTGGTGTGGTGTATAGAGGCATGGTGTATAGTTGCAAGGTGTATAGTGGCGTAGTATATAGAGCCGTGGCGAAATAACGTGAAGTATAGTGGCATGGTGTATAGTAGTGTGGTGTATATTGGCGTGGTGTATAGTGGCGTGGTATATAGTGGTGAGGTGTATAATGGCATGGTGCATAGTAGCGTGGTGTTTAGTGGCATGGTGTATAGTACCGTGATGTATAGTGGCGTGGTATATAGTTGCGTCGTGTACAGTGGCGAGGTATATACTCGCGATGTGTATAATGGCGTGGTGTACAGTGGTGCGGTGTATATTGGTGTGGTATATAGTGGCGTGGAGTATATTAACGTGGAGTATAGTGGCGTGGTATATAGTGGCGTGGTGAAATAACGTGGAGTATAGTGGCGTGGTGTATTGTATTGTGGTGTATAGTGGCGTGGTGTATAGTGGCGTGGTGTAATGTCACGGTGCATAGTGAGGTCGTGTATAGTAGAGTGGTGTATAGTGGCGTGGTATATGGTAGCGTGGAATATAGTGGCGTGATGTATAGTGGCGTGGTGCATAGGGGCGTGGTGTATAGCAGCGTAGTATATAGTGGCGTGGCATATAGTGGTGTGGTGTATAGTGGCGTGGTGTACAGTGGAGTGGTGTATACTGGAGCAGTGTATAGTGGCGTGGTATACAGTTGCTTGGTGTATAGTGGCATAAAGTAATGGCGTGGTGTGTAGTAGCTTTGTTTATAGTGGCATGGTATATAGTGGCGTAGTGTAAAGTGGCATGGTGTAGAGGGACGTGGTATATAGTGATGTGGTGTATAGTTGTGTTGTGTATAGTGACGTAGTATATAGTTGCGCGGTGTTTAGTGGCCTGGTGTAGAGATACGTGGTATATAGTGGCGCGGTGTATAGTGGCATGGTGTATAGTAGCATTGTATATAGTGGCATGGTGTAAAGTGGCGTGGTATATAGTGGCGTGGTATATAGTGGCGCGGTGTATAGTGGCGCGGTGTATAGTGGCATGGTGTAATGCGTGGTGTATAGTAGCATTGTATATAGTGGCATGGTGTATAGTGGCGTGGTATATAGTGGCGTGGTGTAAGGCATGGGGTACTGGCATGGTATATAGTTGTGTGGTGTATAGTGGGGGTGATGTTCAGTGGCATTGTGTATTGAGGCATGGTGTATATTGGCGTGGTGTAATGTATTGTGTAGTATCATGGTGTATAGTGGTGTTGGTTATAGTGGCGTGGTATATATTGGCGTGGTGTATAGTGACATTGTGTATAGTGGCGTGGTGTATAGTGGCATCGTGTAGAGTGTCGTGGTTTATAATTGCGTGCTATATAGTGGCGTGGTGTATAGTAGCGTCGTGTATAGTGGCGTGGTGTATAGTAGCGTCGTGTATAGTGGCGAGGTATATAGTGGTGTGGTGTATAGTGGCGTGGTGTATAGTGACGTGGTGTATTGTGGCGTGGTGTATAGTAGCGTCGTGTATAGTGGCGAGGTATATAGTGGTGTGGTGTATAGTGGCGTGGTGTATAGTGACGTGGTGTATAGTGACGTGGTGTATAGTGGCGTGGTATATAGTGGCGTGATATATAGTGGCGTAGTATATAGTGGCGTGGTGTATAGTGGCGTGGTATATAGTGGCGTGGTGTATAGGTGTGTGGTGTATTGTTACATTGTATATAGTGGTGTGGTGTATAATTACGTGGTGTATAGTGGCGTGTTATATAATGGCATGGTATATAGTGGCGTGGTGTATATTAGGGGGGTGTTTAGTCGCGTGGTTTATAGTGGTGTGGTGTATAGTTGTGTGACATATAGTGGCATTATGCAATGGCGTGGTGTATAGTGGCGTGGTATATTGAGCATGGTGTAATGGCGAGGTGTATAGTGGCATGTTATATAGTGGCGTGGTGTATAGTGCTATGGTGTATAGTGTCGTTGTCTATACTGGCTTGGTGTATAGTTTTGTGGTATATAATGGGGTGGTGTATAATGGTGTGGTATATAGTGGCATGATGTATAGTGGCATGGTGTATAGTGGCATGGTGTATAGTAGCGAGGTGTAATGGCGTGTATAGTGGCATGGTATATAGTGGCGTGGGGTATAGTGGTGTGGTATATAGTAGCGTTGTGTGATGGCGTGGTGTATAGTGGCATGGTATATAGTGGAGTGGTGTATAGAGGCGTGGTGTATAGTGGCTTGGTGTATAGTGGCGTGATGTATAGTGGCGTGGTGTATAGTGGCGTGGTGTATAGTGGGGTGATATATAGTCGCGTGGTATATAGTGGCATGGTGTATAGTGGCGTGGTTTAATGCATGGTGTATAGTGGCGTGGTGCATAGTTACAAGGTGTATAATGGCGTGGTGTATAGTTACAAGGTGTATAGTGGCGTGGTGTAAGGCATTCTGTAGTGGTATAAAGCATAGTGGCGTTGTGTAGAGTAACGTGGTTTATAGAGGCAAGGTGTATAGTGGCATGGTGTATAGTGGCGTTGTATATAGTGGTGTGTTGTATAATGGCGTGGTGTATAGTAGCGAGTTGTATAGTAGCGAGTTGTATAGTAGCGTGGTGTATAGTGGCATTGTGTATGGTGGCGTTTTATATAATTTCGTAGTGTATAGTAGCGTGGTGTTTAGTGGCATGGTGTATAGTGGTGTGGTGTATAGTAGCGTGGTGTATAGTTGCGTGGTGTAATAGCGTGGTGTATAGTGGCGTGGTGTATAGTTGCGTCGTATATCGTGGCATTATGTATGGTGGCATGGTGTATAGTCGCATGGTGTATAGTGGCATGGTATATAGAGGCGTGGTATATAGTGGCGTGGTGTATAGTGGCGTGGTGTATAGTGGCGTGGTGTATAGAGGTGGGGTGTATAGTAGTGTGGTATATAGTGGCGTGGTATATAGTGGCGTGGTGTATAGTTGAGTGGTACATAGTGGCGTGGTGTATAGTGGTGTGGTATATAGTGGCGTGGTGTATAGTGGTGTGGTATATAGTGGCGTGGGGTATAGTGGCGTGCTGTATAGTGGCATGGTATATAGTGGTGTGGTGAATAGTGGCGTTGTATATAGTGGCATAGTGTATAGTTGTGTTGTGTATAGTTGCTTTGTATATAGTGGTGTGGTGTATAATTACGTGGTGTTTAGCGGCGTGGTGTATAGTGGCATTGTGGATAGTGACGTGGTGTAACGGCGCTGTGTATAGTGGCATAGTGTATAGTGGCGTGGTGTATATTGGAGTGGTAAATAGTTGCGTGGTGTATAGTGGCGTGTTATATAATGGCATGGTGTATAGTGGCGTGGAGTAATTGCGTTGTGTATAGTGGAGTGGTATATAGTGGCGTGGTGTATAGTGGTGTGGTATATAATGGGGTGGTGTATAGAGGGGTGGTATATAGTGGCGTGGTATATAGTGGCCCGATGTAGTGTCATGGTGTATAGTAGCATGGTGTATAGTGGCGTGGTGTAATGGCGTGGTGAATACTGGCCTGGTATATAGTTGCGTGGTGTATAGTGGCGTTGTATATTGTAACGAGGTTTATAGTGGCGTGGTGTATAGAGGCGTGGTGTATAGTGGCGTGGTGTATAGTGGCGTGGTGTATAGAGGCGCGGTGTAAGGCATGGGGTATAGTGTCGTGGTGTATAGTGGCGTGTTGTATAGTGGCGTGGTGTATAGTGGCATGGTGCATAGTGGCGTGGTGTATAGTGGAGTGGTATATAGTGGCGTGGTATACAGTATCATGCTGTATAGTGGCGTGGCATATAGTGTCGTGGTGTAATAACGTGGTGTATAGTGACGTGGTATGTAGTGGGGTGGTGTATAGTAGCGTTCTGTATAGTGGCGTGGTATATAGTGGAGTGGTGTATAGTGGCGTGGTATATAGTGGCGTGATATATAGTGGTTTGGTGCATAGTGGTATGGTGTACAGTTGCGTGGTGTATAGTGGCGTGGTATATAGTGGCGTTCTGTATAGTGGCGTGGTATACAGTGGTATGGTGTAAGGCATTGTGTAATGGCATAGTGTATAGTGGACTGCATAGTGGCGTGGTGTACGACATGGTGTAGTGGCGTGGTGCATAGTGGCGTTGTATTATGTTACAGCCCTATTGGGTCGCAACTGGGTTCTTTCTCTGATGTTAATAGAGTTTGGGTATCCGGCCCCAAGTTAGTAGTGGCTTTCAAGAGGTGTGTTCCGCAACGCAAGTAAGTTATAGGGATATAGGATAAAACTGCACTAAACTTAAATATATAATTATTCCACCACCATAAATAAGTATATAAACAGTCACACGTGATTACTATTACTACACTTATGTACAATGACTTCTTCTTCCGAAGACTCAGGAGGTTCCACGGTACTCAACGATGCTTAGCCCTGGTTCTCTTGTGGCCTTACGATGAATCCTTAGATTCCCTTAAACGAGTCTACCCTGGCCACAAGCCAGCCAAATCACGGTCCCACTGGGGGCACCGTCGTGGAGGCCTTTAACCACAAATCCAGCCTGTAGCTGGCAGGTTCCAATCAGCTACGCTGCGTAGGCCACTCCACGACCGATACTAGGGTTGTGAGCCCTAGGCAGGAGCCTCGTGTGATTCCACAGATCACTCTCCTCACCACAACACCCCAGTGGCTAGTCTTCTCCGACAGTCAGCCCCAGGTACGACAATCCCTGGTTCTGCCACCTCACAGGCAGGCTAACACAACAGTGTTCATCCGGGGGGGGGGTGACTCACAGCTTCTGCAGCAAATGCGTGAAGATACTACGGCTGCCTTGGGTAGTCTGATCCAACTTCCAATCCAGCAGTCCCAGGTCGACTCTGTAATCAGACACGTCATCAGTACTAGGGACACTCTAAGGCACCTCACTTACAGCCTTAGACACAAACGTCCACCTATCCACTCCATAGATGGCGTTGCTGTCTAAGCGTCACCTCACCAGAGGTCAACAGCGGGTACGTTACTAGCTGATTAAGACGGGAAACCAGCCCCTGTGGCCGGTATATCCGGTCCTCATTAGATGGCGCCGTCCATTTGGAGGGGGTTTCGGGAGCCGACTCACAGATGGCGTGGTCGTCACAGCTCCATGCTACGACGCTGGGCTCGGGTCCGTAACAACAGTAACGTGGTTTATAGAGGAAAGGTATATAGTGGCATTGAGTATAGTGGCGTAGTGAATGGTGGTGTGGTATATAGTTGCGTGGTATATAGTGACGTGGTGTATAGTGGTGTTGTGTAATGCACAGTATAATAGCGTGGTGTATAGAGGCGTGGTGTAAGGCATAGTATAGTAGCGTGGTGTATAGTGGCATGGTATAATGGCGTAGTGTATAGTTGCATGGTATATAGTGGCGTGGTGTATAGTGACATGGTGTATAATGGCGTGGTGTATAGGTGCGTTTTGAATAGTGTCGTGGTGTAAGGCATGGTGTATAGTAGTGTTGTATATAGTGACGTTTTGTATAATGGCGTGGTGTGTAGTTGCATGGTATATAGTGGCGTGGTGTAAGGCATTGTGTATAGTGGCGTAGTATATAGTGACGTGGTGTACAATGGCGTAGTGTATAGTGGCGTGGTGTATATTGTCGTGGGGTAAGGCATGGTGTATAGTGGCGTTGTATATAGTGACGTTTTGTATTGTGGCGTGGTATATAGTTGTGTGGTGTATAGTTGCGTGGTATATTGTGGTGTGGTGTTAGGCATGGTGTAGTGGCATGGTGTATAGTGGCGTGTTGTATTTTGGCGTGGTGTAAGGCACGGTGTAGTGGCATGGTGAATAGTGGCGTGGTGTATAGTTGCATAGTATATAGTGGCGTGGTGTATAATGGCGTCGTGTATAGTGGCGTGGTATATAGTGGGGTGGTGTAAGGCATGATGTATAGTGACGTTGTATATAGAGGCGTGGTGTATAGTAGGGTGGAGTAGTAGCGTTGTGTATAATGGCATGGTGTTTAGTGGCAGTGTGTATAGTGGCACGGTGTGTAGTAGCGTGGTATATAGTAGCGTGATGTATAGTAGCTTGGTGTATAGTGGCGTGGTGTATGGTGGCGTGGTATATAGTTTGGTGGTGTATAGTGACGTGATGTATGGTGGCATGGTGTATGGTGGCGTTTTAAATAGTTTCGTAGTGTATAGTGGCGAGGTAAATAGTTGCATGGTGTATAGTGGCGTGGTGTATAGTGGTGTGGTATATAGTGGCGTTGTGTATAGTGTCGTGGTATATAGAGCCGTGATCAGCATCTCCATAACCCCGGACAACATGGTTTCAGAACAGGGCGCTCTTGCCTGTCGCAGTTGCTGGACCACTATGATATGGCATTAGATGCTATGGAAGACAAACAAAACGCTGATGTAATTTACACAGATTTCGCAAAAGCTTTTGATAAATGTGACCATGGTGTTATTGCACATAAAATGCGTTCAAAAGGAATTACCGGAAAAATAGGCAGATGGATTTACAATTTCCTGACCAACAGAACCCAATGTGCAATAGTCAACAAAATAAAATCCAGCCCATCAACCGTGAAGAGCTCAGTCCCCCAGGGTACTGTGCTTGCTCCAGTACTTTTTCTCATCCTCATATCGGACATAGACAAGAACACAACCTATAGCACTGTATCATCCTTTGCTTTTGACACTAGGATCTTCATGAGAGTAGGCAACATAGAGGACACGGCAAACCTCCAGTCAGATGTAGATCAGGTCTCTCTATGGGCTACAGAAAATAATATGGTGTTTAACGAAGATAAGTTCCAGCTCATGCGCTATGGAAAACATGAAAATATAAAAACGGAAACCACGTACAAAACTCAGGCAAATCATAACAGAACGAAAAGGCAATGTAAAGGATCTGGGTGTACTCATGTCGGAAGAACTTACCTTTAAAAAACACAATAAAGTAGCCGTCACAACTGCAAGAAAAATGACAGGTTGGATAACAAGAACTTTTAACACTAGAGATGCTATACCGATTATGATATTTTTCAAAACGCTGGTGCTCTCTAGAGTGGAGTACTGCTGCACAATGACAGCACCTTTCAAAGCTGGAGAAATTGCTGACCTAGAGAGCGTGCAGAGATCCTTTACTGCTAGAATCCACTCAGTAAAACATCTAAACTATTGGGACCGACTAAAGAGCCTAAATCTGTACTCCCTTGAGCGCAGGCGGCAGAGATACATAATTTACACGTGGAAAATATTAGAGGGGCTGGTCCCAAACCTGCATACAAAAATAATATCACATGAGACCAGAAGACATGGCAGGATGTGCAGAATACCCCAGTTGAAAAGCAGAGGAGCAACAGGTACTCTGAGAGAGAACTCTATCAACATCAGAGGCCCGAGACTGTTCAACACGCTTCCGCTACACATAAGGGGCATAACTGGCAATCCCCTCACAGTGTTCAAGAGAGAACTGGATAAGCACCTCCAAAGGATTCCTGATCAACCAGGCTGTGACTCCTACGTCAGGCTGCGAGCAGGCGCGCCCAACAGCCTGGTTGATCAGTCCAGCAACCAGGAGGCCTGGTCGACGACCGGGCCGCGGGGACGTAAAGCCCCGGAAGCACCTCAAGGTAACCTCAAGGTAAGATGATTTATAGTGGGATGGAATAATGGCGTTGTGTATAGTGGCATGGAGTGTAGTGGCATGGTGCAGAGTATAGTAGCGTGGTGTATAGTGTCGTGGTGTATAGTGGCGTGGTATATAGTGTCATGATGTATAGTGACATGGTGTATATTCGCGTAGTGTACTGGCTTGGTGTGTAGTGGCGTGGTGTAATGGCTTGGTGTGTAGTGGCGTGGTGTATAGTTGCGTGGTTTATAGTGGCGTGGTGTATAGTTGCGTGGTTTATAGTGGCGTGGTGTATAATTGTGTCGTGTATAGTGGCATGGTGGAATGACGTGATGTATAGTGTTGTGGTATATAGTAGCATGGTGTATAGTTGCGTGGTATATAGTGGCGTGGTGTATAGTTTCGTGGTACATAGTTACGTGGTATATAGTGGCGTGGTGTATAGTTTCGTAGTACATAGTTACGTGGTATATAGTGGTATGGTGTATAATGACGTGGTTTATAGTGGCGTGGTGTATATTGACATGGTGTTTAGTGGCGTGGTGTATAGTGTTGTGGTGTATTGTAGTGTGGTGTATAGTGGCGTGGTCCTATCAACCCGTCCTCTTAAAAATAACGTCACTTTTGGCTCGTATGCGCGCTATGGCCAAATTTGGACGTAATTTGATATGAAATCGACTCGCAAAAGTGATGTTCTGTTCCGTTTTCTATTTGAGTCGTCCCGCCTAGGCGCAGAGGTTATAAGAGGACACTTTAAATTAACGTTTTTCATAACGTTTTGAAACATTATGGGAATTTCCTGCCCACCTAACCTATCAGAGGACCCTTAACTTACTGTTATTTATTTATTTTATTTATTTATATATATACAAGAAGGTACATTGGGTTTGTGAGAATACATTGGATAGTACAGTATTTACATTCTTGTAAAGCCACTAGTACGCACAGCGTTTCGGGCAGGTCCTTAATCTAGCAGATAATTTTAAGTAGGTAATTTCAATCAGAATTGATAAATGATAAAGATACATTACAAGAGAAAAATGAGATGAGAGAGATAAGTAAGTATATTAAAGCACATTGTTATATTAAAGCTCTGATTGATTACATTGACAGCTTGATTAGTAATTTAAATAAGGTTAATAGACACCATACAGCAGATTGACAGCACATATAAGACAGCAATGATCACAATGGTAAACATGTTCAGATTGGGTACATAAAGATTGGGAGACTGGGTAGCAAAAGATACAGATAAACAAGATTTATAAACACCATACAACAGATTGGCAGCACATATAAGAAAACAGCAATGATTACAATGGTAAAGATGTTCAAATTGGGAACATAAAGGTTGGGAGATTGGGTAGCAATTGATACAGTGCAATTTTAAGGCAAAAAGTGAAATACTATGAAGATGAAATTAGGTATTTTTTAGTATTGATTTTGAATGATGTAAAAGTTGGACAGCTTTTCAATTCAGTAGGGAGTGAGTTCCATAAACTGGGTCCCTTTATTTGCATAGAGTGTTTACACAGATTAAGTTTAACTCTGGGGATATCAAAGAGATATTTATTTCTGGTGTGGTGATAATGGGTCCTATTACATCTGTCCAGGAAGAGTTTCAGACAAAGATTTGCATTTAAGAACAGGGTTTTGTAAATGTAGTTGACACAAGAGAATTTATGGAGTGAGATTATGTTTAGCATGTTTAGGGAGTTAAACAAGGGGGCTGTGTGTTGTCTGAAAGCAGAATTTGATATTATTCTGATTGCAGATTTTTGCTGGGTGATGATGGACTTGAGGTGGTTTGCAGTGGTTGAACCCCATGCATAGATACCATAGTTGAGATAGGTATAGATTAGTGCATAATATAGAGAGATGAGAGCAGAGTTAGGAACATAATATCTGATTTTGGAGAGTATACCAACTGTTTTAGAGACTTTCTTAGTTATGTGTTGTATGTGGGTACTGAAGTTGAGTCTCTTGTCTAGGAATATGCCAAGAAACTTTCCATCATTTTTATTGCTAATGTTTACATTGTCAATCTGAAGCTGAATTGCATTTGTAGATTTGCTTCCGAATAGGATGTAGTAGGTCTTTTCTATGTTAAGTGTTAGTTTGTTGGTTGACATCCATAAGTGGACTTTTTTTAGTTCATTATTAACAACACCATTTAGTGTATGTGGGTTGGGGTTGGAGTAGATGAGGGTAGTATCATCAGCAAACAAAATAGGTTTCAGAATGTTAGAGACATTAGGCAGATCATTAATATATATAAGAAAAAGAAGAGGTCCCAAGATGCTGCCCTGTGGCACTCCAACAGTTATTGGTAGAATGGGAGAGATTATATTATTGATGGCTACACATTGGTGTCTATCACTAAGATAGGATTGGATATAGTCCAGTGCATGGCCTCGGATTCCATAATGATGGAGTTAACTTAAGAGGTAATCGTGATTAACAGTATCAAAGGCCTTTCTCAGGTCAATGAAGAGTCCAATTGGAAACTCATTTTTGTCAAGGGCTGAGTAAATTATATGAAGGAGACTAATAATTGCATCGTTGGTACTCTTTTGAGAGCGGAATCCAAACTGACAGGGGCTAAGAATGTCGAATTTTACGAGATAGGAGTAGAGCTGTTTGTAGATAATTTTTTCAAATATTTTTGATAGTATGGGTAGGTTCGATATTGGTCTGTAGTTGTTTATGTCTGACGGATTACCACCTTTATGAACTGGCGTTACTCTTGCTTTTTTAAGGATATCAGGGAAGGTATGACACTCAAGGGATTTGTTGAACAGCAGAGCTATAGGTGGTGCAAGGGCATGGGAGGCGCTCTTGTATACAATGGATGGGATTTCACTGATGTTCCCAGCTTTGGTTTTGTTGAAAAAAAAAATCCCCAATTTTTTTTCTTTTTTTTTCATTTTCAAATTACGTCCAAATTCGGCCATACGAGCAAACGGCCAAAAGCGACGTTATTTTTAAGAGGACATGTTCCACGTAGCATTGTATAGTGGCGTGGTGTATAATGACGTGGGGTATAGTTGCGTGGTGTAAAGTGGCATGGTGTATAGTGGCGTGGTGTAGTGTAGCTGATGTATAGTGGCTTGGTGTATAGTGACGTGTTGTATAGTGGCTGATGTATAGTGGCGTGATGTATAGTGGCGTGATGTATAGTGGCGTGGTGTATAGTGGCGTGGTGTATAGTGGGGTGGAATATAGTGGCGTGGTGTATAGTGGCACTGTGTATTGTGGCGTGGTGTAAGGCATGGTGTAGTGGCATGGTGTATTGTGGCGTTGTATATAGTGGCGTGGTGAATAGAGACTTGGTGTATAGTGGCGTGGTATATATTGATTGATTGATGAAGATTAAGCCACCCAAAAGGTAGCACGGGCATGAATAGCCCGTAAGTGGTGGCCCTTTTGAGCCATTACCAGTATCAAGAGCTGATACTGGAGATCTGTGGAGGTGCAACTGCACCCTGCGTAACGGGAGATGTCTCCCGTGAATGTGTTGAATGTGTCAAAGATTGATTGATTGATGAAGACCAAGCCACCCAAAAGGTAGCACGGGCACGAACAGCCCGCAAGCTGTGGCCCCCCGAGCCACCACCAGCACCAATAGATGATACTGGAGATCTGTGGAGGGGTTATTACTCGAAGAAGGTGTATAGTGGCGTGGTGTTAGGCATGGTGTAGTAGCGTGGTGTGTAGTGGTGTATTATATTGTGGCATGGTGTATAGAGGTGTGGTATATAGTTGTGTGATGTATAGTGGAGTGGTGTATAATGGCATGGTGTATAATGGCGTGTATATAGTGGCGTGGTGTATAGTGGCGTGGTGTATAGTTGCGTGGTGTATAGTTGCGTGGTTTATAGTGGCGTGGTATATTGTGGCATGGTGTATAGTGTCATCGTATATTGTGGTGTATAGTTACGTGGAATATAGTGGCGTTGTGTATAGTGGCATAGTGTTTAGTGGCGTGTTGTATAGTGGGGTGTTAAATAGTTGTGTCGTGTATAGTGGCATAGTGTTTAGTAGCGTGGTGTATAGTGGCAGAGTGTATAGTGGCATGGTGTATAGTTGCATTGTGTATATTGGTGTGGTGTAAGGCATTGTGTAGTGGTATAGTGTATAGTGCTTTGGTGTATAGTGGCATGGTGTAAGGTATGGTGTAGTGGCATGGTGTATTGTGGCGTTGTATATAGTGACGTGGTGAATAGTGGCGTTGTGAATGGTGACGTGGTACATTGTTGCATGGTGTAGTGGCGTGGTATATTTTGGTGTGGTGTATAGTGGGGTGGTATATAGTGATGTGGTGTATAGTGGCGAGGTGTATAGTGGCGTGGCATGCTGTACCAAATATGTACTGTGTGTATGTCTGTGGGTGTGCAGCAGGTTTTCACATGGGAGGTGTATTCAGGTGATGTGACATCTAATGGTCATTGTGGTGACTGTGTCTCAACACTCACAAGAGTTTTGAAATTGTAAAACGAAATGTTGTAAATATTAAAAAAGTCGTAAATATGCAGGAAGGAAATAAGACATGTCACAGCATTGATAATATTACGGGTTTAAAATTAAAAATTTGTTGTAAATATTTCTGAATTCAAATGATATAATGTTGAGGTATAGTTTGAGACCTCGAAAACAGCCACAGGACTTCCAGAGGCACTTAGTCTGCCTTAAGACCTGTGATAGTGAATATGTGGGTGCTGCACTTCCCACCACTACACCACGCCTTACACCACGCCTACACCACGCCTACACCACGCTACTACACCATGCCTACACCACGCTTCTACACCACTCTACTCACCATGTAAGTACACCAGGCCACTACACCATGCCACTACATCAAGCTACTACACCATGCTATGACACCACGCCACTACACCATGCTACTACACCACGCTACTACACCACGCTACTACAACACGGCACTTCATCATGTCACTACACCATGCTACTATATCATGCCACTACATCAAACTACTACACCATGCTACTATATCATGCCACTACACCATGCCACTACACCATGCTACTATATCATGCCACTACATCAAACTACTACACCATGCTACTACACAAGGCTAATACACCACGATACTACACCAGGCTACTACACCACGCCACTACACCACACCACTACACCATGCTACTACACTGCACCACTACACCATGCTACTACACTATGCTATTACACCATGCCACTACACTATGCTATTACACCATGCTACTAAACTATGCTATTACACCATGCCACTACATCATGCTACAACACCTCGCCACTACAACAAGTTTCTACACAATGCTACTACACCATGCAACTACACCAGGCTACTACACTAGGCTACTACATCACGCTACTACACCATAATACTACACCACGCCACTACACCAAGCTAGTACACCATGCTACTACACTATGCTACTACACCAGGCTACTACACCACGTCACTACACCAGGCTACTACACCACGTCACTACACCATTCTACTAAACCACGCTACGACACCTGGATACTACATCATGCCACTACGCAATGACCCTACACCCCGCTACTACACAACACTACTACACCACTACACTGCACCACACTACAACACCACGCTACTACACCAGGCTACTACACCAGGCCACTACACCAGGGGCCGGATTCAGGAAGGTACTTACGAAGGTTTTTCCTCTTAGCTAAGAACGTTTTCCCTCTTAGCGCCTTCGTGGCGGCTACGTCCGTATTCAATTAACTACCCTAAGTGGAAAAACCTTCGTAAGTTCATTCCGGGATTTAAGTGTGGTTTCGACCACTCGTAGCTTTATGTAAACTGGATATAAGTCATTTTTTCTCTACTACATAACACTGGGATTGATTTATGATATTGGAACATGACCAAAATATTATAGCTGGTGAATCTAGTGAAGAGGAGTCCTTCGTGTTAGTTATATATGCATTCTCTGCTTGAAACTTGAAGTAAATATGTGTTTGATGATAGTAGAACTAGTTTTATAATAGCAACATATTATACCCATAGTTATTAAGTAAGTAAACACTGGTGAACATGAAAAATGAAAGAAGGTGATGAGCCCTGCCTGATGGGATCATTTACTATCACCAAATGCCCCTGTTCACCTAGTAGTAAGGGTGTACCTTAGCTATACATACCCATTTCTAATTTATTTAGTTTGGTTTTATTTTGAAATTAAATCTGGGTGAGACATAAAATAAAAATATGCTGCACAATTGATGTTAGGTAAGGAGAAGGGTAAAAATGTCAAAAACTTTATTGATTGAATACTTAAAGCTATAATTATGACTATATAGATTTTTTAAAAAGAGAGAGGGAAGTAGGGTCCAAGACCTCTTCCTGTTATACAATTTGGGTGTGGAACAAGTAATTATCAAAAGAAGGCACCATGCCGGGAAGGCTATGTAGCAGTATGGCTGTGAAGTGAGGCAGCTACTTATTTGAGAAATGCTTATTTTATTTACCTTATAAGCTGAGGCAACTTATTTTATTTGAGGAATACTCGGCTGATTCCTCTACATTTAGCATGGAACAAATTTGTCTCCAAGACCTCTTCCTGTTACACAATTTGGCTGTGTGTAACCAAACTAGAAGTGCTCTACAAATCAAGGGACCCAGAATGTGGAATGACCTCCCGAATCATGTCAAAGACTGTACCTCTCTCAACCAGTTTAAGAGTTAAACCAAGTACTGCCTAATTAACTCCATGTAACCTAACTTACCTCCTAAATGTCAACCCATGTCTTGCTATTTTTTAAACAACGCTGTTCACCAACATGTGCAATTGCAGATTTATGCTATGTTAACCCCCCTTTTTGTATTTTTTATTCCTTCTTTCAACACAATTTATACCTAATTCCGATTACTATTAAGTTTTAGTCTGTGTTTTTTCCCCCACACCTTGCCCGAAATGCTATGAGTATTAGTGGCTTTAGGTATTGTATGTACTAGCTCTGTCTATAAATCCAAAATTATGTTTGTAAATCAACTGTATGTACTTTTCCTGAATAAAATGTATTTATTATTTATTTTTTAATTAGTAAGTATTAAAAGAAGGCACCAAGCTGGGAAGGCTATGTAGCACCATTGTGTGTAACAATAAACGAAATTTTTTTTTAACAAATAATGCACCTGTATGGTAAAACAAATCCTGTCAGCTGTAAACATATTGATGCAGTTATTTAAATGAAAAATATAATGAAAGAAATATTACTGGTTTATTTTTATCCTATCTTTTTGTACTGTACAGTATATCCAAGGAAGTAAAAAATTGAGACATAATGCACAATTTAATGAATGATTAGCATGGATTAGCAGTTCAAAAGAAATATGACTATTACATATCAACATGAGATCTTAATGATCCATGGTCAACATGATTTAATAAGGATATTACAGTACTGACTTTGTAATAATACAAACTATAATTTAAAATCTTTATTACTGATTTTTTTTATTAAGAAGATTAGGTATACACAGCAATGTGCTGCTACCCTATTCTATATGGAATATTACACAGTGTAGATAAAAAACTAGCTATAAGTTTATCTACTACTCCCATCTCACAGGATGGTTAGACATACTGTACATGGAATCAATTTAGAAAATACCAGCCTCAATACAAAAAACAAATCAACTCTGACTAAACAACTCTAAGCAATTTTCACAAGAGGTAAGCACTGAATCATGGAAACATTATATTATAATTGCTCTTACCAGTTTCTACAAGACTCCTCTCAAACAATGTATTTTTAAACATGTTTAGGTATACACAGCAATGTGCTGCTTCCCTATTCTGTATAAAGGACCACACAGTGGAGATCAAAAACCAGCTACAAGCTCATCCAACATCATCACCTCACAGGATGGCCAGTCATACATGGAATTAGGAGAGAACAAAATACTTAATGCTGATCTATTAGCCTCTACTGGGAAAATCTGGGTGCAGCACAAGAATATCTTCCAATATTCCTGAGTGTATGAAGTAATTACAGAGCTCAAAATACCTCATACCGTTTGGTATGAAGTCACTGATAACAGGACAATCACAGATATAGTGTTGGAGAGTATGTTCTCTCAAGTAGGACTGAAAACAGATGTTTTTTTTCCACCAAGAGGGCTATAAACCCATGGAACAGGCTACCCGCTGAATCCGTAAATGCCAAATTCCAGCTAAAAAATATCATTAAGACAATTGGCGGCCCTTTAACAAGTCGCCGGCTTTCTGTCCTCTTCGAGGTCACTAGATAGTTAGTGGCCCTTGGGGAAATTCAGTAAATATATACAATAAATGTCAACGCATCTTCCGAGCAACAAGGACAGCTACACAGTATCTCTTAGAATTACGTAGATAAACAACAAATGTAACATATTTGTCTACTACAATGTCGACGCTGGCTGTTGAAGTTGAAAAAACATAATATAAAATATTATGTTTTTTAAATTCGAAATATACTAATTTTATAAGAAAATTCGACGTAAATAGGAGGCAATAGAGCTCCGATAAGCAGCGCTAAATCTTCAATATGAAGAATGTTGCTGCTCTCTGATTGGCCAAACGAAACACAGTAGTGACCTCTATCGGCACGCAGGTGAACCAACAAATTTCTTCCTAAGTATACCTTATTGAATCGCACCTAAGCATCTTCTTAGGGCGCACTTAGGAACCTTCGTAGCAAACCCACTTACGAAGAAATACACAGAGCTTCCTGAATCTAGGCCCAGGCTACTACACCAGGCTACTCTACCAGGCTACTACACCATGCAACTACACCAGGCTACTACACCAGGCTACTCTACCAGGCTACTACACCAGGTTACTACACCAGGCTACTACACCATACTACTACACCAGGCTACTACACCATACTACTACACCAGGCTACTACACCACACCACTATGCTACTACACCACACCACTATATCACGCCACTACACCAGGCTACTACACCATGCTACTACACCACGCTATTACACCTGGCTACTACACCACACCACTACACCATGCCACTACACCAGGCTAATACACCAGGCTACTACACCACACCACTATACCATGCCACTACACCACGCCACTACACAACTCCACTAAACCACGCCACTACACCACGCTATTACACCTGACTACTACACCATACTACTACACCAGGCTACTACACCACACCACTACACCAGGCTACTACACCATACTACTACACCAGGCTACTACACCACACCACTACACCAGGCTACTACACCACACCACTACATCAGGCTACTACACCACACCACTACACCAGCCTACTACACCACACCACTACACCAGGCTACTACACCACACCACTACACCAGGCTACTACACCACACCACTACACCACGCTACTACACCACACCACTACACCAGGCTACTACACCACACCACTACACCAGGCTACTACACCATACTACTACACCAGGCTACTACACCACACCACTACACCAGGCTACTACACCACACCACTACACCAGGCTACTACACCACACCACTACATCAGGCTACTACACCAGGCCACTACACCACACCACTACACCACACCACTACACCACACCACTACATCAGGCTACTACACCAGGCTACTACACCAGGCTACTACACCACACCACTACACCAGGCTACTACACCAGGCTACTACACCACACCACTACACCACACCACTACACCACACCACTACATCAGGCTACTACACCAGGCTACTACACCAGGCTACTACACCACACCACTACACCACACCACTACACCACACCACTACACCAGGCTACTACACCACGCCACTACACCATGCTACTACACCATATTACTACACCTGGCTACTACACCATACTACTACACCAGGCTACTACACTACACCACTACATCACGCTACTACACCACACCACTACACCATACTACTACACCAGGCTACTACACCATACTACTACACCAGGCTACTACATCACGCTACTACACCATAATACTACACCACGCCACTACACCAAGCTAGTACACCATGCTACTACACTATGCTACTACACCAGGCTACTACACCACGTCACTACACCAGGCTACTACACCACGTCACTACACCATTCTACTAAACCACGCTACGACACCTGGATACTACATCATGCCACTACGCAATGACCCTACACCCCGCTACTACACAACACTACTACACCACTACACTGCACCACACTACAACACCACGCTACTACACCAGGCTACTACACCAGGCCACTACACCAGGGGCCGGATTCAGGAAGGTACTTACGAAGGTTTTTCCTCTTAGCTAAGAACGTTTTCCCTCTTAGCGCCTTCGTGGCGGCTACGTCCGTATTCAATTAACTACCCTAAGTGGAAAAACCTTCGTAAGTTCATTCCGGGATTTAAGTGTGGTTTCGACCACTCGTAGCTTTATGTAAACTGGATATAAGTCATTTTTTCTCTACTACATAACACTGGGATTGATTTATGATATTGGAACATGACCAAAATATTATAGCTGGTGAATCTAGTGAAGAGGAGTCCTTCGTGTTAGTTATATATGCATTCTCTGCTTGAAACTTGAAGTAAATATGTGTTTGATGATAGTAGAACTAGTTTTATAATAGCAACATATTATACCCATAGTTATTAAGTAAGTAAACACTGGTGAACATGAAAAATGAAAGAAGGTGATGAGCCCTGCCTGATGGGATCATTTACTATCACCAAATGCCCCTGTTCACCTAGTAGTAAGGGTGTACCTTAGCTATACATACCCATTTCTAATTTATTTAGTTTGGTTTTATTTTGAAATTAAATCTGGGTGAGACATAAAATAAAAATATGCTGCACAATTGATGTTAGGTAAGGAGAAGGGTAAAAATGTCAAAAACTTTATTGATTGAATACTTAAAGCTATAATTATGACTATATAGATTTTTTAAAAAGAGAGAGGGAAGTAGGGTCCAAGACCTCTTCCTGTTATACAATTTGGGTGTGGAACAAGTAATTATCAAAAGAAGGCACCATGCCGGGAAGGCTATGTAGCAGTATGGCTGTGAAGTGAGGCAGCTACTTATTTGAGAAATGCTTATTTTATTTACCTTATAAGCTGAGGCAACTTATTTTATTTGAGGAATACTCGGCTGATTCCTCTACATTTAGCATGGAACAAATTTGTCTCCAAGACCTCTTCCTGTTACACAATTTGGCTGTGTGTAACCAAACTAGAAGTGCTCTACAAATCAAGGGACCCAGAATGTGGAATGACCTCCCGAATCATGTCAAAGACTGTACCTCTCTCAACCAGTTTAAGAGTTAAACCAAGTACTGCCTAATTAACTCCATGTAACCTAACTTACCTCCTAAATGTCAACCCATGTCTTGCTATTTTTTAAACAACGCTGTTCACCAACATGTGCAATTGCAGATTTATGCTATGTTAACCCCCCTTTTTGTATTTTTTATTCCTTCTTTCAACACAATTTATACCTAATTCCGATTACTATTAAGTTTTAGTCTGTGTTTTTTCCCCCACACCTTGCCCGAAATGCTATGAGTATTAGTGGCTTTAGGTATTGTATGTACTAGCTCTGTCTATAAATCCAAAATTATGTTTGTAAATCAACTGTATGTACTTTTCCTGAATAAAATGTATTTATTATTTATTTTTTAATTAGTAAGTATTAAAAGAAGGCACCAAGCTGGGAAGGCTATGTAGCACCATTGTGTGTAACAATAAACGAAATTTTTTTTTAACAAATAATGCACCTGTATGGTAAAACAAATCCTGTCAGCTGTAAACATATTGATGCAGTTATTTAAATGAAAAATATAATGAAAGAAATATTACTGGTTTATTTTTATCCTATCTTTTTGTACTGTACAGTATATCCAAGGAAGTAAAAAATTGAGACATAATGCACAATTTAATGAATGATTAGCATGGATTAGCAGTTCAAAAGAAATATGACTATTACATATCAACATGAGATCTTAATGATCCATGGTCAACATGATTTAATAAGGATATTACAGTACTGACTTTGTAATAATACAAACTATAATTTAAAATCTTTATTACTGATTTTTTTTATTAAGAAGATTAGGTATACACAGCAATGTGCTGCTACCCTATTCTATATGGAATATTACACAGTGTAGATAAAAAACTAGCTATAAGTTTATCTACTACTCCCATCTCACAGGATGGTTAGACATACTGTACATGGAATCAATTTAGAAAATACCAGCCTCAATACAAAAAACAAATCAACTCTGACTAAACAACTCTAAGCAATTTTCACAAGAGGTAAGCACTGAATCATGGAAACATTATATTATAATTGCTCTTACCAGTTTCTACAAGACTCCTCTCAAACAATGTATTTTTAAACATGTTTAGGTATACACAGCAATGTGCTGCTTCCCTATTCTGTATAAAGGACCACACAGTGGAGATCAAAAACCAGCTACAAGCTCATCCAACATCATCACCTCACAGGATGGCCAGTCATACATGGAATTAGGAGAGAACAAAATACTTAATGCTGATCTATTAGCCTCTACTGGGAAAATCTGGGTGCAGCACAAGAATATCTTCCAATATTCCTGAGTGTATGAAGTAATTACAGAGCTCAAAATACCTCATACCGTTTGGTATGAAGTCACTGATAACAGGACAATCACAGATATAGTGTTGGAGAGTATGTTCTCTCAAGTAGGACTGAAAACAGATGTTTTTTTTCCACCAAGAGGGCTATAAACCCATGGAACAGGCTACCCGCTGAATCCGTAAATGCCAAATTCCAGCTAAAAAATATCATTAAGACAATTGGCGGCCCTTTAACAAGTCGCCGGCTTTCTGTCCTCTTCGAGGTCACTAGATAGTTAGTGGCCCTTGGGGAAATTCAGTAAATATATACAATAAATGTCAACGCATCTTCCGAGCAACAAGGACAGCTACACAGTATCTCTTAGAATTACGTAGATAAACAACAAATGTAACATATTTGTCTACTACAATGTCGACGCTGGCTGTTGAAGTTGAAAAAACATAATATAAAATATTATGTTTTTTAAATTCGAAATATACTAATTTTATAAGAAAATTCGACGTAAATAGGAGGCAATAGAGCTCCGATAAGCAGCGCTAAATCTTCAATATGAAGAATGTTGCTGCTCTCTGATTGGCCAAACGAAACACAGTAGTGACCTCTATCGGCACGCAGGTGAACCAACAAATTTCTTCCTAAGTATACCTTATTGAATCGCACCTAAGCATCTTCTTAGGGCGCACTTAGGAACCTTCGTAGCAAACCCACTTACGAAGAAATACACAGAGCTTCCTGAATCTAGGCCCAGGCTACTACACCAGGCTACTCTACCAGGCTACTACACCATGCAACTACACCAGGCTACTACACCAGGCTACTCTACCAGGCTACTACACCAGGTTACTACACCAGGCTACTACACCATACTACTACACCAGGCTACTACACCATACTACTACACCAGGCTACTACACCACACCACTATGCTACTACACCACACCACTATATCACGCCACTACACCAGGCTACTACACCATGCTACTACACCACGCTATTACACCTGGCTACTACACCACACCACTACACCATGCCACTACACCAGGCTAATACACCAGGCTACTACACCACACCACTATACCATGCCACTACACCACGCCACTACACAACTCCACTAAACCACGCCACTACACCACGCTATTACACCTGACTACTACACCATACTACTACACCAGGCTACTACACCACACCACTACACCAGGCTACTACACCATACTACTACACCAGGCTACTACACCACACCACTACACCAGGCTACTACACCACACCACTACATCAGGCTACTACACCACACCACTACACCAGCCTACTACACCACACCACTACACCAGGCTACTACACCACACCACTACACCAGGCTACTACACCACACCACTACACCACGCTACTACACCACACCACTACACCACGCTACTACACCACACCACTACACCAGGCTACTACACCATACTACTACACCAGGCTACTACACCACACCACTACACCAGGCTACTACACCACACCACTACACCAGGCTACTACACCACACCACTACATCAGGCTACTACACCAGGCCACTACACCACACCACTACACCACACCACTACACCACACCACTACATCAGGCTACTACACCAGGCTACTACACCAGGCTACTACACCACACCACTACACCAGGCTACTACACCAGGCTACTACACCACACCACTACACCACACCACTACACCACACCACTACATCAGGCTACTACACCAGGCTACTACACCAGGCTACTACACCACACCACTACACCACACCACTACACCACACCACTACACCAGGCTACTACACCACGCCACTACACCATGCTACTACACCATATTACTACACCTGGCTACTACACCATACTACTACACCAGGCTACTACACTACACCACTACATCACGCTACTACACCACACCACTACACCATACTACTACACCAGGCTACTACACCATACTACTACACCAGGCTACTACACCATACTACTACACCTGGCTACTACACCATACTACTACACCATACTACTACACCAGGCTACTACACCATGCTACTACACCATACTACTACACCAGGCTACTACACCATACTACTACACCAGGCTACTACACCATACTACTACACCATACTACTACACCAGGCTACTACACCATACTACTACACCAGGCTACTACACCATGCCACTACACCATACTACTACACCAGGCTACTACACCATACTACTACACCAGGCTACTACACCATGCCACTACACCATACTACTACACCAGGCTACTACACCATACTACTACACCAGGCTACTACACCATGCTACTACACCAGGCTACTACACCATGCCACTACACCATACTACTACACCAGGCTACTACACCACACCACTACACCATACTACTACACCAGGCTACTACACCATACTACTACACCAGGCTACTACACCATACTACTACACCTGGCTACTACACCATACTACTACAGCAGGCTACTACACCATGCCACTACACCATACTACTGCACCAGGCTACTACACCATACTACTACACCAGGCTACTACACCACACCACTACACCAGGCTACTACACCACACCACTACACCAGGCTACTACACCACACCACTACACCAGGCTACTACACCACACCACTACATCACGCTACTACAAGGGAAAAATGAATAGAAATGATGAACCAACCTTTATTATGATCCTGTTTCATTTTACTAAATGTAGAAATATATTTTTATATTTCTACATTTATACATATATAACAGCAACACCAAAAACTATGTTTATGAAACGTCTAAGGTTGCCACTTGTTTTAATTTTTTTTTTTAGTAAACCTTTCGTGCAATATATTTTAGAAACTTATTTACATCCACACAAAATAACGTATCTAATGCATGAAAACAAACGTTTCCACTACTTTCCAAAAATTTTCAGATACGTTGTGGCAACCTTAAATTGTTTCCTGGGGTTCTCTTACCCCCTGCTCTTATCCCCACTCCCTCCCCATTCTTATTCCTGCTCCTATCCCCACTCCTATCCCTGCTCATATCCCTGCTCCTATCTCTGCTCTTTGTCCCACTCTCATCCGCGAGCTTATCCCCACTCCCTTCCCTCTTTTATACCCGCTCTAATCCCCTTCATTCCCCACTCATATCGCTGCTCTTACCACTACTTCCACTCCACTCTTATCCCTGGTCCTTTCCCGGTCTTATGTGAGCTCTTACCCCCTCTCCACCCCACTCTTATCCCGGTTTCCTCCCTGCTCTTAACCCTGCTCCTATCCACACTCCCTGCCCACTCTTCTCCCCACTCTTATCCCTGCTCTTATCCCCGCTCTTTTACCCAATCTTATCCCCACTCCTATCCCCACTCCCTCCCTGCTCTTATCCCTGCTCCTATTCCCCCTCCCTCCCTGCTCTTATCCCCACTCCTATCCCCCTCCCTCCCTGCTCTTATTCCTGCTCTTATCCCTGCTCGTATCCCTGCATATATCCCCACTCTTATCCTCGCTCTTATCCCTGGTCTAATCCCCACTCTTATCCCCTTTCCCTCCCTGCTCTTATCCTCTGCTCCCTCAGTGCACTTATCCCCCTCTTATCCTCGGTCTTATCCCTGCTCTTATCTCCGTTCATATCGCTTTTCCTTCCCAGCTCCCGCCCCGCTCTTATCCCTGCTCCTTATCTGGTCTTATCTGAGCTCTTACCCCCTCTCCTTCCCCAGTCTTATCCCTGCTCCCTCCCAGCTCTTATCCCCTGCTCGTATCCCCCGCTCTTATCCCCGCTCTTATCCTCGCTCTTATCCCTGCTCTTATCACTTCACTTACCCCCACCCCTCTCAGCTCTTACCCCCTGCTCATATCCCAATCCCTCCCACTCTTATCCTCGCTCTCTCTCCCTCCTCTTATCACTGCTCTTTTCCCCGCTTTTATCCCCTCTCTTATCCCCGCTCTTATTCCTGCTCTTTTCCCTCCTCTCCTTTCTCCCACTCTTATCCCCACTCCTACTCTCGCTCTTATCTCCGCTCATATCCCCGGTCATATCCCTACTCCCTCCCCACACTTATCCCCACTTTCATCTCCGTTCCCTCCCCGCTCTTATCCCAGCTCTTATCCCCGCTCTCTCCCAACTCTTATCTCCGCTTTTATCTCTGCTCCCTCTTTGCTCTTATCCAAGCTCTAATCCCCGCTCCTATCCCCACTTTTATCACCGCTTTTATCCCTGCTCTTATCTCTGCTCTTATCCTTGCTCTTATCCCCACTCGTATCTTTGCTATTATCCCTGCTCTTATCCACTTCCCACCCTGCTCTTATCCCAGCTCTTTCCCTCAACTCCTGCCACCGCTCTTATCCTTGCTTCCTACCCAGTCTTATCTGAGCTCTTACCCCATCTCCTTCCCCGCTCTTATCCCCTCTCCCTCCCAGCTCTTACCCCCCGGTCTTATCCCTGCTCTCTCCCTGCTTTTATCCCCAGCTCTTATCCCCTTCCTTCCCCGCTCTTATTGCTGCTCTTACCCAGCTTCTGCCCACTCTTATCCCTGCTCCCTCGCTGGTTTTATCTGAGCTCTTACATCTACTTCCTCTCACTCTAATCCCCGCTCCTTTCCCTCTCCCTCCCAGCTCTAATTCCCGCTCCCTCCTTGCTTTTATCTCCTGCTCTTATTCCCACTCTTATCCCCGCTCTTATCACCGCTTCCTCCCCACTCTTATCCCCTGCTCTTACCCCCCCCCCCCTCTCCCTCCCTGCTCTTACCCCCGTTCTTATCCCGGTTTCCTCCCTGTTCATAACCCTGTTCTTACCCACGCTCCCTGCCCGCTCTTATCTACCCTCCCACCCTGCCAATATTACCGCTTTTATCACCGCTTTTAAATCCCGCTCTTATCCCCGCTCTTATTCCACTTTTATCCCCACTCCCTTCCCACTCATATCCCCCTCTTATTCCTGCTTTTTTCCCCGCTCCCTCCCTGCTCTTACCCCCTGCTCCCTCCCCCCTCCCTCCCGCTCTTATCCCCACCCTTATCCTCGCTTCCTTCCTGCTCTTATCCCCACTTCCTCCCTGCTCTTATCCCCACTTTCTCCCTGCTCTTATCCCTGCTCTTGTCCCCACTCTTTTCTCCTCTCTTATTCCCCCTCCCTCCCCGCTCTTATCCCCACTCTTATCCTCGCTCCCTCCCTG
This sequence comes from Procambarus clarkii, assembly GCF_040958095.1. NCBI lineage: Eukaryota > Metazoa > Arthropoda > Malacostraca > Decapoda > Cambaridae > Procambarus > Procambarus clarkii. The sequence goes on along the minus strand of NC_091154.1, from coordinate 55,686,289 downwards.
CTCTTATCCCCACTTCCTCCCTGCTCTTATCCCCACTTCCTCCCTGCTCTTATCCCCACTTTCTCCCTGCTCTTATCCCTGCTCCCTTCCCACTCTTATCCTTGCTCTTATCCCCGGTCTTATCTCCACTCTCTCCATACTCTTATCCCTCTCTCCCTCCCCGCCCTTACGCTCACTCCTTTCCTTTCTCTTATCCCCGCTCTTATCCCAACTCTTTTCCCAACTAGTAGTGGAAATGGCTCCGTAGACCAGCAATTTTATTTTTTTTCCACTACGGGTCTATGGAGCAGGGGTGTTTTCGAGTTTTTTTTCCCACTGCCGATGTACGGAACAGAGGTGTTTTTCAATTTTTTTCCCCCTGCCGGGCATTGGCCCATGGGGTGTTTTCATATTTTCATATCAGTTATCAATCTCTCCCTTCAATCATATATTTTTTCCAGAATGGGAATGAAAAAGTACCCTCCTACTCCCAGCCATTTCGCTCACGGGGATTAAAGTGCCAGCTACCATCGCACTTCAATTTAGTCACCTCAGTGACCCTGCAGAGACAACGTTAATGGTCAATGACGTCAGCCAATCTTCATATTCCCTGAACAAGCCCGTTTTCTGTTATTGTACATTTAAACCCATTTTCTTAATGTGTCATATTGAACACAAGAAATGAAATTGAAGAAGGCCTTTTGCAGGATCTCCTATTTCTTCCAATCTATGTTAACCAAAACATTAACTGCCACTATTAGATGAACTACAATAGGTCTATTCCCTATTTATATCCCCTCTCATCTTCATTTATACACATCAATAATGTCGCTCCATTAATATTCAGAAGGTCCTATTTGTCCCCCTTACTTATCTGGAAGCTTTATATTTATAGTGTTCGGCCAAGGATCATTTATTGAACATAGAAATGGATGAAATCCACAATCCATTTTGTATGAAACAAGGGGAGCAACACAGAGCATGAACTAACATGTATCTCAGCATTCACCCCTCCTACCGAACTGAGAGTTACCCAAGTCTTTTACCTGAATCTAAACTATTTCTGTTTATACCAATTGTTTCGTGTTCTGTCTCGTATTAATACTTTTAATAGTATATTAATATCCCACCCTTTGTTATGTTCAATCATCCACTTGCACACCTCTATCATGTCACCCCTCTAATTCTTCGCCTTTCTGGAGAATGTAATTTAAGCTTTATCAGTATTCTTCAAGGATCGTTTATCAACCATAGAAAAATAAAATGAAAATCCACATCTCCCATTCATACAAAACAGACCCAGACATAGGATTACTACTGAATTATTGTTAAAGTCTCCAAGTTCATGCAAATATATGTTTTATATATTTTCTCCAAACAGGCTACGTCAACACTCAGACATTTTTATTTAATTCCTCCCTGACTGCTAGTTCTGTGTACGTCTCACATTCACTCAAAAACATGCCCCCCCCCCCACACCCTACTGTAACATATAACCAATCAAAATACTCATTTGGTGCACATATTTATGAGCTACATTGAGTACAAGCTGCTTCGTATGTTTAAAATAGGCCTTCTGCAGTTACCTTCACTCTGATGTTCTCATGACGTCATCATCCCCAATGCGGATTGATCCACCAATAAGGTACGTTGCTTTTAGCCAATGTCGTACAAGCGGTTCCAGGGAGGGACCCAGCCTCTCATTAGCACATTCTCTTAATCTCTAAATAGCTCAAGTGTTCTCGGGAAGTGTCATCACAGGCTAGGTCATAATGTCTTGTATCCACACATATCTTAGCTCATTGTATCATTGGTAGTATATTTGATTGATATTCAATTCATCGTCCCTACTAAACCATCCTAACCTAACCTATAATAAACAAATGCATTCTGCAGTAATAAGAACCGCATGCATGCCTTCACGAAAGCTGTCCCAGTAATGGGGTTAAATATGGCCTCACATTAACAGATGTGTGACAACGCCCACACCAACTTGACTTTTCAATTATGAGTGACATCACAAGATGCACAATGAGGCCTTGGCATCCTACTTGTTTATGTAGTGTATTTAATGTTATTATTCAAAAAATAGCTATACTATACATCCCCACCTAACTTCATCACAGGTTTAGGAATATACATTTTAGTCATCCACGTCTTTAAACATTCCTAGACCTCGAAAATCCCAATCTTGCTACACAAATCAGCTAACTTGTTTCTGAGCTAACAGTCATAAATAAAGGCATATATACATACATACATACATACATACATACATACATTCAAACTTACACATACATACATAAACATACATACATACATACCCATACTCCACAACCCATACATGCACAGAGAATAGCCTGTTTTGCCACCATTGCACAATTAATCAGATATAATTTATGCCATATGAATCCCTAAAATATATTAAGAATAAGATTTCAGTAATCCCACAGATCATTCACCACAAGTAAACTTAATTATTTGTTAATTGTTAATTCATATTAATGCATACCAATCATCATATATTCATATTATTCCAGCAAGTTCAAAATATTATTAAATACCCACCTACATACTATTTAAATTATTAACCAGAGTGTGTGTGTATGTCCCATTGAAATAAATAAATTAGTAATTATTCATAAAAAGCTAAAGTTGTATTAAGGCGTACAAAAATATATTAATTTAACATCATACACACAAAATGCAACACTTGTGCTTACAATAAAAATACACAAAATCTGAAACACACTGAATAAAACACATACACATTTACACTCAATATATCATTTAGGCAGAAAGCAATTCCAGACAATATTCCATTTATATGGAAAATACAACATTTACACACCAGATATGACATTTATGTACATATATATATTATTCACACACAAATTATATCGTTTACACGCAAAATATGCCATTCACACACAAAGTATGCCATTTATAGACAAAATAGGTCATTTACATACAAAATATGTTAGTTGCACACAAAAATAGACCATATACACAAATATTGCACATACACTCAAAGTATAACATTTACACAAAGTATGGTATTTGCATAACTATATCAAATTTCATATATGCTCATACAATCAAAAAGCGCTTTCACTAAAATTACACAATTCCATAAACAATTTTCACAAAATACCCACATATTGTCTCATTAACCAAATACACTTGCACATATAGATCTATTTTTCAGATAACTTATACAGAACTTACACAATTACACAATTCGCACAAAAATACAGTTGCCCCAGTTACACTTCAGCATATTAAAAACACAACATTCATAAATACACTATTACACAAATTATGTAATTAATACACATCTCTGCACAATTAATACAAGCAAACTTGATATATAATTACACAACTTGCACAATGACAATCAATACACAAAGGTGTAAATACACAATTCGTCCATATACAATTACACAACATGTGCAATTAATACACAACTTGCACAATTATTACACATCTTTCATAATTATTACACCAACTGCATAAATACACATCCAGCACAAATACATACAATACATGACTAGCCAAAATATGTAGATACACAACCAGCACAAATAGACAATTCACACAAATACAGTTACGACATATACACAATTAATAAACAACATGCACAAAAATATGATCAATACACAACTAGCCCAAATATGAACACTCAATTCCTACTCAATTCCACAAATACTCATACAAAACATGTACAATTAATACAAAACTTGCACAAACAGTACACAATTTGCATGTTATTTTCCATGTATGTTTAGGACCTCATATATAATATGCTAAGTTTATCAAACTCCCAAAAGTCAGAATTTCACATAAATGAATTTAGGCATCCTATGAGCTTGATATAAAAAACACACACATACATTTTCCATAAATGTTTCATCATTATTAGTACTAAACTATTCATCTATCATATATCCATTGTTTTAATACCTTAATAATACCTCCTATCATAGCACAGCCAAAGCCCATTTTTTACCCACACTTTCACCTATTCCAACCTACCCTACACAACCTTACCTTACCTGACCTAGCATATCCAAAGCTAGATTTGATTAAAGTTGGCATAATTTATGCTGACCCACCTAAATTCAACCTAATTTGTGACAATTTACACCAAATATAATTATATCAAAAAGGTTTAGTAACATAGTACAGTCAAAGCCCATTTTATCCAAGTGTCTCACTTATTCCATCCTACCCTACACAACCTTACCTAACATATTCAAAGCTAGATTTGATTAAAGTTGGCAAAATTTATGCTGCCCCACTTAAATTCAACCTAACTTAAGGCAATTTCCAGCAAATATAACCCGATGGTTTGTATCGTAGAACAGCCAAAGTCCATTTTTACCTACATCTTCATCTATTCCAACCTATCCTACACAACCTTATCTAACGTGACCTAGTATATCCAAAGTAAGATTTTATTAAAGTTAGCAAAATTTATGCTGTCCCACCAAAATTCTTCCTAATTTAAGACAGCTTAAATCAAATATATCCCAATTCATTAGTAACATAACATATCTAAAGCCCATTTTACTCAAGTTTTTCACCTATTCCATCCTACCCTACCTAACCTGACCTAGCATATCCAAAGCTAGATTTGATTAAAGTTGGTGAAATTTAAGCTATCCCACCTAAATTCAACCTAATGTAAGACAATTTACACCAAATACACCCAAAATGTTTCGTACCATAGCACAGCCAAAGCCCATTTTAACCAACTTAACCATCCTTAACTTAACCTTATATACCTGGATCTGAACTCCATTTTACAACATTTTTTTTCAGAAAGGGATATGACTCACTAAACTAAACAATTACCATAACCCAATTTTCCTTATCCTAACCCATAACTAGAGGGGTTTAACACCCCACCCCCCGTTACCTCGAAATTATACTATATATTTATGGTAGGAATATATTTTCATGCATTAACCTAACATATCCATAATTCCCTCCTATAATTTTAATTACCCCCTATAGTATAATTTCGAGGTAAGGGGTGTCTAAACCCTCCCTAGTTAGGGGTTAGGATAAGGAAAATTGGGTTATGGTAATTGTATAGTTTAGTAAGTCACATCCCTTTATTTAGTGTAAAAACTAAACACTTACTCAACAATATAACTACAATATTGAACATAAATCCAAGTTTAATAGGTGAGGGGCAGTTACGTTCATATTAAAAAAATCACGTTTTATGAATATGGTTACAATGTTCCATAAAGATCCAAGCAGGTTAGGCACAGTGTGGTTAAGTTCATATCCAAAACTTCACTTTTCTAAGAATATAGATACAATACTCAATAAAACACCAAGACTCCTGCAGGTCTTGCAGGAGTCACTTTTTTTAGTATACTTTTTTATACTTTTCTGAGTATATGTCTTATCAGAGGTTAGGTCCAAGGTGGTTGAGTTGTGGTAATATGAGGAAAATACCTAGTAACCAACACACTTCTAAAAATAATATATTAACAAAATTTGCTGAAATCCAGGGAGGAATGGAAGTTGAAAGTAATTGATATAATTAGGATGAATTTAGTGGAATTGACACAAATTGAAGTAATTTGGATGAATTAAGCTAATGTTGTGTTAGGATAGGTTAGGTTAGGTTAGGTCTGGTTTGGTAGTATTGATGATAGACAAACACATCTGGATATTGGAAATAGCGAGATGGACAGAGCACTAGCTCTATGAAATAGTCTTGGGAACTGGGCATGTTGAGCTAAAATTGGATATCGATTATTGGAAATATACATTAAATTTAGATGGCATAGGGGAAAACTTGGGTAAAATGGGTTTTGGCTGTCCAATGGTAAAAACATTTTGCGTGTATTTGGTGTAAATTGTCTTAAAATAGATTGAATTTAGGTAGAATAGCTTAAATTTCCCCAACTTTAATCAAATCTAGCTTTGGATATGCTAGGTCAGGTTAGGTAAGGTAGGATGAAATAGGTGAAAAACTTGTGTAAAAGGGGTTTTAGCTATGCTATGTTACAATACATCAGGTTATATTTGCTTTAAAATTGGCTTAAGTTAGGTTGAATTTAGGTGGGGCAGCATAAATTTTGCCAACTTTAATCAAATCTATCTTTGGATATGCTAGGTAAGGTTAGGTAAGGTTGTGTAGGGTAGGATGGAATAGGTGAAAAACTTGGGTAAAATGGGCTTTGACTGTGCTATGTTACTAAACCTTTTGGGTATATTTGGTGTAAATTGTCTTAAATTAGGTTGAATTTAGGTGGGTCAGCATAAATTTTGCCAACCTTTATCAAATCCAGCTTTGGATATGTTAGGTCGCATTAGGTGTGTTTGTGTAGGGTAGGATATATAATATCTTAGCGGTAATGATCTAGCTTGTTTAGATAATTCCCTATTAGGGTTAGAGTCATAGCTAGCATTTGTAATGTATGGACAGAGGCTACATAGGGATGTATGTGAGGATATGGGCGTTGTGGTCTTGGGAATGAGGTATGTCATGTCAAGACTGGATGTAGGATATTTGGAAATATACATTAAATTCAGATGGCATAGGTCAAACTTCTATAAATTGGGCTTTTAGTTGGGCTTATATTAGGGTATATATTGACGGGAATTGTCTTAAATTAGGTAAATTTAGGTATATTTGTGCAAATTTGGTGGAAATTGTCTTAAATTATGAAAAATTTAGGTGGGATAGCTTAAATTTGTTCAACTTTAATAAAGTATAGCTTTGGATGTGCTAGGTCAGGTTAGGTGAGGTTGTGTAGGGTAGGATATATAATATCTTAGGGATAATGAACTAGCATGTTCATAAAATAGTGTAAATTGCCTATATGGGCTCGAGCTTTAGCTAGCTCATATTATGGAGGGACGGAGGTGACATAGGCATATGTGGGATGCTTATATTTAGTTAGTATAGCTTTTTCTAGGTAGATTTTGGTTAAATTTGTCTAGTATAAGTATAATTGTTGATGGATTTAGATGAATTTAGTTTTTAATAGGATGAATTTTGATAGGATATAGTAAATTTGTTTTAATTATCTTGGAAATTATTAACTTCACTTAATCCAACCTGTCCTAACATAACATAACCAAGGCTAGAACCAATAAGTCTATTGGAGGATTTGCTTAAATAATTATGGGAGACATGACTGAAGAGGATGTAACAAGGGGGGTATTAATAAGGTATTAAAACAATAGATATATGATAGATGGATATATGATAGATGGATAGTTTAGCACTAATAATGATGAAACATTTATGGAAAATGTAGGTGTGTTTTTTATATTGAGCTCATAGGATGTTGGACGTACCATTCATTTATGTGAAATACTGACTTTTGGGAGTTGGGTAAAGTAAGCATATTATAAATGACGTCCTAAACATACATGGGGAAATATCATGCTAATTATGTATTGTTTGACCAGGTGGGCTGTGATTGAATTTGTATATTTAGCACAATTATTATACTTGTGCAAATTGTGTATTAATTTGTGCAGGTTTTGTATTTTGCATAAGTTGTATGATGATTGCAATTATGTATTGATTATATTGCCACAAATTGTGTATTGTTTGTGCAAATTTTGTATTAATTGTACATGTTATGTGCGTGTTTTTGAGGAATTGAGTAGTTGTGTTCATATTTGGGCTAGTTGTGTATTGATCATTTATTTTGTTCAAGTTTTTTATTAATTGTGTATATGTCGTAACTGTATTTGTGTGAATTGTGTATTTGTGCTGGTTGTGTATTTACATATTTAGGCTAGTTATGTACTGTATGTATTTGTGCTGGATGTGTATTTATGCAGGTGGTATAATAATTATGAAAGATGTGTAATAACTGTGCAAGTTGTGTATTAATTGCGCATGTTGTGTAATTGCATATGGACGAATTGTGTATTTACACCTTTGTGTATTGATTGCCATTGTACAAATTGTGTAATTATATAGGAAGTTTGCTTGTATTAATTGTGCAGAGATGTGTATTAATTACATAATTTGTGTAATAAGTGTCCATGTTTTACAATTGTTTTGTGCGAATAATGTATTAATGAAGGTTGTGTTTTTAATATGCTTAAGTGGAACTGGGGCCATTGTATTTTTATGCGAATTGTGTATTTGTGTAAGTTATGTATAAGTTATCTGAAAAATAGATCTTCAAGTGAAAGTGTATTTGGTTTATGAGACAATATGTGGGTATTTTGTGAAAATTATGTTTATGGAATTTTGTAATTTTAGTGAAAGCGCTTTTTGATTATATGAGCATATGTGAAATTTGATATAGTTATGCAAATACCATACTTTGAGGAAATGTTATACTTTGAGTGTATATCCAATATTTGTGTAGATGGTATATTTTTGTTTGCAACTGACATATTTTGTATGTAAATGATCTATTTTGTCAATAAATGGCATACTTTGTGTATGAACGACATAATTTGTGTGTAAACGATATAATTTGGGTGAGAATAAGTATTTTGTACATTGAAATGTCATATCTGGTTTGTAAATGTTGTATTTTCTGTATAAATGAAATATTGTGTGAAAATGCTTTGTGCTTAAATGTTATTTTTTTTTTTTTTTTTTTTTTTTTTTTTTTTTTTTTTGAGATATATACAAGAGTTGTTACATTCTTGTACAGCCACTAGTACGCGTAGCGTTTCGGGCGAGTCCTTAATCCTATGGTCCCTGGAATACGATCCCCTGCCGCGAAGAATCGTTGTTACATCCAAGTACACATTTTACTGTTGCGTTAAACAGAGGCTACAGTTAAGGAATTGCGCCCAGTAAATCCTCCCCGGCCAGGATACGAACCCATGACATAGCGCTCGCGGAACGCCAGGCGAGTGTCTTACCACTACACCACGGAGACTGCTTAAGTGAGTGTAAATTTTGAGTGTAAATATGTATATATTTTATTCAGTGTGTCGTAGATTTTGTGTATTTTTAGTGCAAGCACAAGTGTTGCATTTTGTGTGTATAATGTTAAATTAATATATTTTTGCGTGCCTTAACACAACCTTAGCATTTTATGAATAATTTTTAATGTATCTATTTCAATGAGACATATATACCCAGGTTTATTAATTTGAATAGTATGTAGGTGGGTTTTTAATAATATTTTGAACTTGCTGGAATAATATGAATACCTTGCTGATTGGTATGCATTAATATGAATTAACTGTACAAATAATTAAGATTACTTGGGGTGAATGAGCTGTGGGATTACTGAAATCTTATTCTTAATACATTTTAGGGAGTCATATGGCATAAATTTCATCTGATAAATGGACCAATGATGGCAAAACAGGCTATTTTCTATGCATGTATGGGTTGTGAAGTATGTACTCACCTAGTTGTGTTTGCGGGAGTTGAGCTCTGGCTCTTTGGTCCCGCCTCTCAACCGTCAATCAACAGGTGTACAGATTCCTGAGCCTATCGGGCTCTGTCATATCTACACTTGAAACTGTGTATGGAGTCAGCCTCCACCACATCACCCCCTAATGCATTCCATTTGTCAACCACTCTGACACTAAAAAAGTTCTTTCTAATATCTCTGTGGCTCATTTGGGCACTCAGTTTCCACCTGTGTCCCCTTACATACATACATACATATGTATGTATGTATGTATGTATGCATGTATGTATGTATGTATGCATGTATTTATAACTGTTGGTTTAGAAACAAGTTAGCTGAATTGTGTTGCAAGGCTGGAATTTTCGAGGTCTAGGAATGATTAACCTATGAATATACTGGCTAGGAACCAGCTGAGTTGCAAAATGGATGAATTGCAGTGAGACATTTGGGCAGGTATTTGTTGGATGTGAGGACAGCTGAATAACCTATGAGCACAGGTATTAGGACAGCTGACCTGCTATGCGGCCAGACGTACGATTCAGATGAATTGCGGTACGACATTTGGGTAGTTATTTTTTTTTTAATTTATCACTGCATGATGAATGATTAGTTGTGGATTATTAAAATGTATATTCTTAAACCTGTGATGAAGTTAGGTTAGGTGGGGATGGATAGTATAGCTATATTTTTTAATAATAACATTAAATACACTACATAACAAGTAGGATGCCAAGGCCTCATTGTGCATCTTGTGACGTCACTCAGTTGAAAAGTCAGGTTGCTGTGGGCGTTGTCACACATGTGTTAATGTGAGGCCATATTTAATCCCTTTACTGGGCCATCTTTCGTGATGCCATGCATGTGGTTTTATTACTGCAGAATGCATTTGTTTATTATAGGTGAAGATGGTTTAGTCGATGAATTGAATATCAATCAAATATACTACCAATGATACAATGAGCTAAGATATGTGTGGATACAAGACATTATGACCTAGCCTGTGATGACACTTCCCGAGAACACTTGAGCTATTTAGAGATTAAGAGAATGTGCTAATGAGAGGCTGGGTCCCTCCCTGGAACCGCTTGTACGACATTGGCTAAAAGCAACGTACCCTATTGGTGGATCAATCTGCATTGGGGATGATGACGTCATGAGAACATCAGAATGAAGATAACTGCAGAAGGCCTATTTTAAACATACAAAGTAGCTACTACTCAATCTAGTTCATATAAATGTACACCGAATAAGTATTTGGATTGGTTATATGTTACAGTAGGGTGTGGGGGGGGGGGCATGTTTCTGAGCGAATGTGAGACGTACACAGGACTAGCAGTGAGGGAGGAATTACATAAAAATGCCCGAGTGTTGGTGTAGCCTGTTTCGAGAAATTATATAATAACATATTTGCATGAACTTGGAGACTTCAACAGGAATTCAGTAGTAATCCTATGTCTGGGTCTGATTTGTATGAATGGTAGATGTGGATTTTCATTATATTTTTCTATGGTTGATAAACGATCCCTGAAGAATACTGACAAAGCTTAAATTACATTCTCTAGAAAGGCGAAGAATTAGAGGGGTGACATGATAGAGATGTGCAAGTGGATGATTGGACATAACAAAGGGGAGATATTATATACTATTAAAAGTATAAATATGAAACAGAATACGAAACAATTGGTATAAATTGGATGAGTTTAGATTTAGGGAAAAGACTTGGGTAAATATTGGTTCAGTAAGGGGGGTGAATGCTGAGATACATGTTAGTACATGCTCTGTTGCTCCCCTTGTTTCATACAAAATGGATTGTGGATTTCATCCATTTCTATGCTCAATAAATGATCCTTGGCCAAACACTATAAATATAAAGCATCCAGATAAGTAAGGGGACAAATAGGACCTTCTGAATATTAATGGAGCGACATTATTGATGTGTATACATGAAGATGAGAGGGGATATAAATAGGGAATAGACCTACTGCAATTCATCTAATAGTGGCAGTTGATGTTTTAGTTAACATAGATTGGAAGAAATAGGAGATCCGGCAAAAGGCCTTCTTCAATTTAATTTCTTATGTTCAATATGCGATCTTATCTAGAAAATGGGACACATTAAGAAAATGGGTTTAAATATACAATAACAGAAAACGGGCTTATTCAGGTAAGATGAAGACTTACTGACGTCACTGACCATTAGCGATGATGTCTGTGCAGGGTCACTGTGGTGACGGCATTGAAGTGCGATGGTAGCTGGCACTTTAATCCCCGTGAGCGAAATGGCTGGGAGTAGGAGAGTACCTTTTCTTTCCCATTTTGGAAAAAAATATATGATTGAATGAGAGATTAATAGCTGATATGAAAGTATAAAAACACCCCATGGGCCAATGCCCGGCAGGGAATTTTTTTTTTATAACAGCCCTGCTCCGTATACCAGCAGTGGAAAAAAATAGAGAAACACCCCTGCTCAGTATAGACTGGCAGTGGAAACAATTTTAAAACAGCCCTGCTCCATAGACCGGCAGTGGAAAAAATAAAAAGTAAAGGTCTACGGAGCCATTTCCACTACTCCCGCTCTCATCCCCGCTCTAATCCCCGCTCTCATCCCCACACTCATCCCCGCTCTCATCCCCGCTCTCATTCCCGCTCTCATCCCCGCTCTCATCCCCACACTCATCCCCGCTCTCATCCGCACACTCATCCCCGCTCTCATTCCCGCTCTCATCCCCGCTCTCATCCCCACACTCATCCCCACACTCATCCCCGCTCTCATCCCCGCTCTCATCCCCGCACTCATCCCCGCTCTCATCCCCGCACTCATCCCCGCTCTCATCCCCACTCTCATCCCCACACTCATCCCCGCTCTCATCCCCACACTCATCCCCGCTCTCATTCCCGCTCTCATCCCCGCTCTCATCCCCACACTCATCCCCGCTCTCATCCCCGCACTCATCCCCGCTCTCATCCCCGCTCTCATCCCCACACTCATCCCCGCTCTCATCCCCACACTCATCCCCGCTCTCATCCCCACACTCATCCCCGCTCTCATCCCCACACTCATCCCCGCTCTCATTCCCGCTCTCATCCCCGCTCTCATCCCCACACTCATCCCCGCTCTCATCCCCGCTCTCATCCCCACACTCATCCCCGCTCTCATCCCCGCTCTCATCCCCGCTCTCATCCCCACACTCATCCCCGCTCTCATCCCCGCACTCATCCCCGCTCTCATCCCCGCTCTCATCCCCACACTCATCCCCGCTCTCATCCCCACACTCATCCCCGCTCTCATCCCCACACTCATCCCCGCTCTCATCCCCGCTCTCATCCCCACACTCATCCCCGCTCTCATCCCCGCACTCATCCCCGCTCTCATCCCCGCTCTCATCCCCACACTCATCCCCGCTCTCATCCCCGCACTCATCCCCGCACTCATCCCCGCTCTCATTCCCGCTCTCATCCCCGCTCTCATCCCCACACTCATCCCCGCTCTCATCCCCGCTCTCATCCCCACACTCATCCCCGATCTCATTCCCGCACTCATCCCCGCTCTCATCCCCACACTCATCCCCGCTCTCATCCCTGCTCTCATCCCCGCTCTCATCCCCGCTCTCATCCCCGCTCTCATCCCCACTCTCATCCCCGCTCTCATCCCCACACTCATCCCCGCTCTCATCCCCACACTCATCCCCGCTCTCATCCCCACTCTCATCCCCGCACTCATCCCCGCTCTCATCCCCGCTCTCATCCCCACACTCATCCCCACACTCATCCCCACACTCATCCCCGCTCTCATCCCCGCTCTCATCCCCACTCTCATCCCCACTCTCATCCCTGCACTCATCCCCGCTCTCATCCCCGCTCTCATCCCCACACTCATCCCCGCTCTCATCCCCACACTCATCCCCGCTCTCATCCCCACTCTCATCCCCGCACTCATCCCCGCTCTCATCCACGCTCTCATCCCCACACTCATCCCCACACTCATCCCCGCTCTCATCCCCGCTCTCATCCCCGCTCTCATCCCCACACTCATCCCCACACTCATCCCCGCTCTCATCCCCGCTCTCATCCCCACACTCATCCCCGCTCTCATCCCTGCTCTCATCCCCGCTCTCATCCCCGCTCTCATCCCCGCTCTCATCCACACTCTCATCCCCGCTCTCATCCCCACACTCATCCCCGCTCTCATCCCCGCTCTCATCCCCGCACTCATCCCCGCTCTCATCCCCGCTCTCATCTACGCTCTCATCCCCACACTCATCCCCGCTCTCATCCCCGCTCTCATCCCCGCTCTCATCCCCGCTCTCATCCCCACACTCATCCCTGCTCTCATCCCCGCTCTCATCCCCACACTCATCCCCACACTCAACCCCGCTCTCATCCCCACACTCATCCCCACACTCATCCCCGCTCTCATCCCCACTCTCATCCCCGCTCTCATCCCCACACTCATCCCCGCTCTCATCCCCGCTCTCATCCCCGCTCTCATCCCCACACTCATCCCCGCTCTCATCCCCACACTCATCCCCGCTCTCATCCACGCTCTCATCCCCACACTCATCCCCGCTCTCATCCACGCTCTCATCCCCACACTCATCCCCGCTCTCATCCCCGCTCTCATCCCCGCACTCATCCCCGCTCTCATCCCCGCTCTCATCCCCACACTCATCCCCGCTCTCATCCCCGCACTCATCCCCGCACTCATCCCCGCTCTCATTCCCGCAATCATCCCCGCTCTCATCCCCACACTCATCCCCGCTCTCATCCCCGCTCTCATCCCCACACTCATCCCCGATCTCATTCCCGCACTCATCCCCGCTCTCATCCCCACACTCATCCCCGCTCTCATCCCTGCTCTCATCCCCGCTCTCATCCCCGCTCTCATCCCCACTCTCATCCCCGCTCTCATCCCCACACTCATCCCCGCTCTCATCCCCACACTCATCCCCGCTCTCATCCCCACTCTCATCCCCGCACTCATCCCCGCTCTCATCCCCGCTCTCATCCCCACACTCATCCCCACACTCATCCCCACACTCATCCCCGCTCTCATCCCCGCTCTCATCCCCACTCTCATCCCCACTCTCATCCCCGCACTCATCCCCGTTCTCATCCCCGCTCTCATCCCCACACTCATCCCCGCTCTCATCCCCACTCTCATCCCCGCACTCATCCCCGCTCTCATCCCCGCTCTCATCCCCACACTCATCCCCGCTCTCATCCCCACACTCATCCCCGCTCTCATCCCCACTCTCATCCCCGCACTCATCCCCGCTCTCATCCCCGCTCTCATCCCCACACTCATCCCCACACTCATCCCCGCTCTCATCCCCGCTCTCATCCCCGCTCTCATCCCCACACTCATCCCCACACTCATCCCCGCTCTCATCCCCGCTCTCATCCCCACACTCATCCCCGCTCTCATCCCTGCTCTCATCCCCGCTCTCATCCCCGCTCTCATCCCCGCTCTCATCCACACTCTCATCCCCGCTCTCATCCCCACACTCATCCCCGCTCTCATCCCCGCTCTCATCCCCGCTCTCATCCCCGCACTCATCCCCGCTCTCATCCCCGCTCTCATCTACGCTCTCATCCCCACACTCATCCCCGCTCTCATCCCCGCTCTCATCCCCGCTCTCATCCCCACACTCATCCCTGCTCTCATCCCCGCTCTCATCCCCACACTCATCCCCACACTCAACCCCGCTCTCATCCCCACACTCATCCCCACACTCATCCCCGCTCTCATCCACGCTCTCATCCCCACACTCATCCCCGCTCTCATCCCTGCTCTCATCCCCGCTCTCATCCCCGCTCTCATCCCCGCTCTCATCCCCACTGTCATCCCCGCTCTCATCCCCACACTCATCCCCGCTCTCATCCCCGCTCTCATCCCCGCTCTCATCCCCACACTCATCCCCGCTCTCATCCCCGCTCTCATCCCCGCTCTCATCCCCGCTCTCATCCCCGCTCTCATCCCCGCTCTCATCCCCGCTCTCATCCCCGCTCTCATCCCCGCTCTCATCCCCACTCTCATCCCCGCTCTCATCCCCACACTCATCCCCGCTCTCATCCCCGCTCTCATCCCCGCTCTCATCCCCACACTCATCCCCGCTCTCATCCCCACACTCATCCCCGCTCTCATCCACGCTCTCATCCCCACACTCATCCCCGCTCTCATCCCCGCTCTCATCCCCGCTCTCATCCCCACACTCATCCCCACACTCATCCCCACACTCATCCCCGCTCTCATCCCCGCTCTCATCCCCACTCTCATCCCCACTCTCATCCCCACACTCATCCCCACACTCATCCCCGCTCTCATCCCCGCTCTCATCCCCACTCTCATCCCCACTCTCATCCCCGCACTCATCCCCGCTCTCATCCCCGCTCTCATCCCCACACTCATCCCCGCTCTCATCCACACACTCATCCCCGCTCTCATCCCCACTCTCATCCCCGCACTCATCCCCGCTCTCATCCCCGCTCTCATCCCCACACTCATCCCCACACTCATCCCCGCTCTCATCCCCGCTCTCATCCCCGCTCTCATCCCCACACTCATCCCCACACTCATCCCCGCTCTCATCCCCGCTCTCATCCCCACACTCATCCCCGCTCTCATCCCTGCTCTCATCCCCGCTCTCATCCCCGCTCTCATCCCCGCTCTCATCCACACTCTCATCCCCGCTCTCATCCCCACACTCATCCCCGCTCTCATCCCCGCTCTCATCCCCGCTCTCATCCCCGCACTCATCCCCGCTCTCATCCCCGCTCTCATCTACGCTCTCATCCCCACACTCATCCCCGCTCTCATCCCCGCTCTCATCCCCGCTCTCATCCCCGCTCTCATCCCCACACTCATCCCTGCTCTCATCCCCGCTCTCATCCCCACACTCATCCCCACACTCAACCCCGCTCTCATCCCCACACTCATCCCCACACTCATCCCCGCTCTCATCCACGCTCTCATCCCCACACTCATCCCCGCTCTCATCCCTGCTCTCATCCCCGCTCTCATCCCCGCTCTCATCCCCGCTCTCATCCCCACTCTCATCCCCGCTCTCATCCCCACACTCATCCCCGCTCTCATCCCCGCTCTCATCCCCGCTCTCATCCCCACACTCATCCCCGCTCTCATCCCCACACTCATCCCCGCTCTCATCCACGCTCTCATCCCCACACTCATCCCCGCTCTCATCCACGCTCTCATCCCCACACTCATCCCCGCTCTCATCCACGCTCTCATCCCCACACTCATCCCCACTCTCATCCCCGCTCTCATCCCCACACTCATCCCCACACTCATCCCCGCTCTCATCCCCACTCTCATCCCCGCTCTTATCCCCACACTCATCCCCACACTCATCCCCGCTCTCATCCCCGCTCTCATCCCCACACTCATCCCCGCTCTCATCCCCGCTCTCATTCCCACACTCATCCCCGCTCTCATCCCCACACTCATCCCCGCTCTCATCCCCACACTCATCCCCGCTCTCATCCCCACACTCATCCCCGCTCTCATCCCCGCTCTCATCCCCACACTCATCCCCGCTCTCATCCACGCTCTCATCCCCACACTCATCCCCACACTCATCCCCGCTCTCATCCCCACACTCATCCCCACACTCATCCCCGCTCTCATCCCCACACTCATCCCCGCTCTCATCCCGGCTCACATCCCCGCTCTCATCCCCGCTTTTTTCCCCGCTCTCCTCCCCGCTCTCATCCCGGCTCTCATCCCCGCTCTCATCCCTGCTCTCATCCCCGCTCTCATCCCCGCTCTCATCCCCGCTCTCATCCCGGCTCTCATCCCTGCTCTCATCACCGCACTCATCCCCGCTCTCATCCCCACTCTCATCCCCGCTTTTTTCCCCGCTCTCATCCCCGCACTCATCCCCGCTCTCATCCCGGCTCTCATCCCCACACTCATACCCGCTCTCATCCCTGCTCTCCTCCCTGCTCTCATCCCCACACTCATCCCCGCTCTCATCCCTGCTCTCCTCCCCGCTCTCATCCCGGCTCTCATCCCCGCTCTCATCCCCACACTCATCCCCGCTCTCATCCCTGCTCTCATCCCCGCTCTCATCCCCGCTCTCATCCCCGCTCTCATCCCCGCTCTCATCCCCGCTCTCATCCCTGCTCTCATCCCCGCTCTTATCCTCACTCTCATCCCCACTCTTTTCCCCGCTCTCATCCCCGCTCTTTTCCCCGCTCTCATCCCCGCTCTCATCCCCACTCTCATCCCCGCTTTTTTCCCCGCTCTCATCCCGGCTCTCATCCTCACTCTCATCCCCGCTTTTTTCCCCGCTCTTATCCTCGCTCTCATCCCGGCTCTCATCCCCACTCTCATCCCCGCTCTTATCCCAGCTCTTATCCACGCTCCTTTCCCCGCTCTCATCCCAGCTCTTATCCACGCTCTTATCCCCGCTCCTACCTCCATTTGTATCCCCGTTCTTAACCCACTCTCTCCCTGCTCTTAACCTTGCTCTTACCCTCACTCTTATTCCCTCTCCCTCCCTGCTTTTATCCCCTTTCCCTCCCCGCTCTTTTCCCCACTCCAATAAGCGGGGATAAGTTTATATATGTGTGTATACTCATTCAATCAGATATTTAGTAAAATAGTTTGCTTACCTATACCTAATCACATACATACTTATATACATACACACATACATACATACATACATACACACATACATACATACATACATACATGCATACATACATACATACATACATACATACATACATACATACATACATACATACATTTTATATAATGTTCTCATATTCTCAGTTCCTGATTAAAGCAGCTGTCCATATTATCAGGGTCCGTTAACAGAGAACTCCCAACCAGCCCAAAGGTAGTACAGATACCCCCCCCCTCCCAAGCATCGTTGCGTCATAAATGAACGCATGTATTATAATTATTATTATTAATACTATACAATATTTCATCAAGTAAATTCGAGCAAGGGGAAGGGAACTATCAGGGGTAAAGCAGCAAGCCAATATGACTGTTATAGCACTTGGAAGGGGTCAGGATAAGAATATGGGATGGGACGGGGGGAAGAAACCCCCTAGTGGATGGGCATAAATAATGCGGACAAGTAAAATTTGTTCATATTACAAAGTGGTATATAAACATAGGTTTTCCTAAAAGTTTTATAAAACAAGTGTAACAACAAGAATTTTGTAATATAGGAGTACCCATTCCTATACAAGAGAACCTCGTACTCGGGAGAGGAGGAGGAGGAGGAGGGAGAGCCTGATCAATCTCCATCATGTGATTATTATTATTATTATTATTATTATTATTATTATTATTATTATTATTACATAATTAGGTAATTCTTTAAATTTTTTCACACATATTTTTTTCTTTATTATTTGTTCTTCCAGTTCGCATTAAGAATATTATTACTAAACGTCATATTTTATTGCAGATAATGACTCGCCCCAGGATGCATCACAACATTCAATCTGGAACACGCCCTTACATTCACAAAACACGCGTTCTCAGGTCCCAGAGGACCCACTTGTTCTTGATATACACGCACTTTCTTCATCAGATGAAGAAAAAGATATACAAGTGCAAGAAGAGCAACCCCAGGGAAGTGTTCACGAGCTTTCGTCATCAGATGAAGATGATATAATCGTGCCAGACTCGCATGAGATAATTTATATAAGTCCCGTTCCACCCGTTCCTCAGGTTTTAGAAGTCATTGACCACTTCGATGGCGTTTTATAGGCATTCATTCTCTATTTCAACTCACTAAGAAGCAAATAATATATTGTAAACTAGCACATACAGCAGCTTCTTTGTAGAATATATTGATAATAGATCCCAAGAAATATAGGCAGACTTTCCCTCCTTTCCGTATTTATGCAGACATATCCCTAATTTTACAAAACCTAAATGCTGCTGTTGGGGGAGTCGAAATTTTAGATAATGTTTTCTCAATTAGTGGGGACAACAAACTGTCACTCAAGAGGAAGGAGGGGTTTCGGTCAATTCATGGGTCAATGAAACGAATGTAAAAATGTATGAATGCATTACAAATGTTCAAACCTCTAGTGTAGGATTACACGTTATGTCTGGGTTTGTTATCAACTTCTCTCACATTCGCCACCCCTCATGCACCTTGGAACTCATGTACCTTACCCGGCTAACTTATGCGATAAATATTTTGTTTACAAACCAGAAAGTGAACAAGATTGTTACAATGTATAGTCATGTACAAGAGCTTAAAACTGGGTCGGACCATGAAAAATATTTATATGTAATTCAAAAGCATTCAATGGTGTAGGAGATTCGTAGTATGGGCTGATGAATTCATATTCCCCTTATCGTTTGATGATCTCTGAAAAATTTAAACGCTCAATAAACCAGCTATTTTCATGTATATAGTAACAGAAGAAAATAACCGATACTATCTCAGTTTAGGTAGGAAGTCACAAGTATAAAAATATTGTTTCTCTTCTATTATTGGATGGCAAATTTGACAAATGATTCAGAGTTATGCCACCAGGCAAGTCCCAAAACTGAGAGGTATGAGCTACGAGGAAAGGCTATGGAAGCTAAACCTCACATCCCTGGAAAGCAGAAGAGTACGAGGAGTGATGATAATCACCAACAAAATTCTCAGGGGAACTGACAGGGTGGACAAAGACAAACTCTTAAGTAAGTAATTATCAAAAAGAATGCACCAAACCGGGACGGCTATGTAACACCATCAAATGTGCGGAATAATCAGAGGGCACTAAATGTCACTAAGGATACCAATACGAGAACAGAAACGCATAAGGCGAATGATATCAAAAGTAACCGATTCACCAAGAATTCTATCGAGGGACAATTGACCGCGAGGGGCGGTCGGAAAGCAAGACACGCTAGTCCTGGAAGTCAGGACATTCAACAAGGTAAGAGGGACAACGCAATTTGGACAATAAGGAGCTGGGCGGCGTTACATTAAGTGACCGTGAGTTAAGCGAGTATGGCCAAGATGCAATCGCGCTAGAGCCGTTTCCCACCGCCGGTTACGGTGGCAAGATGAAGGCCACGGGGACACACAACGCTTAAGGGTACACAGTTTGTTACCAACAACAGAAGACCAACCCTGCCAACGGGAAAGGATGGAGGAATGAATAACCAGATAAAAGTCGGAAAAAGGAATACCTTTATGGGAAACGGGACAAGAGCGAATAACCTCTAACGGCAGCATCCACACACTCATTTAAAGAAACACAAACATGGCTGGGAACCCAGCAAAACTCCACGGATTTAAATTTACTAGAGATAAGAAACAGCCAATGTTGAATCTCGACGACAACGGGATGGACAGCATTAAAGGACCCGAGAGCCATGAGGGCACTACAAGAGTCAACGACAATCACAAAGGAGAATTGACAACGAGAAAGCAGGAGACGGAGAGCATGGAGCAAGACCAAGACCATGACCCCGACCAAGCATGAAGCTCCGCTTTGAAGATGTTAGTCTCCGAAGGGAGGCGACACATAACTTCGGTCAGGAAAAGGAATGGAGTAGCCCACACCATCCGCGGACTTAGACCCATTGGTGAAGATGGAAACGGAGCGGGAGTGTGAAGAAAAGTGTTCAAGAAAAAGGCGTTTCAGAACCGTAGGAAGAGTAAAAGCTTTAGTAATGTCGGTCAAGGATGTACAAAACTTCGGAAGAGGGACCCTCCACGGGAGAAAGGAAGGAACAATACAAGGAGAAATATGAGAAAGAGGAATGGAAAGAGACATGTAAGCGAGATAGCTGGACAGAAAGAGGGAGGTGGCAAAGAGGAACAGGAACTACAGGAGGGGTAAAAGTCAAAGCACGACAGAGGTGAGAGGAAGGATGTTACAAGGACTGCACTAGATAGCGAAGACAGTAGCGATCACGGCGGTCCTGGAGAGATAGAAAACCAGTGTCAACATACAAGCTGAGGGTGGGAGTCGAACGATAGGCACTAGAGCTGAGGCACAACCCTGCATGGTGCAAAGCATCAAGACGGCGAAAATTAGAAGGAGAAGCGGACGAGTAAGCAGGACAACCATAATCGAATTTAGACAGGACGAGTGAGGAATGTAGAGAGAAGAGCGTACGCCTATCTGCCCCTAAGAAGTATGGGACACAACCTTAAGGAGGGAAAGGGCCTTAGAGCATTCAGTGCGGAAAGTAAGAGATATGGGCTGACCAAGACAAACGAGTGTCATAGATTAACCCCAGAAGCTTAGCGGAATCATTGTACATAAGGGGATGTCAATAAAGAAACAAAGAAGGACGAAGAATGACACGCTTCCGAGTAAAAGTCATAGCACAAGTCATTAGACGCAGAGAACTTGAAGCCATGATCGGTGGCCCAAGATGACACTGCATCAATCGCAAGTTGAAACCGCCGTTGAAGGAGAGGCGAATCATCACCCCGACAGCAAAGGGTGTGGGTCTTGTCTACATAGTGAGCGGAGAAGACGCCAGAAGAAATGGAGGAAAGAAGGCCCTTGAGAGCAACAAGAAAAAGAGTAGTGCTCAGAACACTACCTTGGGGCACACCCTCATATTGCCGAAAAGGGGCAGAGAGAGTGGTACCGAGCCTCAGTCGAAAGGAACGACGAGAGAGGAAACTTTGGAGGAAAAGAGGGAGATTCCCACGAAGGCCAAATGTAGTTGAGACAGAATATGATACCGCCAGGTAGTGTCGTAAGCCTTTTCCAGGTCAAAAAGGACGGCAACAACGGAGGTCTTCGCAGCAAAAGCAGTACGAATATAGACTTCCAAGTTCACCAGGACATCTGTTGTGCTGCGGCATTTGCGAAAACCAAATTGAGAAGGGAAAAGGAGGTGATAGTGCTCTAAGAACCACATCAGACGAACGTTAACCATATGTTCAAAGAGCTTTCAGACACAACTCGTGAGGGCAATAGGGCGGAAGTCCTTGGGGGACCCGAGAGACCCTGGTTTCCGAACAGGGAGGATAACAGCATCGAGCCAGTCCTCAGAGACTGACGACGACTCCCAGATCCGATTAAACAGACTCACTAAATACTGAGACGAGCATGGATGGAGATGTCAAAGCATCTCATAATGAATGTCATCGGAGCCTGCTGCCGTAGAACCGCAGAGGCACAGGGCAGACTGGAGCTCAGAGAGAGAGAAGGGATCCTTATAGGGAAGGCAGAGATAGGTACTGAAATCCAATGGACGAGATTCAAGAAGAGGCTTACAAAGAAGGAAGGAATGGAGGAGATGAGAACCAGAGCTAACAGATGAAAAGTGGGAACCCAATTCGGTCGCAACCTGCAATGGGTCCGCCACAAGAGTACCACCGAGGTGAAGGACCAGTGAGATATCGGGAACGAACTTACCCGCTATCTTGCGGATATGCTTCCAGATCAGTGGTAGAGGTATTTCAGAGGTGACGGTTATCTTGAGATCTTGAGGTTATCTTGAGATGATTTCGGGGCTTTAGTGTCCCCGCGGCCCGGTCCTCGACCAGGCCTCTATCCCCAGGAAGCAGCCCGTGGCAGCTGACTAACACCCAGGTACCTATTTTACTGCTAGGTAACAGGGGCATAGGGTGAAAGAAACTATGCCAATTGTTTCTCGCTGGCGCCCGGGATCAAACCCAGGATCACAGGATCACAAGTCCAGCATGCTGTCCGCTCAGCCCACCGGCGAGGAGTGTTTATTAAGCCGCCCAGAGACATTATCATGGGCCATGGGAGTGCCCTGACCAGACTCCATCAGAGGGTGGAGCGCCCTCGACCAGACAATCTGTGGTAAGCACGATTCTAAGCCAGTCTATAGTGATTACTTGTAGTTGGTCGTGTGCCCAGCGACAGTCACTACGCCCTCCAGGACGTTCCTCCGTCTCCACTCTCTTATTTTAGGCCTTCTACCTTATCAAAACATATCTAAGTTATCAATAAGATAAGTTAGATATGTTTTGATAAGGTAGAAGGCCTAAAATAAGAGAGTGGAGATGGAGGAACATCTTGGAGGACGTAGCGACGTCCGTCTCCACTGAGCTCTGGCAGGTGACTGAGTGAGCCCAGCTCCTGACAGCGGAGGACCCTCCCAGAGTGAGTGAGGACCGCCGGGCAAGGCGGAACATGGACCAGCCCAAAACGGGGGAGTTCACTCTCACAGTATGTAGAGAGCAGATAGATGTTGGAGGCAAACATATTGTGTGGTTATTTTTGTTTATGTGTTTAAGGGGAATCATTTTTATTGGAGTGTCAATGGGTTGCAGGTTTGTCTTTGGGGAAGAAGTTGCTGAGAATTTCGAAGCCAGCACAGAGGGAGTAATTGATGAGACTCCAAGGTAGTGGAGGAGAGGATTTCAAGCTGTGAGGAGAAGCAGTGAAGAGGAGTGTCACGTGCTTCTGTAGAGGTGGTGAAGCACCATAGTTGCCCAGGGAAAACTTCATGGTGTAGCAGCCTGGAGGAGCTGCAGAGGATCCTGGTGGTTAAACCCGGAAGAACCTGAAGAGATCAGGGTAGTGAACCTCCAGATGTGGAAGGGAAGTTCTAAATGATTACTTGTAGGGAGTTGGTTACTTGTCGGAGTTGGTTGGTTGGTCTTTAGCGTGCAAGACGCAGTGAAAAGTGAGTGATTGTTTGCCATTCTTGTGCCGAGGAGTGTTTGTACTGAAGTATAGAGTTACAGTCATAGGCTGGATTACCTACAGATGTATGTGTTCTAGGACTGATAGGGTGATTGATTGATCATTGTTGTGTATCAAGGAACGTTTATACTGATATATATATTCATACTGATATATGCACTCATACGCTGATTTTTCTTGTACATGTTTATAGATATATATTCTCTTGCTGATAGTGCAACATTGTATTATAGGACTTGACCTACTTGAGGAGGTTGGTAATATTAGGTGGTGAATCAGGAGATAGGATACCACTTGATAAGCTGAGGATAGAGCTCTGATGGTGTTGGAGTGCAACTTGACTGAAATAGTATAGAGCGTAGGGTTCATTATTATTATGTGTGTATGTACTGTGTATGTGCTTTGTCCAGTAAATGTATTCAAATTTGCTTGTGTTTGCCCTTGTTCTAGTGAGGTTTCCCAGGAAGTAGTAAAGAAGGAGAGAGAGAGAGAAAGAACCAAGAACCACTGCTGTGGACAGGGTAGGATGGAAAACTAGTAAGTCAAAGAGGATTGAGGAGATCATATGTTGTTGGAGAGAGTAAGGAGTCACAGCGGCTCGAGTGGGAGTGTGCACGTGACAACGAGGCTAAGTGTTGGAGCCGCATCCCCTAAACGTGTGACGTTGAGCCCCCTCTCCAAGAGCCAGAAGCACCTAGTGTGATCTCCTAGTGAAGTATAAGCACTCCACCGAGTTGTGGGTTGCGTTGTCCGTAAAGAAGGATCAACAACACGACAACACTACCAACCCACACTATAATAAATTGGGGGCCTGTGTCTGGGAGAGTGGACTGACACACCCACACCCTGTCCAAGAGTGGATTTGCACACCCTTGCTGAAATAGATAAACTGTGTGACCGCAGGTGTATATTCTCTGTCTTGGGAAGACTCACAGGACAAGATGGATAAGGTGCAAGCGTTTGTGGAGTCAGGCAAGTCTGAGGACTTGGAAGGTTGAACGAGGGATCAATTAAAACAAATAGCAGAAAAATGTGGCATTAGGTTGAAAGCATCTAAAGTAGCTGGGATGAAGGATGAGATCCTGAGGCAGTTGAGAGCCAGAAGTGAAGCGGCAGAACAAGAAGCCCAAAAAGGAGCTGAAAGTGGAAAGGAGGATGATGGGCAGGATGAAGTGAGATCCCAGGGATCGAGTAGGAGTAGCAAGAGTAGCCGCAGTAGCAGGAGTAGCCGGAATAGGAGCTTGGAGAGATTCCAGTTAGAGCTCCAGATGCAGCGTGAGGAGAGACAGTTCCAGCTGGAAAAGATGAAATTAGAACTCCAGATGAAAAATGAGGCTGAGAAGGAAAAAGAGAAAACCAGAATAAGGGAACTGGAGTTGGAACAAGAAAAAGAGAAAGAAAAAGCCCAGGTCGAAAAAGAAAAAGAGAGAACAAAACAAATGCAGATAGAAGCGAACAGAACCTTGGCTGAACAAAGGATTGAACATGGGTTGCCAGAGAGCACCACCCAGGTATCACACTCATCAGAAGTTAGGGTTAGGGAGAAGGACATTCCCTTGTTTGTGCCCGAAGAGGCAGAGAGCTTCTTCGAGCATTTTGAAAAGGTAGCCAGCATCAAGGAGTGGCCACAGGAGGAATGAGCCCAGCTGGTCCAGTTAGGATTGACCGGTGCAGCCAGGGAGGCATACACCCAATTGTCACTGGAAGAGTGCCAGGATTATGCCACAGTAAAGAGCAGCATACTGCACTCGTTTCAGCTAACCCCATAAGCTTATAGGAAGCGCTTCAGAGAGATGATCAAAGTTGGAGCATGTACCTTTGCTGAGACAGCAAGGGATCTGGAAAGACGATTCCAGAAGTGGATTGAGGCTGCCGGAGTTGGATCTTACGCTGACCTGAAGCAACTGATGGTCATGGAGAAGTTCTTGGAGATGATGCATCCCGAAACAAAGTTCAAGATCCAAGAAGCAAGGGTAAAGGATGTGAAAGATGCCGCAGATAGGGCGGATATGATTACGGAAGCATATAAGAGCTTGAGGGAGAACAGAATGAGAAGCGAGGCGAGTCGCAGCAATGGCAGACCCAGTGGAGTCTGGGGAGGAAGAAATTATGAAAGACCCAGAAGAGTCTGGGGTTAGAAGAATTTTGATAAATGGGCAGATAAACGTAAGTACCCTGAAACTCAAAAGAGTAGGTCGCGCACTTCGTCTGAAAGTGAGGATGGAGGAGCTAAACGAGAAACTAATCGTGATCCAGGAAATCAAGAGTCCAGTAAAGCTCCGCAGAGTGCAGGTAGTGTACCTGGCCCAAGGAACTCTCATGCGAGTGGACAAAGTAAGAGCCACTCTGGTACATATAAAAGAGACTTTTCCCAGGTGAGGTGTTACAATTGTAACGGACTGGGGTCACGTGATGCGAGATTGTCGGCAGGGCAAGAGAGTTGTGACCCGGGCCATATGTGACCCCCGAAGTAAATATACTAATGTGTTCCAAGACAAACCATAGAAGGTGAACTTAGTGAACGAGAGGTATAGGCCGTTCATGAGCAAAGGTTGGATCAGTATAGGACGCCAACCTGAGGTAGAAATTGGTATCTTAAGAGATACCGGAGCTAATCAGAGCTTGATTGTGAGAAGCCTGATTGGAAGTGATCGACGGTTAGCTGGCAAGAGTAAGATGAAAGTATATGGGTTATTGTCTGAGAGTGACATGCCCGTTTGTACTGTCCAGCTAAAGTCGGAATATGTGTCGGCAGAGGTGATGTTGGGAGTGTGCCCCGACATACCTGTTCCAAGAGTCTAAGTGATCCTGGGAAATGACTTGTGTTGGACAAAGGTGTTGCCAGGAGTTATAGCGGAGACTGTGCCAGAGGAGTGCCCAGAAGGCCACGGCATGGGTGGGACACCTGAGAGTGTGAACCTGACTGACATCCGAGGAGATGCGTCAGGAAACCGCCAAGCCATTGAGTACCCTGTCTCGGTAGTGATGAAGGCAGAGGTGGCCGACGAGGAAGATGCTGGAGAAGAGGAGACAGTGTCGATTCAACCGGTGGAAGATATCGACGTAGGTATAGCGTGGCTGTTTGATGAAGGTGCGACTCAGGAAAATGGAGTCTCAGTGAGGTCAAAAGTGAAGATGACTCAGCCGAAGAAGACTCATGTGAAGAGAGCAGACCTGAGTAGAGCCCAGCCCACCGAAATGAAGAGCCGGAAGGTGAATGCAACTGTGCTGAGCAGAAGTGAAGAAGGATGTGGACATACTGAGGACGGGAGTAGAGCATCAAGTTGTCCACGAGCACAGAGGCATATGGATAGTGGAGTTAAGTTGTTTGAGGTGTCAGGAGTTGACATGTTTCACAGAAAACGTGGAGGAGAGATAGCGAAGAAGAGTAACAGCCGAGAAAATGAAAGGAGAAGAGACAGTATGTGTGGAGAGATGCTTACGAGCACTCTAGGAGAGGTAAAGCGACATGTATGGTCGAGTGCTGTTGGGTGTAGTACATTGCTCGAAGAAACTTTTAGGGAACGAAGAAGAGTTGAAGGAGAAGAAATGGAGTTGTATAGAGGTGAGAAGTGTGAGAAGAGGATGATGATACAAGCATGGAGGAATAGAAGAAAACCGAGGACTCGATGGAAGTCAAACAGAATGAGGTCTCGGATATATGGGGAGACGAAAGGGAGGATCGTCGGTGAAGACGAGGGAGTGAAGTATGATGGCAGGAGACGAAAGTATAACGGCAGTAGTTGGAAGTGTGAAGACGACAGAGGAGGTACAGACAGTAGACGTCTGACTCTGGACGAGAAGAGAAGAAGACGAGGAAATGGAGAGTGGAAACAATTAGTAGAGTGGACCAATGTAGGGCAGGCGTCCAAGGAGGACAGCCTAGCCAAGATGTGCCAGAGAAGTCAGATCGTTTGTGAGAAGATCATATTTCTGGCGAGTTGTGAGCCAGATGGTGCAAGGAGCAACGAACTAATTGTAGTCTCCTAAAGGAGTACGTAAGCAGATCAACCTGTCGAACCAATCGGTTGAATAACGAGACAGTGTGGTGGCGGATGTATTATCCCGAGCTTTGCCACTGGAATAACTCTCAAAAATAAGGGGAGGGGAGTGTTATGATCTCAGCCTACAGGAGAAACGAGTCTCCCCCTTGAGAGTTATTCAACAAGCCTGACCTAACTAGAAAGTATAGGAAATATAGAGGCGATAACACAGATGTAAAATAGTTTGTTGGATTCAATGAACAATTTGAGATTATGGGCAGTAAATAAGGAAATCGATAAATGACTGGTTAGGAGATGTGGATATTTTGCTGGAGGCATCAGGCTCGCTTCTGGAGGGCTTTGACCTCACTTGAGCGCCAAACATCGCAGGGGGAAGCCGCGCTCCGTTCAAGCTCCCATCAGAAAGGAACCCCTAGTGATATATCTCCAAGAGAAGGGAGGTGTACAGACGTGCCAGCTGTGGAACTGAGCTGGGAACGTTATGGTCTCAAGTCCTGGCCGGCGAGGAGTGTTTATTAAGCCACCCAGAGACATTATCATGGGCCGTTGGAGTGCCCTGACCAAGCTCTGTCAAGAGGGAGGAGCGCCCTCGACCAGACAATCTGTGGTAAGCACGATTTAAGCTAGTTCATAGTGATTGCTTGTAATTGGTCGTGTGCCCAGCGACAGTAGCAATGTTTATTTATAAGTTAGAAATGTTTTGGTAAGGCAGGAAGCCTAAATAAGATGACAGAGATGAGAGAGACAGCTGGAGGGACGAGCAACGAGTCCTCTCCCGTCGACCGCCTGAAGCCAACTGACGGAGCCCAGCTCCTGGCGGCGGAGGACCCTCCCTGAGTGAGTGAGGAGCCGCCCGCCGGACGAGGTGGAGCATGGACCAGCCCAAAACGGGGGAGTCCACTCTCACTGCATGTAGAGAGCAGATAGATGTTAGATGCAAACACATTGTGTGTATTACTTCGTCTATGTGTTTATAAGGAAACATTTTTATTGGAGTGTCAATGGGTTGCAGGTTTGTCTTTGGGGAAGAAGTTGCTGAGAACTTCGAAGCCAGCACAGAGGGAGTAGTTGATGAGACTCCAAGGTAGTGGAGAAGAGGACCTCAAGCGGTGAGGAGGAGCAGTGAAGAGGAGTGTCACGGGCTTCTGTAGAGGTGGTGAAGCACCATAGTTGTTCGAGGAATCTTCATGGTGTAGCAGCC